>NC_063344.1:30602788-30625696 GCF_021869965.1 Rhincodon typus
GGCCTGCTGTGTTCATCCAGCTCTACACCTTGTTATCTCAGATTCTCCAGCATCTGCAAGTCCTACTATCTCTGTTATTTAATGTACTTCAGAATGCCATTTAGAGAAATTTACATGATGCCTACGTGATAAGGAGCAAAGTATGAAGCTACATTGCTCATAATGAATGCAAAGAGATGTATGTTGGAGAAATAAAACGGAGCTCAGCAGAAGATATTTATTATATGTAGTCTTTGTAAATGACTTGGAGGATGGAATGTTGTCCTAAGTGCCCAATATTGCTAATAGCATCAAATTGGGTGCAGTAACCAATGATGCCAACAAGTACATAGTTATCACAGTAATTTTTAGGGAACCAGATAGAAGTTTTGAAAGAGTGAACCAGATGGACTTATGCTGTTCTCCTGCCCAAAATTTTATTGTGTTACAATTTCCTGGAACTCCCTTCTCAACAGCACTGCTAGAGTCCCTACAGCCAAAGACTAAGGCAGATCAAGGAGGCAGGTCACTGCTGGCTTTTTCAGGGCAATTAGGGAAGGATAATAAATTTGGCCTAGTCAGCAACACTCACATGCCATGAATGCATCAAACATTGCCAAATTTAAGTTGGAATTTTAGGTAATCAGGTGGATTGTCCAATGCATGTTGGAATTTGAATACTAAGACCTACTGTGGAGACTTCCTTTCACGTTTCTAAATTTACATTGTTAATGTTGGTGTAATTTAAGTGCCATCTCAAATTTGGGTAGGTACATTGGAATAGGTGAGTCCATCCCACCCCGGGTCTGAATTTTCAAAGAACAAGAGGTTTAGGCCCTGCTGTGGGCCAGGTTTGAAAATCACAGGCTTAGTGTGAACTTGGGATACTGATAATGCCGGGGGAAAGGGTTAGCAAGCTGTGAGGTTTTGAGGGAAAAAAGCCAATTAACTCTTCCTGAAGCTCCTTGAGAATCTTGTTAAGGGGTAAACCCAGTTCAGAATAGAACTTTCAACTTAATTTCAGTGAATTTAAACGGTTTGGTGTACATTAATGTATAGCTGTCAGGTTCACCACAGGGTCAACAGAGACAGTTCATCTGTCTTTGATTTTTCCTATGTTTTTAATGCTGGGATCTTGTGCTTGTGCCAGATCTTCTGTCGTCCCATTTAGCCCCAGTTGCTGATGCTGACACTCAAGGGGCTATGTGCACTCCTCAGCAATGTAGCAACAACAGTCCCTGATATGACTGATACCTACCTTTGCTGCTTGGGGCAGACAGGCACCTCCCACTCCCTGCATGTGCTTGGTGCTGAGCTTGCCTCCTTGCCAAATTGACTAGTTGAATTCATAAACAGCATTGTGTGAGTTACACTGTTAAGACTGGAGGCTCAATTCTAGACATCCAACTCTCAATGTCCATGCAGTGCCTGAATAACCCAAAAGATTCCACCCATTTTATCCTTTTTTTTCTATTCATTCATGGGATGTGGGTGTCGCTGGCTGGCCAACATTTATTGCCCGTCCTAGTTGCCCTTGCAAAGGTGGTGGTGAACTGCCTTCTTGAACAGCTGGAGTCCTCCTGCTGTGGGTTGACCCACAATGCAATTATGGAGGGAATTCCAGGATTTTGACCCAGCGACAGTGAAGGAACGGTGCTATATTTCCAAGTCAGGATAGTAAATGACTTGGAGGGGAACTTGGAGATAGTGGTGTTCCCATATATCTGCTGCCCTTGTCCTTCTAGATGGAAGTGGTCGGGGGTTTGGAAGGTGCTGTCTGAGCATCTTTGGTGAATTTCTGCAGTGCATCCTGTAGATAGTACACACTGCTGCTACAGAGTGTGTGTGGTGGAGGGAGTGAATGCTTGTAAATCCTTCTAAAGCATTAATGTATCTCTCACCACTAAAGCAGTGGTAAGTCTTCCGATGTGGCTTTCATAAAGACCCCATATCAGAGCAACTGGAGAATTAGAATTTAGTTGATAAATAAATCTGGGAAATAAGGTTATTATTAGTAATGGTGGTCATAAAACCCATGTTATAATTGTTGTTAAAAAAAACTCATCTAGTTCATTTATGGCTTTGATAGAAAGAAGACTTCGATCCCTATTTGGTCTGACCTATATCTGATTCTAGGCATATAAAAACACAGTATGTTTACTGAAATGCCCACTGAAATGGTCTAGGAAGTCATCCAGTTCTACCAAGTGGAGCACGCAGTGGTTCACTCTGACGGCCCTCTGTGTGTGGCTACACCAAGCTCGGAGGCCCTCAGGAGTCAAATTAGAAACATAGAAACAGGAAGAAGCCACTCGGCCCTACGAGCCTACTCCGCCATTCATCATGACCAAGGCTAATCGTCCAACTCAATAGCCTAATCCTGCTTTCTCCCCATATCCTTTGATCCCATTCGCCCCAAATGCTGTATCTAGTTGCCTCTTGAATACATTCAATGTTTTGGCATCAACTACTTCCTGTGGCAATGAGTTCCACAGGCTCACCACTGTTTGGGTGAAGAAATATCTCTTCATCTCCGTCCTAAATCGTCTACCCCAAATCCTAAGACTGTGACCTCTGGTTCTGGACACACCCACCATCAGGAACATTCTCCCTGCATCTACCCTGTCTAGTCCTGTTAGAATTTTATAAGTCTTCTATGAGATGCCCCTCATTCATCTGAGCCCTAGCAAAAACAATCCTAACCTAGTCAGTCTCTCTTCATACGTCAGTCCTGCCTTCCCCGGAATCAGCCTGGTAAACCCTCGCTGCACTCCCTCAAGAGCAAGAGCATCCTTCCTCAGAAAAGGAGACCAAAACTGTACACAATATTCTAGGAGTGGCCTCACCAAGGCCCTGTACAACTGCAACAACACATCCCTGCTCCTGTACTCAAAACCTCTCGCAATGAGGGCCAGCATACCATTTGCCTTCTTTACTGCCTGCTGCACCTGCATGCTTACCTTCAGTGACTGGTGCACAAGGGACACCGAAGTCCGCTGTACACTCCCCTCTCTCAATTTATAGCCATTCAGGTAGTAATCTGCTTCTTGTTTTAGCTTCCAAAGTGAATAACCTCACATTTATCCAAATATATTGCATCTGCCATTGATTTGCTCACTCACCCAACCTGTCCAGATCATGCTGAAGGATCTCTGCATCCTCATCACAGTTCACCCTCCCACTCAACTTGGTCTCATTTGCAAACTTTGAGATGTTACATTTTGTTGCCTCATCTAAATTCTTAATATATATTGTGAATAGCTGGGGTCCCAGCACCGATCCCTGTGGCACCCCACTAGTAACAGCCTGCCAATTTGAAAAGGACCCATTAATTCCTACTTTTTGTTTCCTCTCTGCAAACCAGTTTTCTATGCATCTCAATACACTTCCCCCAATCCTATGTGCTTTAATTTTGCACATGTGGGACTCTTATGTGGGACTTTATCAAATGCTTTCTGAAAGTCCAAATAAACCACATCGACTGGCTCCCTCTTGTCAACTCTGCTAGTTACATTTTCATAGAATTCCAACAGATGAGTCAAGCATGATTTCTCCTTCATAAAGAACAAAGAAAATTACAGCACAGGAACAGGCCCTTCAGCCTTTCAAGCCTGCACTGACATGCTGCCCATCACAACTGAAACCCCCTACCCTTCCGGGGACCGTATCCCTCTATTCCCATCCTATTCATCTATTTGTCAAGACTCCCTTTAAAACTCACTATCATATCCGCTTCCACTAACTCCCCCGGCAGCGAGTTCCAGGCACCCACCACCCTCTGTGTAAAAAACTTGCCTCGTACATCACCTTTAAACCTTGCCCATCGCACCTTAAACCTATGCCCCCTAGTAACTGACTCTTCCACCCTGGGAAAAAGCTTCTCACTGTCCAGTCTGTCCATGCCCTTCATAATCTTGTAGACCTCTATCAGGTTGCCACTCAACCTCTGTCGTTCCAGTGAGAACAACCCAAGTTTCTCCAACCTTTCCCTTATAGCTAATGCCCTCCATACCAGGCAACATCCTGGTAAATCTTCTCTGCACCCTCTCAAAAGCCACCACATCCTTCTGGTAGTGCGGCGACCAGAATTGAACACAATATTCTAAATGCAACCTAACTAAGGTTCTATAAAGCTGCAACATAACCTGCCAATTTTTAAACTCAATGTCCCAGCTGATGAAGGCAAGCATGCTGTATGCCTTGTTGACTACCTTCTCCACCTGCGTTGCCACTTTTAGTGACCTGTGTACCTGTACACCCAGATCCCTTTGCCTATCAGTACTCTTAAGGTTTCTGCCATTTACTGTATATTTTCCATCTGAATTAGGCTTTCCAAAATGCATTACTTTACATTTTTCTGGATTAAACTCCATCTGCCATCTCTCTGCCCAAGTCACCAACTGATCTATATCCTGCTGTATCTTCTGACAGTTTCTGCAATTCCACCAATCTTTGTGTCATCCACAAACTTACTAATCAAACTAGTTACATTTTCCTCCAAATCATTTATATATTTTACACATAGCAACAGTCCCAACACCGATCCCTGAGGAACACCACTAGTCATGGCCCTCCATTCAGAAATGCACGCTTCCACTGCTACCCTCTGTCTTCTATGACCGAGCCAGTTTTTTAATCCATTTTGCAAGCTCACCTCTGACCCAATGTGACTTTACCTTCTGTATCAGTCTGCCATGAGGGACCTTGTCAAAGGCCTCACTGAAGTCCGCGTAGACAACATCCACTGCCCTACTCTTATCGATCATCTTTGTCACTTCCTCAAAAAACTCAATCAAGTTAGTGAGACACGACCTCCCCTTCACAAAACATGTTGCCTCCCGCTAATACGCCCACTTATTTCCAAGTGGGAGTAAATCCTGTCTCAAAGAATCCTCTCCAATAATTTCCCTACTACTGACGTAAGGGTCACTGGCCTGTAATTAGCTGGATTATCCCTGCCACCCTTCTTAAACAAAGGAACAACGTTGGCTATTCTCCAACCCTCCGGGACCCCCCTCTGTAGCCAGTGAGGATACAAAGATTTCTCTCAAAGCTGCAGCAATTTCCACCCTTGCCTCTCTCGGTATTCTGGGGCATATCCCATCAGGCCCTAAATACTTGTCTACCTTAAATGTTTTTCAAGACACCCAATACCTCCTCCCTTTTGATCTCAACATGACCCAAATTATCGACACACCTTCTTTGTGGTGAATACTGACACAAAGTTCTCATTTAATACCTCACCCATTTCCTCTGGCTCCACACATAAATCCCCTTCCCTGTCCTGGAGTGGGCCAACCCTCTCCCTGGCTACCCTCCTGCTCTTTACATATGTATAAAAAGCCTTGGGATTTTCCTTAATCCTGTTGGCCAATGACTTTTCATGAACCCTTTTAGCCCTCCTGACTCCTTGCTTAAATTTCTTTTGACTTTCCTTGTATTCCACCCTTGCTTGGTGTGTTCTCAGCCTTGACGCCTTGACAAATGCTTCCTTTTTCTTTTTGACTAGGCTCACAATACCTCTCGTTATCCAAGGTCCCCTAAACTTGCCATACTTATCCTTCATCCTGACAGGAATGTGCCGGTCCCGAGTTCCTATCATCTTACACTTGAAAGCCTCCCACATTTCAGGTGTTGATTTGCTGTCAAACATCTGCCTCCAAACTACATTGTTCAGTTCCTGCCTAATATTGTTGTAGTTAGCCTTCCCCCAATTTAGCACCTTCACCTGACAACTACACTTACCCTTATCCATCAGTACCTTAACGCTTACTGAGTTGCGATCACTGTTCCCAAGCTGCTCTCCTGACACGTCCACCAACTGGCCAGGCTCATTCCCCAATACTGGGTCCAGTATGGCCCCTTTCCTAGTTGGACTATCTACATACTGTTTCAAGAAGCCCTCCTGGATGCTCCTTACAAACTCTGCCCCATCCGCGCTCCAAGCACTAAGTGAGTCCAGTCAATATTTGGGAAGTTAAAATCACCCATGACAACTACCCTGTTACTTTTACATCTTGCGAAAATCTGCCTACATATCTGTTCTTCTATCTCCTGCTGGCTGTTGGGAGGCCTATAGTAAACCCCAAACATTGTGATTACACCCTTCCTGTTCCTGAGCTCTATCCATATTGCCTCGCTGTATGAACCATCCGAGGTGTCCTCCCGCAGTACAGCTGTGATATTCTCCTTATCAAGTAGTGCAATTCCCCACCCCTTTTATATCCCCCTCTATCCCGCCTGAAACATCTGTATTCTGGAATGTTAAACTGCCAATCCTGTCCCTCCCTTAACCAAGTCTCTGTAATAATAACAACGTCATAGTTCCAAGTACTAATCCAAGCTCTAAGTTCATCTGCCTTACCTGTTACATTTCTTGCATTGAAACAGATGCACTTCAGTCCACCTGACCTGCTTTGATCAGCAACCACACCCTGCCTGCTCTTCCTCCGAGTCTTACTGGCCTATTCTCTATTTCCCCTTCAGTCAATTCCCCTTTGCTTTGGATCCCACCCCACTGCCAAGCTAGTTTAAATCCTCCGGATTGACTCCAGTAAACCTCCCAGCAAGAATACTGTATCCCTCCAGCTTAGATGCAACCCGTCCTTCTTGTGCAGGTCCCACTTGCCCTGGAAGAGATCCCATTGGTCCAGATATCCGAAACCCTCCCTCCTACACCAACTGTTTACCCATATGTTGAGCTGTACTATCCTCCTATTTCTAGCCTCACTGGCATGTGGCACAGGGAGTAATCCCAAGATTATAACCTTGGAAGTCCCACTTTTTAAACTTTCTACCTAATTCTCTGAACTGCTGCTGCAGGACCTCATCTCTCATCCTACCTATGTCGTTAGTTCCAATGTGTACCACGACCTCTGGCTGTTCACCCTCTCCCTTCAGAATGCTTTCTGTCTGTTCAGAGACATCCTGGACCCTGGCACCAGGGAGGCGACATACCATACTGGAGTCTTTTTTACATCCACAGAAGCGCCTATCTGTATCCCTAACTATAGAGTCCCCTATAACTACTGCTCTAGTGCTCTTTGTCCTTCCCTTCTTAAGAACAGAGCCAGCTGTGGTGTCACCAGTCTGGCTGCTGCTGCTGTTACCCCCTGATAGGTCATCGCCCCCAGCAGTATCCAAAACGGTATACTGGTTAGAGAGGGGGACAACCACAGGGGATTCCTGCACTAGCTGCCTGCTCCTTCTAGCGGTCACCCAACTATCTGCTACCACATCTCTAAAACTATCGTCTATGCGCTTTCTGCCATCCTTATGCTCCTAAATGCATCCAATTGCCACTCTAACCTATCCATGCAATCGGGTGCACTTCCAGCAGATGTAGATGTCCGAGATGCTGGAAGCATTGTGGATCTCCGACATCTCACAAGTGCAGCACTTCACCCCACTGACTGACATTTCTATCACCAACTAAGCTGTTTAAAAAATTTATTAAACACTTACCCTTATGTATCGCTGCGAATACCCAAGGTAGGTCTTCCCTCACTCACCTTCCCAGGATGGTCTCTGGATCTCTCCCTTTCCCTTGCTTCTGGTCCCCACAGTGGAATATGTGTGTGTGTTTTTTTTGGTTAGAGGAGGTAGGAAAGAAAACGCTGAGGAAGTGTTTGGGGTTGAATAAATCCATGCTGACCCTGTCTGATCCTTTTACTGCTTTCTAAATGCTCCTCTATAAAGTCCTTGATTATGGATTCAAGAATTTTCCCCACTACTGATGTTAGGCTTACTGGTCTATAATTCCCTGTTTTCTCTGTTCCAGAGTCTATAGAATCCTGGAAGATGACCACCAATGCATCCACTATTTCTAAAGCCACTTCCTTAAGGACTCTGGGATGTAGATTATGAGGCCCTGGGAATTTATCCGCCTTCGATTCCATCAATTTTCCCAGCACATTTCTCTAATTATATTGATCTCCCTTAATTCCTCCCTCTCACTAAATCTTGCATTCGCCAACATTTCTGGTATCTGATTTATGTCCTCTTTTGTGAAGACAGATCCAAAGTATGTATTCAGTTGCTCAGCCATTTCTTTGTCCCTTATTATACATTCCCCCGTTTCTGTCTGCAGGGGACCTACATTTGTCTTCACCAATCTCTTTCTCTTCATGTACCTGTAGAAACTCTTCGTGTCAGTTTAAAGTTTTCATTTCCCTAACTGTTTCCTCCATAAATACGAGCAGGAAATTGCGTGCCAAAAAAGCTCTGTACTCCAACGTAACTGACCAGGAATGGACATTCACACTGGAACAAGCCATCAGTATACAACAAAAGACCAGAACAAAGAAAAGAATAGCCCTTCAAGAAAAACTGTCCAAAATCACCCACAACAACAATATGGACAACACAGATTCACGTATTAAAAACATCTTGAACCGACCACTGAGAAGACTGTCCCAGTACAAGGACTAAATTATACCTACAGAGACGCCAAAAAGACTGATTGCCTGGCTGCGCTGGAATCAACACTAAAGAGCAACAGACTCACAGAAGAAGTACAGCAGACCATCAGACAGACAGTAGTCCCAACCCTGAGCAAAAAAGGAATGTGGAACACATTCAACAGAGAAGAGAGGAAAGCCCTGGAAAGACTCAAGAAAGACAGGAACATTATAATCTTACCAGCAGACAAAGGACGCATGACAGTAATCCTCAATAGAGCCCAAGTCATCGAGAAAGCTAGTGCACTACTAGCAGATACCAACACCTACCAACAGATGACGATAGACCCAACCCCACAGCTAGGAAACCGGATTACAATGACCCTGAAGAAATTACATTAACCCAGGAGACAACAGCAAGACAGACTACCAAAAAATGAAGCCAGAGGGATCCAACACACCCCGATTCTACCGACTCCCCCAAGGTACACAAACTGGGGGTTCTCCTCAGACCCATTGTCTCACTGACAGGTACACCAACATGTAGACTTGCCAAGGAACTACAACAGAAATTAAAATACTTAGTGGATAACACTACCCACTCCATCCACCCATCCCAAGAATTCCTCATTATCATCAAGGTCACCAGGATAGAAAAGGACAAGATGATGATATCCTTTGACATAACAGCACTATTTACATCCATAAACATCGACCCAGCCAAATAAACTATTGCTACACTGCTGGACACATCAAGTAGGCAGGCACCCCAGGTCACCAACAACATCAATAAGGACACCACCATGAAACGATGAGATCTGTGCCTCACAACCCACTTCACCTTCAACAACAGCATATACAAACACATCAGTGGAACACCAATGGGATCCTCAATATCAGGACTGATTGCAGAAGCAATAACGCAGAGGTTAGAATGAACAGCACTCCCCACTATACAACCCAAACTCTAGATCCGAAATGTAGATGACACCTTTGTGATTAAAAAATGGACAGAACTAACCCACCAACACATAAACAACATCCTTACCGGAATAAATTCACGAAAGAAGAAGAGAACAACAACCGATTACCCTTCCTGGATGGAATGGTAGAACACAAAAACAACGGGGAACTCCAGACTAGTGTATGCTGAAAGACCACACATATGGACCACATTCTCAATTACACTAGTAACAAACCCAACACCCACAAATGGAGCTGCAGCAGGACACTAGTTAAACGAGCCACAACACATTGCAGCAACCTGGAGCTACACAAAAAAAGAACAGGAGCACCTATATGGAATCTTCAAAAGGAATAGATACCCAAAAAGCACAATCTGCCATTACCTCTGAGACAGACCACAACAGGTAGGCAAAACACGACCAGACACACTAATCACCCTACCATACATCAAGGACATTTTGAGAGATGACCACAAGACTACTCAAACCCCCAGGTATCAGAAAAGCCCGCAAACCAACAACCACCCTACAACAGCTACTGAAAAATGTAAAAGGATCCCATATTCAAAACCAGCAAAAAACTGGAGTAATACACAAAATACCATGCAATGACTGTGAGAAACACTACAATGGCCAAACCGGAAGAAAACTGACAATACGAATTCGCAAACACCAACTAGCCACCAAGAGACACTTGTCTCAATACACACGGACAACGAGAGACACAAATTCAACTGGGACGACACATCCATAAATCGCACAAGCCAAACAGAGACATACCAGGGAATTATTGGAGGCCTGATATTCCAACTGGAACTCCATCAACAAACACATTGAATTAGACCCCGTGTATAAACCACTGAGAAACAGAACTGGAAATAATACCAACCTCCTCAGCAAACAAGCAGGATAGAACACGGACGCTTCACTGGAGGCACAGTGATGATGTTACCTAGCAGGGTGACAAAATGTTTGCAACCGAACCCATCGCCCCAACGAGCATGTCTACAACCTCTTAGTGTCGGTCTTTATGTTCCCTGCAAGCTTACTTTCTTTCTGCATTTTCCCCTTCTTAAAATCAATCCCTTGGTCCTTCTTTGCTGAATTCTAAACTGCTCAATCCTCAGACATATTCTTTTTCTTGACCAATCTTTAAGCTTCTTCCTTGGATCGTATACTATCTCTAATTTCATTTGTAAGCCATGGATTGGCCCTCTTACCCATTTTGCTTTTCTGCCAGACAGGAATAAACAGGTGTTGCAGTTCCCCCATGCGTTCCTTGAATGTTTGCCATTGCCTATCTACTGTCATCCCCTTAAGTAACTCTCCCTAATCTATCAAGGCATACGCATGCCTCATATCTTCATAATTTCCTTTATTAAGATTCAGCACCCTAATCTCCAAATCAACTACCTCACTCTCCATCTTGATAAAAATTCTATCATGTTATGGTCGCTCATCCCCGAGGGGTTTCACACAGCGAGATTGGTAATGATTCCCTTCTCATTGTGCAGTACCCAGTCTAAGATGGCCTGCTCTCTATTTAGTTCTTCCACATCTTGGTCAAGAAAACCATCTCATATACACTCCAGGAATTCCTCCTCTACGGTATTGTGGCTAATTTGATTTGGCCAATCTATGTGCAGATTAAAATCACCCAAGATCACCGATATTTCCTTATCACATGCATCTCTAATTTCCTGTTTAATGCCATTCCCAACATCACCACTGCAGTTGGGGATCCATATATGACACCCACAATTTATTTTTTGCCCCATGATATTTCTCAACTCTACCCATACAGACTCCACATTATCAGAGCTAATATCCTTTTCCACTGTTGTGTTAATTTCCTCTTTAACCAGCCATGCTGCTCCACCACCTTTTCCTTTTTGCCTTTCATTCTTAAATACCGAATACCCTGGGACATTCAGTTCTCATCCCTGGTCACACTGCAGCCATGTCTCTGTAATCTTAACTATATCCTGCTTGTCTAAATCTATCTGTGCAATTAGTTCATTCACTTTATTGTAAATGCTCCATGCATTAAGGCACAAAGCCTTTAAACTTGTCTTTTTAACACTGTTTATCTCGCTGCTATTTTCTCAATAGCCCTGTTTGAATTGTGTCCTTGGTTTCTCTGCCTATCACTTTTCTTATTCCCTTTTCTACCTTTTGCTTTGGTCCTTGCTCCCTCCTTCTCTGACTCCTCAAATAGGGTCCCATCCCCATGGCATATTAATTTAAACCATCCCCAACCACTCTAGCAAACACTCCCCCAGGACATCAGTCCCGATCCTGCCCAAGTGTAACCCGTCCAGTTTGTACAGGTTCCACCTCCCCCAGAACCGGTCCCAATGCCCCAGGAATCTGAAACCCTCCCCATGACACCATCTTTGCAGCCACGTATTCATCCGATATATCCTGTCATTTCTCCCCTGACTAGCACGTGGCATCCTGCGACCACTTCCTTCGAGGTCCAATTTCTTAACTTTCTTCCTAGCTCCCTGTATTCTGCTTTTAGGATCTCATCCCTTTTTTACCTATGTTGTTTTGTACCAACGTGTACCACGACCACTGTTCACCCCTCCCCTCCAGAATATCCTGTACCCGCTCCAAGATATCCTTCGCCCTAGCACCAGGAAGGCAACATGCCATCCTGGAGTCTCATTTACAGCCACAGAAACACCTGTCTATTCCCCTTACAATTGAGTCCTCTATAACTATTGCCCAGGCACACTTTTTACCCCTCCCCTCTGCAGCAGAGCCAACTGTAGTGCAATGAGTTTGGCTGCTGCTGCTTTCCCCTGAGAGGCCATTCCCCTCAACAGTATATCTGATTTGGAGGAGAATGGCCACAGGAGATTCCTGCACTACCTGCCTATCTCTCTTGTTCTGTCTGATGGTCACCCATTCCCTTCCTGCCTGCAGAATCTGAGCCTGTGGTGCGACCACCTCTCTATATATGCTATCCATGATACTCCCTGCCTCATGGATGCTCCACAGCTGCCGCTCCAGCCCTGAAACTCAAGCTTCCAGGAGCTGTAGCTGGAGACACTTCCTGCACATATGCTGACCCAGGGGGCTGGAACTGTCTCCAGCCTGCCATATAGAGCAAGAGGAGCAAACCAAGACTTTGAGCTCTCCTTCCATGGTTTACCTCTTTAAATTATACCTTGGAGAGTACTTTATATTAGATTGAAGCAAATCCAGTTATCTGTAGCCCTTCTTTCCTGGTCTGTGTATTACCCTTACAGACTAAAAGTAAAAAAAAACCATATGATAGAAGTTGTGAGGACTTACCTGCCACTACCCACCCATCAGCTCGCTCCCTTATAGTCACATGCAGCAAAACAAGATCACTCACGTTCCCTTGCTTAACTGCCCTTTGACAACACTCCCTCTGCAAACCACTGATTGGTAGTGGTGATTGTACCGATGCAAATCTGCACCGCGACTGCCAATCAGCGTCTTCACAGCCCTCTGCTGGACGACATGCTGAGGTTCCACCGGTTCCAATGTTGCAAGTTGTCAATGACCGCTCCCTTGAACAGCGCAGTACCATCTTTATGAATTAGCTTTATTGTCACATGTACTCAAATGAGTACAGTGAAAAGTTGACCCTTATGGAAAACTTTATGCAGAAAATCTTCTTTGACCTTATGTCCATCAGGCAGTAGTCCACATGTAGTATCACCGAGGTTCTGTTGGAAACGTAGCTGGTAGATCTTGTAAGCTGATTTCCTGAGCAGACTGTCAAAGTCATTTCACAAAATGCCTCATTTAAACAAACAGGAGACGTAACTTGGCTGGTGGTGAAAAGGAACATCTCTGTCAGCTCCGTCCTGTTTGCCTGGAGTCTCACCCTCTCTGAACACTGATCCCAAGACTGAAATATGCCTTTGCAAAGCAGATCTGGGAAATGGCTTTTATGGAGGTTCATCCTGAACAGCTCTCATAGCGTGGGGTTCTGTGCTTTACCGATCTCAGGGATGCACACCAAGATAAACATTAACAACACCAGAGTACACTTTGGTCTGCCTAAAACGTACACACTGAGAGGTTGGAAACCATGTAAGGTCTCTCAGGCTGTATGATTGACGTGAAATTAATATCGTAAATTTAAACAGTAATTGTACAGAGACAGCTCAGGGTCCCAGTTTAAAACTTGATCTCCTTTGCACTTCAGGTAAAGTCAAGAATTGTCATATGCTGTACTTTTATAAATTTTATGAATAAAGTGCGTTTTTATAAGAAGAAGGCAGCTCACCACCGCTTTCTCCAAGACAACTAGGGATGGACAATAAAAAAAACAGCGACCTCCGTGTCCGAGAATGATGTTCTTTTTAAAAACAGCTTTGTTCAGACACATGTAATAAATCCTGCAGTGATTGACTACCTTAATTTAATAGAAACAGAAGAGATCTTGTTTCTTTTAAAATTGTGGCCTGAGGAGCCTCGGAGTCACTAGGAGGAGAAGAATTTTTTCAGCGATGTTTGGCGTTTTACATTCGAATTTACAGCCCGGCCATTGCTTTTACCTCAAAATCAAATATGTAAACATTCACGCTTACTAAGAGAAGCGTACATGAAAGACTTTAATTTAAAAAATCTGAACCCCAAGTCGATCCTTTCATAAAACGTCTTCAGCGATAAGGCCTTCAATTCCATAGGGGGCACTACTGCAACACAATTTACTTGTGAACTGCACAGCTTTACACTGTGAACTAAGTAGTGATGAATTCAAGAGCGAGTGATCCTCAGTTATTGAACGTAATCGGCCTCAAGGGGTGCTACAAATTCTAGGCAGCAAAGATCGGCTGATGGTGACAGTTTTGCCAGTTTCACTATAAATCAATTAATATAGAGATTGCATAATGGACGGAACAAAAATAAATCAATTCTACGTCATAACATTTATTTAACATCTTAAACACACAAGTTCGAAATGATGTTGAATTGTAAGATAACACTTGGATGGATTTGATCACATTATTTATTGATATATTAAAGTAAGAACTATAGTGTCCGTAGCCATAATCATTTAATTTTAAAAGCTTATAAATTACGTTGGAGAGCTATTTTCTGGGTTTCAGAAGTTTAAAGTCGACCTAGTGCCAAAGGCTTCAAATGTTCTTTCAAGTAATTTAAAGGTCGAATTACATCTTTTGTTGTAAATTTAAAACCTATTTAAACGTTTAACACCAGCAACATGTCATTAATTAGTGTTTTTATCAAGATAAATAACACGCAACTTTCCAAAAAAAATCTACTAGTGTTATAAATCACACTTGAATTATGTAAGCATACCAAAGTCAGATTTTCGTCATTGCAATCCCATGTTTTTCTAGTATACAGTACACAGAATTCGTACGAGCATTGAGTATCCACAGAGAGCCTGATGTTGCACCTTCAAACAGGGTAGAAATTCTTCTGTTTATAGGGAGCAGATTGGTTGTTGAACCTGCAAATTTCAGGTAGCACCTGTATGTAAAATGGTCGCGATGATCTGGATTTGTCTCCGAATTAAGTAACAAATGAATTTGATCAAACAGTATGGGGTCAGCCGCAATGTGAAATAAATTAAGATGAGGGATGATATTTTCTAGTGCGCTCTAGTTGACAGGTGTGGCCGTACTATGACCAATACCTACCAGTTCTATATTCGCCACACTATACCTCAGCCTCGTTACTGTCTTTAACGTCACGTGGAGTTTCCATAACCTCTCCATTTCCGAGAAGGAGAGACAGTGGCGTTGTGGCAACGTCCTTAAGCTAGTAATTCAGAGCCCCAGGTTAATGTCCCGGGGACGTGGCTTTGAATCCCGCCATAGCAGACCACCATTGTTATTGACTTTTAACTGCAGTCTGGGCAATTAAGAGAATAGATGCTTGCCTAGCCCTGAACCCTGCGAATGTATTGAAAAAGACTGCATCTTATAACTCGAATTAATTTCCGCTAGTTTATAAAAATATTTACTTCACAATTAAAAGATGTATTTGTAGATAGATTAATTTACATGTAATATTTCATCATATCAGATTCAATAACATCACCATTGACAGTTTTGAAAGTTTTTTTTGACTTGTCCATGATTTCTTTGGTAGCTGGGTGATATAGTTTGATCTGTCTGTGGTGTTCCCATTTGTTCCTCATAATTATCTCAAGATCATTGGTTCTCTCTTGGCGGTCATTCCTGTGCATTTGACTCTCTCAGCAATGATCAACAGCATGAAATGGACGTACTGTAATGGATATATGTATATCGATGAAGTTAATTTGTTACACTGAAAAGTTTATTTTTGTCAGCTTTTGATACCTTGTATACATTCCTATCTCTTTCAAGCATATGTCATTTCATTGTTTCTTGTGTGCCTTTTATACTGCCATTAGTGCAGTAAAACATTTGTCTTGTATATGTAGAGTGCATAGGCACAAGTGTACTTCAATGTGTGAACATTTTGTACAATGTCAACATCTGATTGAATGATTTTAAAACCTGTTTGACAGCATAAATAAAACCACTGGAGCCAATTATAGGAAAGGATCAACTCAGCAGTAACTGCATGATCCCATAGTTAGCACTAAACCATTGTCTGCAATGCTATAGTATCTGACTTTGTAACACCAAACACCACAAATTTATTTTTAAACCTGCTTGTTGTTGAGACACAATAACATATTATTTTTTGCTTTTAAAAATTCTAAATGTGATATTGACTAAATTCATAGAAGTAATGTTGCCATAGGGAGCATCAAACAACTGAACAAGTTTTAGAAATTAAACTTAAGTTGAACCCAAAACTAGTGAACTGCACTTACCTGGTGAATGTGTTTACTGTTTACAATCTTAATTGATAGCATTGTTTGAAAACTAGTGAATTGTTTCTCATTGGTTTACAGTTGGAAACTTTAGTTATGGGCTCTTTTTAAAAAATGTTTATACATGGGATGTGGGTGTCAATAGCTTAATGCCAGGTCAGTTTCTGGCAGCATTTTGTTTAGTACTAAGGTTAAGGAGCAGTGGTATTTCTCAGATGGGCATTTGAACCAACCAAAACACTGGTGTACCTTGTAAAATGAGGAAGGGGCAGTTTATTTGTTGTTGCAAATGAAGTGGCTGCCTGCTCAAGGAATTTAAATCAATAAAAAAAAAAATCACTATATCTTCAATTTATTTGGTTTTCCATATTGCTACAGATTATTCTACATCCTTTCCATGTGTTGCTACAACAGAAATAATGTATTTTCTCCATCTACATCGTGAATTATGTATTCACTGAAAATGCAATGCTTATTTAAGTGGGTTGATAAAATTACAGGGTTTTAGCATAACCACCTCCTTCCCAAATTCCTATGTTCATCCATTGGGAAAATCAAGAGATTCCTAGGGGTAAGTTTTTTTTTTGTCTGTGCTGAATTATGTCACCTTACCAGGATTGTGCCCATGGGAAAGAAGGAGGAATTCTAAAGAATTTCCATTTTGGGAAAGTGCCAGAAGATAACTGATAAATGCAGAACTGTATTTGAAATTACCATGTTAAGGAGAGGAGGGAGAAAACTGGCAGTGAAATGAAGTGGAAAATCAATTGTATTTGTTGATATGTGTTGCTCTTGGGGGTTACATATTCACATTAAAAAGAATATTACAATCAAGTGCCCTGGATTTTCTCTGTCATGTGCTTAAGAAAACAGAACAATCTGGGTGGTATTTGGGGTAGCCCTGGTTTTTTGCCCATTTTTGCTCATCAGAATTTGCATTGTGTTTGAGGCTGGCAGACTATATTTGGTGGAAATGAAGGAAATAAATATGGTATTTCCTCACCATATGCCTCTTGGTAAAGATGGGTGCAAGGGATAGCAGTGTGAGAGGGACACTTACAATTTAAAGTCTGTTTTCCCGTTGGGTAAACATCATCTGCTTTAAAATCAGGTGTTTTTTTTCTTATTTCTGAAACTGGTGACATAGCCAATTTGCTTATCCTGCCATGAGGTGCTCTGAGCAGTTTCCACACCTGAGGCCAGTGCAGCAGCTTCTGTCCAAAATAACTAAATGCTCCTCCCCTAGAAACTAGGCTCAAATAGCAAGTGTACGGAAGTCAGTTCTCACTGAGGAGTTGTGCCAGAGAATAAATTGGATACCTGACGTTCATCAGCTGATGCAGGAACTACTTGAACCCAATGGAGCGAAGCTAACCTTGTTTGTTTTTTGGAATCCACACACCAGTAGATATGACGCTGCAAAAAGGCAAAGCTCAAAGCTATTGTGATATCAGAAACAACATGAATTATTTTACTCTACTTTCAGGGTACAGTGCAGATCTAGCACTGAATAGTCATCTCTGCTTGCTAGGTGTGAGAGCAGACTTCTGGACGTTTAACTGGACACACTACAGCAGCACAGAAATTGACACATTGGCAATTTCTACAAGGTTTTAAACTTTTTTGTTATAATCCATCATCTTGGGGAATATGATGTAATTCCATGCCCCATTTCATATGCAAATCCCTTCATAGGTGGTCAGTGCTAATTCCATTTTTGATAATGAAAGCATGGTACTCTGTCTTTTTGGAATTGAGTGTTGGTCAAACTCAATCTGTTCCACTGTTTCAAATTTTCACGTGGCAACCTGCAGTTGAGCAGCTCCAAAACATGCAGTTCATTGATAACTTACTAATGTGCTATTTTAAAATTTGTTTTATAATGATTTTTTATAATAGTAGAAGCATTAAGCTAAATGAACATGATTAGCAAAATGGCCAAAGAAACTTCGTAAGAACCTGTTAATGCAATCACACGGCTCCATATTGACAATCATGTTTAAATGTGGCTGGATTAATGACGAAAGAGCTTTTACTTTTAACAACACAGTGTTGGAGAAACTCAACAGGTCAGGCAGTATCTGTAGAGAGAGAAGCAGTTAACATTTCGAATATGATTTCGGAATGTTTATTTTTGTTTGCGGTTACACTTCTGATATTGGGATGACCTTCAGCGAAGCATTGTGCATCACACAACAATTTTACTGCTAGAACTAGGTTCAGCGACAAAGGGGCACAGCCTGATACATGCTTAAGGATCTGCTAATCTAGAATATTAAGAAACATATTAACACGACAAAGGCGTGAATAGATTGCAAACAATCTAGGAAGCCCTTCGAATCACCTGGGCACTTTTCAGAAGCAGTTTTTCCGGTGGGCTTAAAGCACTCACATTAGTGACTCCTCTTTAATCTATCCAACTAAGGAGAACCCCCTTGTTTTAGTATCCTGGGGGAGAAAAGAGGTTACTGCTGTTATTGCGTTGTTAACGCAGTGAGCCTCAAAACGAAGTGCAGGTTCCAATGCACCTTAAGGAAGTGTTCTAGTATTCCCCAAATCCCATCAGGAAGGGTTCGAGCACAATAACACCTACCTTATCACATCAAGATATATAAACACTACTGAATTTCAAGCTGCAATGTATCGAAGTTGAATAGTTTTTTTTTGGTCAGCTGTGCTGTATAAATATCCATGGCCATTCAGACCTCTGTTCATTGAACCCGTGCGTGACAGTGACTTGATTTGGTGCAAGCGTGAGAAAACAATGACAAAATACATTGCAATTAAGACGACCCGGGGTTGTGTGTCTCTAGCAGACAAGATAACTCGCTTTCTTAATTGATGGCAGTACTTCTACTCAACACGGCATTAAAGTCTAATTAACAGACAGACGAAAGGCAGCACCCTAGCCACCCCCCCCCCCCCTTTCTCGTACACACACGGGGAAGATGCCTATACAATGACTGGGGGAAGGGGGAAAGATTTCTCAACATAGAGAACCTCAAGCAAAAGCGTGCATGCTGAAATGTCCGAGTTGGGTTAGTCTCTGCCGATGGATTAGCAGTGCACTTTCAGCAGGCTGCCGATAGGGACTGTCAGCCGCTGCTTTGTCCAATCCCAACACGCTGCAGAAGGAGACAGAGACAGAGAGAGCTTCCCTCACTACCACCGCCCATGAAAGATCACGCTGGTAGCCTCGGCTGATTCAGGAGTTAGCCGCACCACTACGTAAAGTGGCGTTTGGTACGTGCCAGGCCGATTGTACAAGAGCCAGAGCAGACCCAACAGGAGGCGATTGCATTCTCCGTTCACTGCCACTCTGTAAGACCCCCGACGCTGCGCATTCATTGCCGGGAAAGTATTAAGTGTTCTGATCCAGCGAGTTCAATTTCCATGAGGTACTGTGGAAATGTTTCCAGTCTGGAACAAGGGTTAATTTATCATCTAAAAGCGCCGATTATGGGGTGTATAGGCTCCAAAACAACTATTGGTAAGCTTTGCTTTCTTATTGTGGCCAGAGCAGGGTGTACCCCTGATGCAGTAAATCATGAGCAAAAGGGCTGGAGGCGGCTGCTCCTCGATTGGCGAGAGCAGCTTTGCTGGGTATTAGCTGCAGTCTAGTTTTAAGCGGACCGCACGGTTAATGTTCATTGACACGATTGGTCATGAGGCTGGCTTCTAGAAACAGTATGTTGTTTGTTTTGGTGTCTCTCGTTAAACAACCGCACACCCTGAACTGCATGAGCCCGAGTTTTTTTTGAAGTGGACACCCTAAATCTAAGCCCTGTCTTGCGCGGAATCAATTTGCATGCAAGCCAGATTTCCCTTAGCAAGTAACCTCACTCTCTCCCTCACTCACTCACCCGGAGCCTGGGAGCTATTTCCTGCCGCAACACTGGCGACGGGGTCAGTCAGACTTGCTTTAATTTTAATAAACACCTTTTTGAAACAATCTGTCCCAAATCGACCTTCCATTTCTCCACAATTGCCTCATCTGAATCGCCGGTTCAAACCTGAGAGAGCGCCCATGTTTCAGCTTCAGGTTGACCGCATGGACAGCGAGGGCAAGGCTGTCTTTGATTTCATTTTACCGAAGCTTGGGGTCGACGAAGCGACGGGCTCAATACTCTTAGCCAATTAAAGATACTTCAGCGCATATCGTGGATTGAGAGTCTGGAAACACGCTGATGAAAATGAATGAGAAAGAGAGCAGACTATGCTGACACAACAACGGAGCAAAGCCCGTCTTATTTAAATGTTTAAATATCACTTGCAGTTTCGAAGAAGCATGTCACATTTACAGGATGAGATCATCTTACCCGATCAAATGTACTTCACATCCCAGCATTGTGTTTACACTTGCTTTCTCAAGAAAGGTGCAGCTAGTAGTAAGGTTGTGTGTGTACATATGATGTTGTGCAATATTATGTTGTGATCTGAAGTCCCCGCTGGCGCCTGGGGCTTATGTGAGAGGATATAATGGCCTCGAGGAAATTAGATGCGGTGGACAAATGAACTTTGTCGAACCACTGGTTCGCAGTTTCCAGGACCCGAACTGGGAATATCAAGTCAGTCAACCATGGAGAGAATTGGCGATGGCCACAGCCAGCGACATCTTTCCTTTGGGCGTGGCACATCTTTGAAGCGGCTGATTTCTTCCAGGGACTGCACATTTCACTAGCCCCACACACAGCCAAGCACAGAGAGGCGGCGATTTAATACAGGCCCGCACTCCTGCCTGGGAGAGCAGTGACCTCCAGTTAAAGGATGTATTCACAGGCTGGCGAAGCTGACATTCCTGCAAATGCTAGGCCATTCGGCCCAAGAGTCCAGACTGACCCTCTGAAGAGCACTCCATTTAGACTCATGCAGAGGGAACTCCGCACAAAACGGTCAAGGCTGAAATTGAACTCGGATGCTGAGACACAGCAATGCTAATCACTCTGCCACCATGGATGTGCGGTCAAACAAATCAATGAAACCCTGATAAATACATGGTAATATATTCTGCCATCGGGAAATGTCTTCACACCATCTCCCAATTGTGCAGACTCCTCTTCATAGCTTGTTCTATTGCCATTACTGGAACAAATGATGTCTCTGTTACATTTTCTTAAAATGTTGATTCTCACGCATTTGGACAAAGTTAGCATAGTTTAGATGCAGTTATCTAGATTTTTCACTGCCTAGCCTGCGAGATGTTTTGCTGTGGGTTATTAGCGCAAATTAGGCAACGAATCACTAAGCGTTAAGTGTTGTTGACTTTCCTCACGGTCTGTGCGGATAATTCCAGTTTAATCTTAAAACACTGCGGGCAGTAATAAGCGGCCATTTTCTCTCCAGGGAGCGTTGACAATTTTCATCAGTAAAAGAGTACGGTTACCATGAAAACTGTTCACACACAGTTACACCGGAGGCACTCCATCGTCCTTTGTTAGATGGATAAGATCCTGAGGGAATACTTTGGATGCGTCGCTTCGCGTATTTGTGTGTGTTTTTTTTTGGTTTAATTCTGAGAATTGCAGGTTTATTAAGATTTCAGCCGGAGACGTTATTGAAGTGCCTACTTTTAATGAAAAGATGCCACTTTTATGGAACCAGTCATTTCATTGATAGGATTGAAGTGACTTCAGACAGCCTCGTGCTGAAAGAACAGCAAATGCGGTCACAACTGATGGGTTTGACTTTTTCAGATCAACTGGTATTCAGTGTGTGCGCGCAGGTTTACTTTTCTTGCACCAATAAATGTTCACCTACAGCTGTTATATTCATACCTTTTGTGTGTTTTCCCGCCTCCCTTTTTTTACGTGAATAAAGCCCAATTGTTTTAATAGCTTCATGGACTGAATTGGAAACACACGCCTGAGGATTCGCCTGCTCCTTACCACCCTCATCTGAAATTCAATCTCGCCACGTTGAGCTCTCTGCAGGCAGTGTGTAGGGTTGAGGTCTGGGGAGTCGGGCAGAATCATGTAGGTCTTTGAGGGACATCATGCTATGCCATTGACTCCGGAAAGTGTAAGAGACTTTGGTTAAGATTACTTGTTGATCTGCTTGTATAATTGCGCTGCTGCAATGAAAGATTACAGGAAAGATTTGCTGAAACGAGGTGATTGTAAAGGAAAGGGTGATAATAACACCGAAATATTTGCACGTTATTAATCAGTACGAGGAAGAAACGATGGACATGGTATTATCCAATGCATAACTTCACTCAAATATGCGTTTCCCGTTTTAACTTTCCGGAGATTGATTTGAAGTAGAATACAAGGCGTATCTCGGACCAGTAAACAGATACAAGGACATTGCCTTGTTTGCCCATACCAGCTGTGGAAGTGCAGGTGTTGGACTGGAGTGAACAGCCAGAAGTCCCACAGCACCAGGTTATAGCCCAACAGGTTTATTTGGAATCCCACCAGCTTTGAGTGCAGCCCCTTTGCCAGGTGCCGTGAAGAAGGAGCTGCGCTCAGAAAGCTTGTGTGATTCCAAATAAACCTGTTGGGCTATAACCTGGTGTCGTGGGACTTCTGACTTTGCACTACTAACTAATTAGGAGTGTTTAAGAATTAAGAAAAGTTCAGGCACGGGAGAAAGCGGTGGGCCACTCTTAAATTCTCCCATTTTTGGCAATTAGTTGCGTCGGAGCAACTGCATTGTGACTCCGACACATTACTCACTCTGACCGAAGAAGTTCCTTCAGGACAACAAGGTGCAGGGCTGGATGAACACAGCAGGCCAAGCA
>NC_063344.1:30640696-30656826 GCF_021869965.1 Rhincodon typus
CCCCTTCCCCTCCCCCATTTCTGATGAAGGGTCTAGGCCTGAAACGTCAGCCTTCCTGCTCCTATGATGCTGCTTGGCCTGCTGTGTTCATCCAGCTCTACACCTTGTTATCTCAGATTTTCCAGCATCTGTAGTTCCTACTATCTCTGATACAAAATTAGATGTGCTGTCCAGTTTTGAACATAGTGAATGAACATGGATATCCAAAGAGCTTTGGGTCTCATTGATTTGACTTTGCATACAGTTTGATGTAAAGCTGAGAAACTAGACGGAGTATCAAAAGTATAACTCAATTAACTTCAACTCAAATAATTCGTTCACATCCTAAACTAATGGAGGATTTGGAAAGACTTGTTGGACGCTGAATTCAACAAGAAAATCAAAGAAGTGTACCGCTTGTATTCAAGTTGGTTGACTCAGCATTTGGTATTCTTCATGAGCAATGACACTCAATCTTCCACATTCAGAGCAGCACAAGAGCAGTCTGATGCCCTGCAACCTTCCATTTCTAGAGCTGCGGATGAGATGTATGATGATCCACAGTTCTCCACCTCCTGGATAAGCAATCTTTTGTTTGAGGCAAGAAACATTAAATTTTTTTTTTGTATAGTGTAATGTCTATTTTGGTGGTTTATGTTGGCCTTGTGCTTGTATGCTGAAAAACTTTGACTTTCCAAGAATGTAACCCAAACAGTTACATTGGTTTCTATGGGTATATATGTTTCAAATAACAGTGAGTTCTGAGGAAGGGTCACTGGACCTGAAATGTTAACTCTGTTTTTCCCTTCACAGATGCTGCCAGACCTGCTGAGCTTTTTCCAGCAACTTTGTTTTTGTTCCTGATTTACAGCATCTGCAGTTCTTTTGGTTTTTATGTTTCAAATAACACTGTTTCACTCAGTGCAGTGACTTTAAAGAACATAATTGTTTTTCTTGAACATGGTAGAGTATTAAAGAAACAGAGCAGATCAGGCAGCATCTGTTGAGAGGAAAAACAAAGTTAATGTTTTGAGTCCAGCGACCCTTTGTCAGTTCTGAGCATTCGCAGTTCTATGTAATGAACATAACTATCATGCTAATAGTTGCCTAATATTTATATGGGCAGAACTGCTATTTGTGATTGCTGTTGATTATCTGTTGCGTATCACCTTGATTGGCTTTGATTTTAGCTAGCTGGATTATTCTGCAAGTTTTACAGCCAAATTCTTTGCTATGGGTGTGTGATTGGATATGCATTTTGGTGTTAATTATGTCTTCAAGGTTGTGAAACGCCATACAGTTCCTGGGGAAAGTTATGGAGTTGGGATCACAGAATGTAGTGGGGAGGTGGGGGGAGCGGGGGTGGTGAACATAATGGTTTCCATCTTCCAAATGTTTAATTGGAAGAAATTCCTATTCATCCGGTACTGATGTCTGATAAGGAGCCTAGTAATTTGGAGATAGCAGATGAGTTGAGAGAGGTGGTAAGATGGGTATCATTAGTGCATATGTGAAAACTGATGCTGTATTTCGGATAAAATATTGCGAGGAACAGCAGTTTGGATGAGGAAATAGTCTGTCCTAAGGATAGATCTCAAGGGACAACAAAACTAATGGTGAAGATAAGGGAGGAGGAACTATTGCTTACTCTGCATGCAATTAGATAAATAAGAATGGAAGTAGTCCCAGCCAGTTTGATGCTAGAAAGGTGATAGGCAAGGGTAAATGGTGTGATCACCCATGTTAAAAGCCCAAGAGAGTTAGAGAAGGATAAGGAGGAGTAAATTATCTATCACTGTCTTACAGGATGTCATTTGTGACTTTAATACAAACTGTTCTGGTGTTGTGGCAGCAATGAAACTAATTGGAGGGATTCAAATCCGCAGTTGTGTGAACACTTATTTTTGGTGATCAACATAACTTCAGTTTTGCTAATAAAACTGTTATTATTTTAAAATACGTTGAGAAATACCTTGTTTCTTTTTCAATCATATTCTATAGCTGTACTAATTGTGCTGGCTTGGGCATACTTTTAGGTTTGTGATTATGTAAATCAATTTTAGTGAAAACTTCAAAGCGTGATGCAGCCAACAAAATTCAAACATACGTTAGGTGTGGTTTCCTGACTGAACCCAATGCAGGAACTCTTTTCCCCCATACCATACGTACTTAACTATAATAAGTGCCATTGAAAGAAAGGGTCCCACTAATAAACTAGTGAAATCTAAACCAGTGATTATTTGCCTGAATGCAAACATATCAGTGTCAAAATGTTTGTGGATCAAGGGTAATTTTTACTACAAGTAATCTCATGCAATTTAGGCCTCCTTGTTGAGTCAAGGAGTCGTACAACATAGAAGCAGGCCCTTCAGCCCACCATGCCTATGCTAACTATCGAACACCAAACTATACTAATCTCATTTACCTGAACTGGTCCATAGCCTACTATGCCCTGGCATTTTAAGTGCTCATTCAGGTGCTGCTTAAATATTGTGAAAGTACATGCCTCCACCACACTCTCAGGCAGCGTATTCTGTATTTCTTCCACCCTCTGAGTGAAACATTTTCCCTCCGATCCCCTCTAAATCACTTTCTCCTCATCTTAAACTGAGACCCTCTAGTTTTAGACATGTCTGTCATGGGGAAAAGATTATTCTGATCCACTCTATATTTTGATTGGTAGGAGGTTAGATTTGAAAGCGAAGCAGACTAGCTGTAATCATTTCAGTTATGACAGTTTATATTTTATCTGTCAGAATTAATTCAATCCAAGCCAATCATCTTAAAAAATTTTCTTGCAATTGCTTACATAATTCTATAATCAATGTGGAAAACCTTGGTCATTCTTCTAATTAGATGTGATATATTTCCTGATAGATGGAAGAAATTCTGACCAAGGTAATATAATTCCCCAGTTAGAGACTTTGCTGCAGTTTAACATTATTTCTTTAATTTTGGCATTCTCCCTGTTGAAAGCTGTTATAAAGATAGGGTGTGGACATTTGCTAAGGGGTAAGTGGTGGGTCATGGTGATATTGCGGATGCTTATCTCTCCTGCCCTTGATGCATCAGTTGGGATTCAGGACAGGTGAGCCTCCCAGTGGGTGGAGAGTGAGACTTCTCCATTTAGTGGGAAGAAATCCCACCCTCGAGTTGCTGGCCAATATGCTGCCTGTAAGAAGGAAAAAATGGGAGACATACGAACATCCAAGAATGGTGAATGTAGCTGCAGCTGCAGTTGAGGAGACAGGAGTCTTGGTCAACTTAACTTCTAATGTATTCAACCAATGCAAAGTAGCAATCAGTCAAACAAATGGCATATTGAGCTAAATCACAAAACTTTAAAAGTACAATATATTAAAAGTCATACTTTGGTGAGAATAGTCCTCCAATCACAGTATGTTATTCAGAGGAACTCAATTATAGAAGGCAGTTCTAAAAATCTCCCTAAAGCTGATCTCGAGTGACAGCTCTGCTGTGTGGAGACACTTGGATATTCATTTCTGATGTACAACGTAAGAAGCTATTTTATAAAAGTATGTAAAATAGTAAATTACATATTTTGAAAAACAGCCAAGTCGAGAATATTGGGTGGCATCTTCTGGGCCAGCCCAGAGCTTTTAGCAGAGGAACCTAATTGGGTGGGAGGCAAATGCTCTGTTTCAAAACAGTGGGTTACTGTTTGGTTATTAAGTTCTCAGGCCTTTTTCCAGCTGAGTCCGGAATCTGTTTTGCATTCATTGGCGTGCCATGAATACTGATTAACAGCCCAGCCCATGGGAATTACATTCACATCTTGATCAACAAAAATGAAATATCAGCCTGTTAATAAATCTGACTATATATAAGAGGTGTGTACTGGGAGGGGTGGTCTGTTTTATTCAAGTTCCAGTAAATATATACTGCTTCCATTACATGACTCCTTCATTATCAAGCCATTTCTTTGTTCACATACTCGCAGTGTAAATGTTGTAATGTCATCAGCTCAAACAGCTCACAAGATGTCTCCATCAGAATGTAGGTTCTGAGGAAGGATCACTGGACCTGACATGTTAACTCTGATTTCTTTCCTCAGATGCTGCTAAGCTTTCCCAGCAATTTCTATTCCTGTCAGAAAGCAATCCTTCTTGTAGTTCCTGAATGCTTACAGTATAAAGGGTGAATCCTCTCCATGTCAAATGACTCATGAGTAGTCTCTGTTTCTTGGCGGCTTTTCTCGTCAATAAATGCTTGCAAGTGTAATGGGGTGAAGGCTGGTTAAACCCATTAATCTGACCAAGCAAGGTAGCCACACTGATACCAGGAAACCTGAGGGGGCAGGCATGGTGAGGCTGAATAGAAGATGTGCTGGGTGGAATGGCAGAGGAGGGAATGGAAATTGAGCTGCATGGTTATTGGGAGGACTTGAAGGACCCTAGGTAATGGTGCAAGCAAATTGAGATGCAGAGGGCAGAGGTCCAGGAAGGGTGGGAGCTGCATATTAAAGATGGAGTATTCAGGGAGGTGAAAACACTGAAGTGAATAAAGCGGATGTCAGTAAAAGTGCTTGGAGATATGGATGATAATGGATAGCAGACAAATGAAATGTGGGAATGGCAAGGGAGACAGTAGAAAAGCTGATTAATCATAGGGAAGATTTGAAGAAGGACAGAGAGAACGCTAAATGAAAGATGACGACCATTTGCAGCGGTAGCAGGATAAGTATATTCCAGAGGGTGTGGGAGAGGCTGAATGATTCAAAGGAAATGTTTACAGTTGCATTCTCGTTCTAAATCAGCTTTCAAAGTAAGGTCATTCAGAATGTGTAGTGCAAATGGGAAGAGCCCCAGGCCTGTTTGCTCGTGTTCCAGTAAAGTGCTAACACACCCAACTGAGGGATTTGAGACACAAACTGCATCAACCAGTCAGATTTCTGAACAGGAAGGGATTTCCCTCCCTCAATGTCCAGCTCATTTGTGAATCGCAGACAAGAATTTCTGCACATATGTCTCTACTAGCCAGGGAGCCATCATGATGCTTACATGCTGCACAATTCCCAGGTTCCTCAAATATTTACATCCCTCACCCCACATCATTTCCAGGTACCTCTGTGATAAGGGAAATATGGCTAATGACCCTAGTGTGAAACATTCCGACTGATGCCAACCAAGGCCAAAATGCTGCCGTTCATCCACTAAAGCCATTATTGAACAGAAAATTGATCTTTTAAAGCAATGCATCCAATGCCTGGACCACTTGGGAGGAGCTCTCCAGTTCTTGCTAGATGGTGTTTTCAAGGTAGTGATTGTTTGGTGTGCCCTGCGTAACCTGACCGTACGACGTGGTGAGAATTTGAAACCGCATTCTGTCATCTTATGAGGGAGAAGGGGAGTCTGACAATGTGAGGGAGCTAGAGCTGAGGATCCTGAAGAAACTAAAACTGTAATACAACAAAGCAGACAGGCCTGAGAAAATGTTTATAGCAACTACAATTGAGGGCTTTACATTAACGTATGTGGAGACTATGAACCAATTATGGTGCAGAGGCTTTCTGCCCTCAAGGAAATGTTTGATTTGTAACTTTAAAACAGTAAGCTACTTCTGTTTAGCATAAGTTGTAAATTAATTTGTTCCCGTGGCACCAATATGGTCAGTTTTCTGGCTGGAGCATCAGTGTGGAGTTATGCAGAATTACGTGGGGCCCATGCTTAACATGACTCAAAGCTTCATTTGAAGAAGCGATCTCTATCAATGAAGAGTAGAAGGGCTAAACTGATTTGATTTATACGGTCCCAAACCCAACCATCCAGCTAAGTTCCCACTTTTCAGAGGTTCTGTTCCTCTGAGGTCAGCAGTGAATACAAGCCTCCGTGCACTTCACATTGCTGTACATGATGCACGTGTGTGTCTTGTGTAATTATCACCCGGCAAGGTAGTCTACAAGGAACATAGGAAGAGTTAAAAGTCAGATGTAATTGAAAGAAATCAGTTGTTGTACAAAGTGCACATTACAAGTGTAATGTTGTATAAAAGATTGACATCCATGCACCATAGTGACTCTGATGGCTTGTGCCCAAAGGTAGGGATACTATGATTATGCTACAAGATCCTCTGTCTTTCATTAGATTATATCTAATGAAATCTATTCTGGGATATTATTTCCCATCTCTGGAGAAGGTGGGACTGGAACCTGCATCCCCTGGCCCAGAGGTAGGGACAGTACTGCTGCACCGTAAGCAATACCTTTTGAATATAACTAACTAATTGGGCACAAGATCTGTTTGCCTTTATTATCTTTTAAAGCTTGGGTATTTAGCAACCGAGTAACAGATTTCGATACTAATGGTCCTGAGCCTACTTCAGATACATTGCCCACTGAGGTGAATGTGTCTGTGCTGCTGACGATGGCCTTGATGGTGCATCCCCTGAAATTCACGACTGTACCTCCTTGGATGTGCTGTGAGAATGTTGGGAGGCAACTGGGACTCTTCTTCATTGGATCCTAGCTTAGGAGTTGGATCCAGAAGTTGCCTAGAAAAGCATAAAGATTAGTTTGTGTCACAAGCTGGCACCACTACCCAAAGTTTTATTGAAACGTTGCTGCTTGATATGCTACTGGGACTAACTGAACAGTGTTTTTCTCGCTAGATGGCTGGCTATTTAATCTTCCTTCCAGCACCGGCATATTCCTGTTGTCAGCCTGCCAGTTTGGCAACCTGCTTCTTAATCAGAGTGCAGAGCCTTATATTAGGCATTACCCACCCTGCATGCTGTCCTGATACATTTTACATAGGCACCTGGCATTTGGAGCAGGGTCTAGTTGGAGCAGAACCTCCTGCCCCCTGATCATAACATTTGGCATTTTTACCTGCACATGAAGAGAACTTGATCCCACAAGTTCTTGATTACCTTGAGCAGAAATACTCCCCACTTTTAGGCCTGCCTCCACACCTAGTGTCCTAAAAAAGCAAGGTTCTGCCCATTGTAACAAGCTCAATAGTGAGTAACTGTTGGTTACAGGTGTTACGAATGATGGGAGTGGCCTTGTTGCTGTGGAACACTCCAATTAGTTGGACCATTCCGTATCACTTGTCCTTTTGTGGAGAAATTTGCAAAGGATAACTACTCTTGACCACAAGTCCATCAGAAGTGGTCAGCATGTGGCATCCTTGAGATCCTGTGGGAAAAGGAGAGGGTGGATCCTATCAGGTTATTTCCTGGGCAGACTTTCAATGTTATTTGGCAGAATGCCTCATCACTGGAACTTTCCAACAAGCACCAAGACATGGCTTGGCTGGTGGTGAGATCTTTCATCTATACACGGACTGTCTGCACCGCAGCATGGTGGCCTCCAAGCAGCTGTGGGGCTGGGGGTAGAGACTGTCACACATTTCTTGCTAGAATATCAAACAATGATGAGTCAGAATGCAGGAATGGGATAGAGGGCTGGTTATCGTGCTGCAATGATAACAATCTCTCTCTCAATGTCAGCAAAACAAAAGAACTGATCACTGACTTCAGGAAGAAAGGAGCAGAATATGCCCCTATTTATATCAATGGAGCTGAGGTGAAGAGGGTCGAGAGTGTCAAGTCACTCTTAGGGACAATCGCCAATAATCTGTCCTGGATCTCCCATGTAGATGTGACAGTCAGGAAGGGGCAACAATGCCTGTTCTTCCTCAGGAGGCTTAGGAAATTTGGCATGTCTATAAAGACCATCACCAACTTTTACAAATGCATCATAGAAAGCATACTATCTGGGTGTGCAACTGCTCTTCTCAGGACCTTAAACTACAGAAAGTTGTGTGCGTAGCCCAGACCATCATGGAAGCCAACCTCCCATCCATGGAGGTCGTTTACTCCTCTTCTCGTTGCTATGGAAAGGCTGCCAACATCATCAAAGACCCCTCCCACCCCCGTAATACACTCTTCCAACCTCTCCCATCAGGCAGAAGAAACAGAAACTTTAACACATGCACCAATAGGCTCAAGAACAGCTTCTTCCCTGTTGATATTAGACTGCTGCATAGGCCTCTCTATTAGGGCGGCACGGTGGCTCAGTGGTTAGCACTGCTGCCTCACAGCGCCAGGGACCCGGGTTTGATTCCACTGCCAGGCAACTGTCTATGTGGAGTTTGCACATTCTCCCCATGTCTGCGTGGGTTTTCTCTGGGTGCTCTGGTTTCCTCCCACAGTCCAAAGATGTGCAGGTTAGGTGGATTGGCCATGCTAAATTGCCCATAGTGTTCTGGGATGTGGGGATTAGGTAGGTTATAGTGGGATGGGTCAGTGTGGACTTGTTGGGCACACAGAATCCCTACAGTGTGGAAACAATGACCTAATTCCAAATCTAATGTTAACCTTGCTCTCGTGTACTTCCTGTGCAGACGTAAGCTTGTATGCCACACTGTGTCTGAGCACCCTGTGATCTCTATGTCCTTGTTTGTTATGATCTGCCTGTACTGCTTGCAAAACAGAACTTTTCATGTACTCGGGTACGTGTGACAACAATTGATCAAATCAGATCAAAAGGAATGTGCCTTTGCAAAGAAAGTCTGGAGAGTGATACTGTGGTTTTTGTCAAGGTTTGTCCCAAGCAGCTTCATGACAGGGGACTCTGCTCTACAGTTTGTTCCCTGGAACGCAGACTGAGACAAACATTGACTGTGCCTGGAGGACCATCGTCTCAGTGAAAGACAGTCTGTGATCTGCCCAAAACTTGTTGGCCTTCCAGAGCAAGGAGTTAACCGTGACCGAGTGTTGCACATTAGCACGTTCCAAGGTACAGGACTACATGCTGAGGGATGCATTAAAGCTTGGGGAAGCTACCGCCAAGGAACATTGGGGAAAGACCGCTGTCTAAGGTTTTTCTGCCAGAATTAAATGGGGTCCATTCAGATATCTGATCCCATCACTGCCACAATTATATGTAAATATATTCTTGTACAAGTAAAGACTGCCTTGGATTTGTTTGGATAGAGTCAAACTCCAATGTTTGTTTGTTTCTTCATATGCTACTGTACAGAACGGAACTGCATTGGTGGCTACATATGTATATAAAGATATTTTTGGGAGTAAAGCATATTTAGGATAGAAAAAGAACAGTTGGTTCCAGGTTCACACCAGTGAGCAACTTTAAGACTGATGCTAAGAACTGGTTCTTCATAGAACAGTCACTTAGACTAACCAAAGATGCTGTTGCATAAATTATCCTGCAATTATTTTAGGATTAAACTGATTGTACTTACTTGAGAATGAAAAATTAGCATAGTGCTATTTTTACGTGGCCTCTTGACAGGAGTAGCTGAGACAGCTGGTTGCCCTGTTTCAGTGGTGACCCTTTGTCTTTTTATGCAGGATTTTTTGGACAGTCCCATATCATTTATTTCCACCACCTCCACTGCTGTAGTAGCTGGCCACAACTGCCTGTTGTCTTGCACATCTACTGCAGTATGAGTTTGGGATCACAGATGCAGGGAAGGCTGAAAGAGGTGCATGTAATCTCACTGAAAGTAATGTTTGCACCATGTCATTGCTTCTGGGCATATCCTCGTGATCTGTGAAAGCAGACTTCTAGGCAGCAATAAGGGTGGTGGAGACTTGTGTTATATTATTATTAAGTTATATTCTGATATTTCCTTTTTGTGCTGTGCGCCACAAATGATGCTCATAAACAAGCCCTTTCTCCCTGCAGACTGGTGTATGATTTTATATACGTTATTTCTGGTAATGTGGTATTGCCTGAGGATTGAACAGAGTTCTTGCATTCTACTTACCTTGCAGATAGCACAAACTCTCTTCTGATCTCCCACACTTTGTCTTATGGAATACTTATTCTATTTTCCAGGATTGTAGGCTGTGAAGTGCAGGACAGATTTGTAAAAAAAAATCAGCTAAACAGTAGGAAAGATAATTCACTTTCCATTTTCTCTACAGAGTTTTGAGCTTTAGCACTCTCCTTCAGTGTAAAACCAGTAATGAATATCAATAAGTGGTGTGAATAAGAATAATTCATTCGACATATACCAATTTTTTCTTTAAATTGTAAGCTACAGTATCAAAACAAATGTTTGGTGGGTAAAGGTATGAGATAGAAATGTAGCTCCTGCTTCAGAAATAAGGGGAGTTATTTTAACTCCTGTGCCTCATTTAATACACTCAGCTGATTTTTTACTTTTACAGGAAGCCGCAGAAAACATGACCTAGAGTTCAGTAGCTGGTTAATGGCTCAGTGGTAAGAATGGATCAGATCATAAGACAGAGGAGCTAAAGTATGTCATTCGACCAATCAAGCCTGCTCTGCTATTCAATGAGTTCATGGCTGATCTGATAATCCTTAACTCTACACACCTACCTTTTCCCTCATACACTTCATTCCCTTACCTATTTAAAACTCTACCTTTGCCTTGAGTATTCCTGATGATACAGCCTTTCAACCCCTCTGTGGTTTAAAAAAAAGTTCCACAGATTTACTACATTCTGAAAGCAGAAATTGCGCTCATCTCTGTCCTAACTGGGCAGGAGGGGCCAAAACTATCTCTGCGGAGCTCCGATCAGTCAGAAACTAGATGAAAACTAAAAGTAAAGTTTAAAAACTAACCAGTTTGGGCATACCCTGGCCGATATCCTCTTCCTCACTGTCTTCACTTGGAAGAAGAGCCACTGGAGTTCCCACTCAGGCAATCGGGTTAAAACAAAACTTGTGGAGGTTCATGACAAGGATATAAAAATACAGTCCCTCTCTCAAATGAGCAAGTTAACTGTTGGGACCATTGATTCACAACGGCTGCAAAGTGAATGAATATGGTCGCATAGGGACATTGCTACTAAGTTAGTAATCACTGAATCAGGTAAATGCTGAGGGGAGATGAGTCCATAATTCGACCATGATAGCTTATGGAATTTAAATTCAATTAAAACAAAATCTGAAATTTAAAGCTAGCCTAATGATAACCTTTGTAAATTGTCTTAACAACCCATCTGATTCACTAATGTCCCTTCCAGGGAAGGAAATCTGCTGCACTTAATTTGTATGGGCTACATGTGGCACCGGACCCACAGCAATGTGGGTAACTCTTAAATGCCTTCTGAATTGGCCCAAGCAGTCACTCAGTTAAGGAGGCAGTTAGGGATCAGCAACAAGTCCTGGCCCAACCAGTGGCGCCCACTTCCCATGAAGGGGCTAACGAAAAGAGTGACCGGAATAATTTTAGAGATAGTAAGAACATTGCCCATGTACTTAGGGTTAATATCACTGGACACCTCCCCTGCCCTCCACCTAGCGTGTCTCCCATTGTTGATTCTCTTTCTAGGACTCTGACACATTTGTAATTGTTACCAAACATTTTAATGTTGATTGATTCTAGTATGAATAAGATAATCAGCCTGTAATTGATTCCTACTTGGCTTGCAATCAAAATTTGTCTGCATAGGAATACTGACTTTAAAGTGCACCTGTCTGTAATATGCAGACTCACCAGCCTGGGGAGAGTATGTCAGCAATAATTTCATTCAAAATGACTAGTCTGAAATCATAGAGACACTAATAATATAGAAACTTCTTACAAAGAACGATCAGATTCTCTATCTGCCACATGCAGCTCATTATTGAATTTCAAGGGGATGGTTACAAGAAGAGAGTTCCAAGTTCAGAATGCTGGTTTCAAGGCAGAGCCTACATGGTTGTTGTGTACTGGAATTCAAGATCATCTTCTGGAGGTGTTTTATTCATTCGGGGATATGAGCATTGTTGATAATGTTAGCATTTGTCACCTATCCCAAATTGCCCTGAAGAAGATAGTGATGAGCCATCTTCGTGAACTGCTGCGTACCGTCTAGTATGGGTGCATCCACAGTGCTTTTATGAAGGGACTTGCATCATTTTTTGACCAGCATCAATGATGATAGAGCTCCAAGTCAAAATGGTGACTGGCTTGGAGAGAAACTTGCAGGTGGTGGTGCTTTTTCCATTATCTGCTACCCTTGTCCTTCTGGATGGTAGAGATGGCAGGATTTGGAAAGTGCTGTAAAGGAGACTTGAAGAGTTGCTGTAGTGTATCTTGCATATGATACACACTGTTTTCATTGTATATGGGCGGTGGAGTGAGTGCATGTTTAAGGTGGTGAACCAGGATGCTAATACCATAGCTGAATTAGAGAACCATGTTAAAGTTTGATTCAAATCTGATTCCACTCCCAAAATGCTGTTGGCCACTCTACCTTCCACCACTGTTGGTGGATCTGTTATGTTAAGATTCTGATTTATGTTACCTCCTCCCAAACAATCTGCATGCCTCTCCTGTGAGGAAGTAGCCTGGATTGCCAAACTGGAAAATTCTTCTTCTGCCTGCTAGACATAGGAATAGTGCTACAATTACATCATTGAAAGCAGGTACACACCAATGCTGATCATTAGCATTCATCAGTATCCGTTAGCTTGTCTGAAAATAAATAAAAGAGCTGACAGTCTCTTGGTTTCTTTTTTAGTCGGTGAGCCCCAGGCCTACAGTGTAGCCATGTCAACAATTGTGATGCATTGTCTTCTCATTGAAGTCAGGATGGTGTTGTCTATACCCTCACATCTGCAGTAACCTCTTCCTCGCAATGCTCTATCATCTCCCACCCTCTTTTATGTTTATCTCCCTCCCCCTGCCCAAACCCTCCATTAATATTGTTCCCTCTGCATCCCGGCATGCTGTCTCCAATCCCCACAACTGACTTTCCAAATGTGCCCATCATTGTATTGACTCCTGATAAACCCCTTGTCTTTCAATGAATAAACCCCCTGGACTGACCATGGCCCAACCATAGCCGACTTGGAATGACAGCCAGGACTGATTAGCGAACAGACCCCTGACTGGTCTCTGTGTGGTTCCCTGCCTGACTGACCACCATTCCCTGTACGGATTGCACTGGACCTGCATAACTGCCTCTGGCCTATTCTCTTGACTGTAACGTTATGGAACCCCTGATTTTAATTGAACTGTCAGGCTGTCTGCAAGCATCTGGACTGAGATCAAGCATTGTCTTAGAGGCTTTAAATTCTGCATGAGGTCACAATGCACAAAGCAAGATACTGTGAACATCTAAGTAGGTTCAAAATGAGTGAGCGTTGAGAGAGCAAACTTAAAGCCCTGATATGTACCCTGCTGTGGTGCACAAAGTGGTCTAGAAGCAGTATTGCAACGTAAGGTGTGGTGAGCTGCAAAGTGCAGTATTGAAGTGGTGCACTTTATTTTAAGTGAGTTAGAGATGTGCCATGATGACGTGATAAGGTTGGACTGTTTGATTCTAAATTCCATGGACGAATGATGCAGGCGATCACTCTTCATGGAATGTGCTCTGAGATTTTGGGGGTTACTGGCCAAGATGGTGGCCTAGACGAGCCAGCAGATACCCGCTTAAATGTTCATGTCAGGATTTGTGCCTGTCTTGGATCGCTCCATTGCCTGGGAAAATATCAAAAGGCATATAATTGACGCAAGATTCGATAATAATGAGATTTTAATGAATGCAAGTCAGATCCTCACTGCTCACGAGTGAGATTTTCATCTCTCCATTAAAACCGTGGGTGGAAAATTGGATTTATTTTCTCCATGTCAAAAATCTGAATTTCTGACCTCGCTAGATTTTCCCAACTGAGTTACCATTACCCATGTTATTCAGGGGCGGGGAAAAATCCCACTGTACAAAAAACATTCTACTATTCAATTGAGAAAGGATGTACTGGCACTGGAGACGGTGCAAAGGAGGTTCACTAGGTTGATTCTGGAGTTGAGGGGGTTGGCTTATGAGGAGAGACTGAGTAGATTGGGATTATATTCATTGGAATTCAGATGATTGAGGGGGGTTCTTATAGAAACATATAAAATTATGAAGGGAATAGATAAGATCAAAGTAGAGAGGATGTTTCCACTGGCAGGTGAAGCTAGGACAAGAGGGCATAGCCTCAAGATTAGAGGGAGCGGATTTAGGACTGAATTGAGAAGGAACTTCTTCACCCAGAGGGTTGTTAATCTATGGAATTCCTTGCCCAATGAAGTAGTTGATGCTAGTTCAGTAAACGATTTTAAAAAAAAAAGGTAGTTTTTTTTGAACAATAAAGGAATTAAGGGATATGGTGAGAATGTGGTAAGTGGATATGAGTCCACGAAAAGATCAGCCATGATCTTATTGAATGGCGGAGCATGCTCAAAGGGCTGGACGGCCTACTCCTGCTCCTAGTTCTTATGTTCTAGATATTCCTTGTATTTTTATTTTTGCCCAAGGCCATCAGTCTGTGTCTTCTGGTCCTTGTACCATCAGCTAATGGAAACCATTTTCCTTGAATATCTTTTTGCAACCTGTCATAATTCTTCCATATCTGTAACCAATCTTCTCTGCATCTCCTGTGTCCCAAAAAGAACAAACCAGCTTTTCCGAGCTAACATTGGAACTGAACTTCCCTATACCTAGAGCCATGCTGGTAAACTTCTCCTGCAGCCTCTCAAAGACCCTGAAATTATTCCTAAAGTGTGTTGACCAGAACTGACAGCAATATGCTAGTTGTGGTGTGATCAGAGCCCTGAACTGATTCAGCATAACATATCTCTGCTTTTGTACTTAATGCTACTATTTACAAAGCTGAAGATCCACATGCTTTTCTACACACACTCTCTCTCTCAATATGTCCTGTCCTCTTCATCAATCGACGCAAATGCAACTCCAGATCTCTCTGTTCATGTACACTCTTCAGAACTGTGCCATTTTGTGACATTGACTCTCTGTGTTCCTTCTGCTAAAATACTCACACTTCTCTGTATTAAACTCGATCTGCTACTTTATTTCTCATTCTGCAAGTCTGTTGGAGGTGATTTCATGTTATCCTCACTATTTAGTGGCATTGGCAAATTTTGAGCTTTGACTCTGTATCCCAAAATCTAATTCATTTATATAAGACAAAAGGATCAATAGTGATGCTTGGGGAGCACTACTATTTACCAAGATTCAGTCTTAAAAAATAACCATTTGCCGTGACTTTTTGTTTTTTGGATTAAAAAATATTTGTCTTAATGACAATTGGACACTGACTGACTGTCCAATTCCATGACCCTCTATTTTACGAGTTGGTCTTCTCTTTAGAGGTACTTATCAAACGCTTCCTTAAAGTCCACATAAACAACATCCACCATAATTCCTTCTCTCATTTTCTTTGTAATTTCATCAAATATCAAATGAAATTGGATAAGCATGATCTGCCTTTTACAAATATGTGTTGGTTATTCCAAGTTATCTCTCCAAGTGCTTGTTGAGGTTTTTCCCGAATATTGTTTCTAAAATCTTACACTGCTAATGTTAACTAACTATCCTGTAGTTGTTATGACAGTCATCAGGCACTTTCTTGAATAAGGATATCGGATTTTCCACACTCCATCCTCTGTTCTCTCCCCACATCCTCAAAATATTTTAATATAGTCAGGAAGAAAGGACATTTTGGTTGCAAACTGTTCAATTTTTAAATTAGCACAAGCACGTCATTAGAATTGTAACCCATTTGCTAAATTTCTAGACTGAAAAAGAATCACATTTATGGGGTTATTCCCACCAAGCCCATTTGGCCCTTATGTGAAGTTATACCCCATCTCAATTAACTCATCAATTATAAACCGTCAATGTGATCTCAGTCCAAAAGGATGGTGTTTTAACCTAAAGTAATTCATTTGGTTTGTCTCCCTTTTGCACCAAGATGAGTAAAACAAGAAATTGAACAAATGCCATCAATGTATTGCTGGGAATACATACATATTTATGGCCTATGAAAAAAGAACTGTAAGAGATTGAAGTGCTTGAAGACTGCGTGTAAAACAGGAATTGAAGAGAACCCATGTGGGTTCTTTGAAATGAGTTCAGCAATTTAATATGAACTGTGAACTGTCTACCTGCTGATTACAGAATGTCAAGTACCTGGAAAAACAGACAAGTAACACTTTAGGGAAAGAAAAAAACAGGTTTTAATGTGTTTAATTGGTAAAAAACCTGACTTTGGAAGACACATGGGGTCCTGTCCTGATGGCTGCCTCGCAATCCTTTCTGGACTTGATTTATGTTTCACAAACCTAGGGAGTTATAAAGCTGCAGTAAGTCTCTCTCTCTCTCTCTCTCTCTCTCTCTCTCTCTCTCTCTCTCTCTCTCTC
>NC_063344.1:30656836-30661711 GCF_021869965.1 Rhincodon typus
CTCTCTCTCTCTCTCTCTCTCTCTCTCTCTCTCTCTCTCTCTCTCTCCTGCTCTTAACTGAAGTACATGGGAAGCTGATAAATACTGTGAATCTCAATATTTTAACTACCTTGCAAACCCTGAGAAGCTGAACTGTGGCCACTTTCAAAAGACTTGGGATAAACTTAATTTCCATCTGAACTAAAGCTTGATTGAAAGATTTTTCATCAGTCAATTTTTGTCAGCATTTCAATTTCATCAACAAGAAAATTTGTAAATTGTGAGTTCATCAAAATCTATCTTTAATTTGTCAGACCATTGGCCAATAAAGGTGCTTTTCTTTCGCCTTTTTTAAAATATCATTTCTGGTGTGTGTGTGCGTGCATGTGAGAATCAAAAGGATATATAGTTCTAATTCCTGATTTTGTTTGGATGTCAACCAGTTTTCCTACTTGTTTTTAAAAGGAGTTTTGTTTTAATGAACTCCAAAGAATCCATTTATTATAAAGTGGCCCAGTGGAATTCTCTTTTTCCGGGTAATTGTACAACAGGTGACAGTTGACCATTTTGGTGATTAAATGAAACCATTTATATTGATGGTGTGGTTTATTGAGTCATGGAGTCAGAGTCCTATAACACGGAGACTGGCCCATGCCAACCAAAATGTCCATGCATGCTAACCTCATTTCCCTGCACTTGGCTCATATCTTTCTAAACCTTTCCCATCCATATAGTCATCCAAATGCCTTTTTAAATGTTGTTAATGTACCCACCTCAACCACTTCTGCTGGTAGTTCATTCGATATGCGTACCACCCTCTATGTTAAAAAAAAAAGTTGCCCCTCAGGTTCCCATTTATTTTTTCCCCTCTTACCTTAAACTGATGCCCTCTTGTCTTTGATTCCCCAACCCTGGGAAAAAAGACTGAGTGCATTCACCCTATCCATGCGCCTCATGATCTTGCATACTTCTATAAGGTCCCCCCTCCATCACGAGGCTCTGAAGAAAAAAAGTCTTGGTTTGTCCAACTTCTTCCTATAACTCGGTCCCTTGAGTCCTGACAACATCCTTATAAATATCTTCTGCACTCTTTCCAGTTTAATAACATTCTTTATATAGCAAGGTGACCAAACTGAACACAATACACCAAGTGTGGCCTCACCAACGTCCTGTACAACTGCAGCATAACTTCCCAACTTCTGTACTTAATGCCCTGACTGAAGGCCAGTGTGCCAAAAACCACCCTCTTTGCCCTGTCTACCTATGGCTCCACTTTCAGAGAACTGTGTACCTGTACTCCAATGTCCCTCAGTTCTACTACTCTTCTTAAAGCCTTCCATTCGCCATGAAACTACTAACAAAATGCACCTCACATTTATCTATATTAAACTCCATTTGCCATTTCTCAGCCCACTTCCCCAGCTGATCATGATCATGCTGCAATTTCTGATAACCTTCCTCACTGTCCATGATACTGCCTATTACTAATTATGCCTTGTACAGAGGACAATGGGCCCAGCACCGACCCCTGAGGCACACCACTAGTCATGTGCCTCTAGTCATACAAGCATCCTTCCAGTATTACCCTCTGCTTCCTACCATCAAGCCACTTGTGTATCCAATTTGCCAGCTCTCCCTGAATTCCATGTGATCTAACCTTCCAGAGCAGCTTACCATGTGGAACCATATCAAAGGCCTTATTGAAATCCATATAGACTACGTTTACCGCTCTGCCCTCATCAACCTTCCTGGTCACTTCATCAAATTTGTGAGGCATGATCTCCCATGCATGAAGACATGCTGATTACTCCTAATCAAACCCTCTCTTTCCAAATGCCTGTATATCTTATCCCCCAGAATCTTCTCAAGGAACTTACCTACCACAGATGTTAGGCTTATTGGTCCCTAGCTCCCAAGTTTTTCTTTATAGCACTTTTTGAATAAGGGCACAACATTCACTACCCTCCAGTCTTCTGGGACCTCCCCCATGGCTAACGATGATACAAATATATCAGCAGGGCCCCTGCAACTTCTCTAGCCTCTTGCAGGGTTCTTGGATATATCTGGTCAGGACCAGGAGATTTATCCACCTTCATACATTCTAATACTTCCAACACCTCTTGACTGTGATATGGACTGTCCCCAAGATATCGCCACTAACTTCCCCAAGTTCCCAAGTCTTCATGGTAAACGGTAGTCTCCACGGTAAACACAGGAGAAATATTCACTGAGGACCTCACCCATCTCCTGCGGTTCCACACATATATGTCCACTTTTGTCCTTGAGGAGTCCTATTCTCTCTCTCGTTATTCTTTTTCCTTTAATATACTAAAGAATCTCTTTGGATTCAAACTAATCTTCTCAGCCAAAGCTATCTTGTGCCCCCTTTTCGCCTTCCTGATCTCCTTCAGTAAACACCTGAGTTTTGCCCCTTCTCGAGTAGAACCCTCTATATACTGTTTGAGGAAACTTTCCTGAACACACTTAACAAAATTCCACCCTATCAAAGCCTTTAACACTATGGCAGTCCCAGTCTAAGTTAGGAAAATTAAAATTCCCTGCTGTGACAACCCTACTTCTCCTGCAAGTCTCCCTGCACATTTGTTCTTCTAATTCCCATTGCCTATTTGGGGGCCTATAGTACAACCCCAATAATGTCACCATCCCCTTCTAATTTCTTAGCGCTACCCACAAAGCCTCACTGATAATCGCTCAGTTGTTTTATCTTTGACGACTGCTGTGATACTCCCCTTAATCAAAAATGCAACTACTTGTCTCCTCTTTCCTCCATCTCTGTCCTGCGTAAAGCACCCACGTACCTATCCATGCCCTGAGTTCATCGGTCTTACCTGTCAGCCCTCTGCCATATCCTCCTATTCCTACCCTCGTTGGCACGTGGCATTGGAAGTAAACTGGAGATTACCACCGTCTAGATCCTGGAATTTTTAAATATTTTTATAGCTCTGTATAATTACTCCACAGGACCTCATCCCTATTTCTACCTATGTCATTTGTGCCAACATACACAATGACTTCTGACTTCTCACCCTCCCCCTTGAGAATGTCCTGCAGCCACTCCAAGACATCCTGGACCTTGGCACCTGGGAGGCAACACACCATCCTGGATTCTGTCTGCAGCCGTATAATCTCCTGTCTGTCCCCCTAACTATTGAGTCTCCTATCACTAAGGTTCTGTTTACCATTACCCTTTCCTGCTGTGCCCCAGAGCCAGTCGTAGTGCCACTGACCTGGCTACTGCTGCTTTCCCCCAAACAGTCATCCCCACCAACAATATCCAAAACTGTATACTTGTTTTCGAGGGAAATGGCCACAGAGGATTCCTGCTCTCTCTGCCTACTCCCTTTGCCTTTCCTGGTGGTCACTCAGCTACTCTCTGTCTGCACCTTAGGTGTGACCACCTCACTGAAACTTGTATCTATGATCCGCTCAGCATCTCGGATGATCCTGAGGGCATCCAGCTCCAGTTCCCTAACACGGTCTCCCAGGTGCTGCAGCTGGGTGCACTTGCCACAGGCGTAGTCTTCAGGAGGAGCATGTCACTGCCCTAACTGCCATCTCAATTGCTCTAAGATTAAGGAAGAAAGTTAAAAGGACTTTACCTGAGATAACTTGTACATCTGCTCTTCGGTGCAGGTAACTGCTTCCAGGCTGTAATGTATGTGCCGAAGTGATGCCTCTCCCTCTCAGTCACCCTTTGCTGTAGTACTTGGGCTTGATTGACAGTGCATTCCTCCTGTCCCCAGAGACATAACACCCCTAAATTCCATTTAAATATCTTTTCCTTTATTTACCCTTCCCTTCACTTCTGCTGAAGGTGTTATATCCTTTATGGATTCATTCCATGGGCAGCAGTGGCCCACTGTGTTCAAGTGTCTAAAATTCATATGTGAGAGTGGGCAGTGCACATTGGCTCCTGCGATGTGGTACTTCTGCCAAGCCTTCTCCTGCCCTCACATGAATTTGGCACATTTGTTTACTTTTAGCAAGGAGGCAGGCTTGGGTTTACCAAGTTTTGACCAGATGTAAAATGACGGCCTACATTATAAATTTAATGTAATATATACAAGAAATTTGTATGACTGCACTTCAGCTGAGGTGAACTATTAAAATTAAAAGCATAAAGGTGTTCTCTAAACATGCGCAGAACCTTGAAATTTAATTAAAGCCCATCAATTTTCTCAGCAGCGCTTGTTCTTGTGGATATCTTCTAGAAAATCATAATACAGTCAGGTAAAGTCAACATGGCTCTGAGAAAGGGAAGTTGGACTTGACAAATTAGTAACCTATTTGAGGGTAGAACAAGGAGAGTGGATAAAGAAGAACAAGTGGATGTAGTGGATTTGGATCTCCAAAAGATATTAAATAGCATATTACTTATAAATCAAGAGCCTCGCTATAATGTTATGAATGATATATTAGCATGGAAACAGGATAGACAAATAACGGGAAATATAGTTGGAATAAATGAGTAAATACATTTTCAGGATGGCTGAAAACTGTAGAATGCCATAGGGATCATTGCTGAGGCCTCAACTGATGGGTAGGAAAGCAAGTTTTAAAGAAGATACAAAGGGATACAGATAGGTTAAGTGAGTGGGCAAAAAATTGTGGGAAAGAGTGAGGTTGCCCACTTTGCCAGGAAGAATCAAAAACAGAAATTATTTAATTGGAGATAGACTGCAAAATTCTGTAGTACAAAAGGATCTGGTTAATCTTGTCCACACATCACAAAAGATTACATGTAATTTTAGCAAGTAAGTAGGAAAACAAATGAAACGTTGGCCTTTGTTGTAAGGAATATGGAGTAAAAAATTAGAGAAGCCTTCCTACAACTGTACACTGCATTGGTGAGACCACATTCTAGAATAATGTGTA
>NC_063344.1:30662111-30681803 GCF_021869965.1 Rhincodon typus
ACCACTTTATGGTATGATTTCCTGTTTTTCTTAGCCACATTTCTTTTCTCTCACAGCTAGAACACTTAGGACCCATGATAGATAGAGATGTCACTGAGGTAGGCAACAGTCAAAATAAGCTGAGCAAACATGAACTTGCCCAGGAATGCTGAATTTAGGCACTCACTTATCCTTCCATGCTTTTAAGGAGTGGGGAAAGAGCTGCATTATTGGGAATCAGGTACGCGCTATTAGAACGATGGGTAGTTAGAGTGGCACAGTGGTTAGCACTGCTGCCTCACAGCACCAGGGACCCGGGTTTGATTCCAGCCTCAGGTGACTGTCTGTGTGGAGTTTGCACAATCTCCTTGTGTCTGCATGGGTTTCCTTCAGGTGCTCCGGTTTCTTCCCACAGTCCAAAGATGTGCAGGTTAGGTGGATTGGCCAAGGTAAATTGCCCATAGTGTCCAGGGATTAGCCATGGGAAAAATGCAGGGTTACAGGGATAGGGTAGGGGTGTGGGTGAGATGCTGTTGGAGGGGTGATGTGGACTCAAATCGGTCAAATGGCTTGCTCCCACACTGTAGCGATTCTATAATTCTACAGTAAAAACCATGTTATGGTAAAACCACGTTGATCCAAACTGTGTTAATCAAAGACTATATGTATCCAGAAAATGAGAGGATACCCAATCGTAACAAAGGGTATTCTGAAAAATGGGGCAACGATAGCCTTGTTCTTCTGTTTATAGTGACTATTTTTTGCTGAAGTATATACAGTTGCATAGCAATACACAATACACACGCTTCATTAATGGATTGCACCAAGGCAAAGTATTGGATTCTTGTGATATTTCCTTCAGGTTCCCAATACTCTCCATTACAGAGATAGTCTTCAGTATCACTGGCAATGCAGCCAGTTGAATTTTCCTACATGTGTTTACTGACCAGGTGATACACCTCAATTGCAGGCTTCCTTGTAAACCCAAGTTTCTGCCAGGATGAAATAACTGATTCTGTTCCAGCAAGATTTCTGCCCAGGATAGGAATAGTGCAGGTAATTTACATTCAATACTCTGCATCCTTGGGCTGTCTCTCCTCCTCTTCTATCTCATCACTCCTTTGCAATGTAATTATCAAACCTATATACTTGTCATTTTTCTCAGTGCTTCAAGATCTTTCAAAACTGTCATCCATGAACATACTCCTAAGCTATTTGTAGATTTTGAAAGGTGTTGATATACAGAGAGTCATTGTGCCCATATGCACAAAATAATTTAAGATGGCAGGCAGAGTTACTTGGATTTATAACAGAGGAATAGAATATAAAAAAAAGATCAGGCTAGAACTGAATAAGTCATTGGTCAGGCCTCCACTGGATACTGTGGACAATGATGGAAAAGACATCAGAGTGCAGAAAATTTATCATTCTAAAGGGTATGAAGGAGGCATGTAAAGAAAGTTACAAGGGATGAAAAGGTTTACTTTGAGATTGCAAAAATTAGGGATATTTTGGTTGAATTAGGAGTGATATTGTTATGATCCCAGCTAATATTATTACTTAAATCTGGCATGACAGATCATATTTTGTCTTTTTGTTTTAACAAGGCAGCCTTTTACTGAAATACAACATGCAATATTGCAGATTCAGGTTTAAAAATAAAACAGAAGGTTATTACACAAAAGCAATGAAGATAAAATATATATTAACAGTTTATTTTATTCTAACACAAATTTGAAGATTTTGAAATACACGATGAAATCCTGTTAATCCCACAGTACTCCTTTTCAGTACCAGAGAGTTCCCATCTTTTTCACTCTTGTACAGCTTAATTTAATTGCAGCTTCAATTCCCCACCTTGAGAATCTGATGGACTCTTCCTGGAGCCTTCATACAATTGAATCTAGATTTTCTCAGCTTCAAATAATCCTTCTGCTTTTGACCAAGCACTTCTGGTCTGGAGATTGTGAACTAAATTCTACACTGAGGTAACTAATTTCCTAACAGTCCTAAAGTACCTCCCTTTCACAGGAACAATTGTTATGCACACCCAGCTTCAGCCAACAATGCCGTAAATTGAAACCCAAATGATTTTTTAAGCTTTACCCCCAAAACATTTTCAGAATCTGTTACTTGAAAGTCTAATGCACTATACTATTTAATTTATTCACCAATAAACTCTCCCAATATAAACAAATTCCTGTTAGCCTCTTTGAATGATATCTCTCAGACTGTTTTAAAAAGAAATCACCATGGCTACAAAATATCTGCAAGGTAATCATTAAAGACCTTCACTCACTTAGAAACTACATATGCCACTTGTCCAAAATTCAAAAATCCAAAATACATGATAGCAGAATGTATACAAATCACACATTTGAAATTCTGTGACATTCTGAAGTCCAAACGATGGGTAGTTTTTTTCTCCCCCAAGAGTAGTCTGGGAAAAGCCTCCCCCTGGCGAGTAAGTCACAGATTTGAAATTTTGACACAAGTTAATAAGAGGAGATGATGAGAATTCTTTCACTCATTTTCAGGATCCGGAAAGTATTTCTTGGAAAGGCAATGGAAATGAATTCCAGAAGTAATTTTAGAGGAATTGGACAGATACTAAAGAACTAGATCCTGGTGTGATTTACTTTTGTGATTCTATAAAGCACAGAGAGGAAATCCTCACTGGTATAAATCCTTCAGCTGGATGAACCCAAGACATTAACAGCAGCCTCATTCAGGATTCTAAAATTGCCAATGATCAACCAGCGACAATGAAATAAATCAGAATTTCTTGTTCGGTGAGGTCATGTTTTTGAAGGTCCTTCGATTATTGAAGGAAGAAAAAACCAAGGGTAGCAACATCACAAGTGACTAAATCAGTAAAGCTTAGTTATGATAATAATAATCTTGCTCCAAGAGCTTATACAAATCGAAGGATCAAACTGAAGGTGTTACAGCTATGCCTTTATGTTTCGCCGTTAATCCAACTTGTTCAATAAAACGAAAAAAAAAAATCTGCATATTTAGATCTATGTTATACTTTATCTGAGCCAGCGGTGCAGCCAAAACAGTGTGTCTCAGCCTCCCTAGGTCAAATAAATAAGAGTTAGAGGCTGGAAGAGCATCCAGCTATCCACAAAACCAACTAAAATCCATATAAATGAAAATGGTACTTCAAGCAACAAAAAAGGATCTCCGCCCTAACCCTCTGAGCAAGGACAAGAATTACCAACCATCAGACAAGAATGACTAAAGAAGACAGCCTAGAAGGCAGATGAGAGAATGACTAAGCTCAAATTACTAAATTTAATATTGGTAATCTGACATGGAAAAAAGTAACTGACCCAATGAGGAGTAAAGGAAGACAAATCAAGAGTCTCCAGGAAATAAGGTGAAATGGCAACAAACCATGAGGAGGTTGGTAGTGGTCATAAACATTACTACCATAAACAGGGTGGAAGAAGAAATGGTGTTGGATTACAAGGCGAGGAGATGCTGGCAATGGACAGAATCACTGACAGATGTTTGCCAACGATTTCATAATGTTCAGTGTTTGAGAAACTCCTCAGATCTAAAGCAGTCCATGTTCAGATACAAGATCTGGACAATATCCAGGCCTGGGCTGACAAGTGGTAAATAACATTTGCGCCACACAAATGCCAGGCTGTGACGATCACCACTAAGCGATAATCTAACCAATGCCCTTTGACTTTCAATGTTGTTATCATCCATAAATCCCTCACTATCAACATCCTGGGGTTACCATTGACCAGAAACTCAACTGGACTCACCACATAAACACTGACTACAACACCAGATCAGAGACTGGAAATACTGCAACGAGTAATTCATCTCGTCACTCCCCAAAGCCTGTCCGTCATCTGCAAAGGCAAACGTCAGGAGTGTGATGGAATACACCCACTTGCCTGGTTGAGTGCAGCTCCAACAACACTCAGGAAGCTTGATCCTATCCAGGAAAAAGCAGCCCGCTTGATTGGCACCACGTCCACAAGCATCCACTCCCTGAACCACTGATGCTCAGTTGCAGCCGTGTGTACTATCTACAAGAACTGCAGAAATTCACTAAAGATCCTTAGATGGCACTTTCTAAAATCACAACCACTTCAATCTGGAAGGACAAGGACAATGGATACATTGTAATACCATGACCTGCAAGTTCCTCTCCAAGCCGCTCACTACCCGGACTTTGAAATATAAATCGCCATTCCTTCAATGTCGCTTGGTCATGATCCTGGAATTCCTCTCTAATGGCATTGTGGGTCAACCTACAGCAGGTGGACTGCAGTGATCCAAGAAGACAACATCACCATCACCTTCTCAAGGGCAGCTAGGGACAGGCAATAAACACTGGCCCAGCCAGCAATGCCCACGTCCCACAAGTCAATAACAAAATAAAGTAACAATTAATTAAGTGAAAATGAAAACAGTCAAGGTTCAAAGAAGATAAAGAACAGTACAAAAATTAAAAGGAAATTAAAGCAAGTTGTTACTAAGAGAAAGATTCCAAGCCTTGGAAGAAACATGGAAGCATGGATACCAAAAAGAGACAAAATATTCAAAACTGCAGCTGCTGGAAACAAGTTAACAAAAGATGTGGGAAGCTTACATACAATCCAGGATGGAAGTGAGTAACCATTGTCTAAGAGGATGAAATCAAGGAGATGGGAGGGTCAATACTCTAATTCTGAATTTCAGGTACATAAAGCTGCAGAATTCGAAGTTCAAAAGACAATGCTATGTAAACAATAGCTCTAGTTAACAGCTGATTGCATCAACACAAATAATCCACCTATAAAATGATCAATTTCAATTAGTTAAGACAAGACAAAGGCACCTCCAAAATAATTACCGCTCCATCAAACAAGACTGAATCAGTTAGTTCAGAGATAGTAGGAACTGCAGATGCTGGAGAATCTGAGATAACAAGGTGTAGAGCTGGATGAACACAGCAGGCCAAGCAGCATCAGAGGAGCAGGAAGGCTGACGTTTCGGGCCTACACCCTCCTTCAGAAAGGCCCAAAACATCAGCCTTCCTGCTCCTCTGCTGCTTGGCCTGCTGTGTTCATCCAGCTCTACACCTTGTTATCTCAGATTCTCCAGCATCTGCAGTTCCTACTATCTCTAGAATAATGTGTGCAGTTTTGATTAGCTTACTTAAAGGACAAAATTTTATAGGGAATATTTCAGAGAAGATTTGCTAGGCTGATCCTAGGTTGAGGTGTTTGCCTTACAAGGAAGAGTGGGAAAGATTGGACCTATACATGTTGTAATTTAGAAGAATAAGAAATTATCTTGATCAGAATCTTATAGGAGTTTGAGCGATAGAGGTCCGTCTCCATGTCGAGATCTCTCATTCTGGCTTTTATGTTTTTGACGTGGTTCTTGCTAGATAGTCGAGATGCCGTTTAACTGGGATTAACACTTGGTAAACACCTTGTTAATCCCACAAACAGCCTCATTAATATTTAGACTCCTATTTTACCAAACTCGCTAAACAAGCTTGACATTAGGAAGCTGAGCAGGTACCTGGCGAATTCAACTCTCCCCTTATTCTGAATGACCTCCATGTTGGAAACCAGGTACTAACATCTCAGGGCATGCTCTGTGGGCACCAGTACCAAGTGCCCCACATCCATGGACATTGGCATTTGCCAAACACCAGCTTCTAAGAGCTCTAAAGACACATCTGTGATCTACATACAGGACTTTCAATGCTGTATCTTGGTCTGCACTGGTAACTGTCACTGGAATTTTTTTTATTGCAAGGATATACTTTATTCATAGAAGGAAATCTTTATGTACATACATAGTTAATGTAGTCAATCTGATCTATACTATTATTACTTGCAAAGAATGAAACAAACATTGGGATTCGGCTTTCTCTATATTTACAATTAAACTCTTGGCTTTTAGCTGAGGCCTCTGGGAAGGTCCGATTACATGGATGGACCCCCCGATATGGATTGGCAGGAGGACCTTACACGGTGGTCTTTCCCCACTGCGCCTCGGCTTTAGCGTGTCTCTCAGCACGTAGTCCTGGACCTCGGAATGTGCCAGGCTGCAACACTCAGTCGGGGTCAACTCTTTCAACTGGAACACCAGCAAATTTCAGGCAAACCAAAGCACATCTTTCACTGTGTTGATGGTCCTCCAGGCACAGCTAATGTTTGTCTCTGTGTGCGTCCCAGGAAACAGACCGTAGAGCACAGAGTCCTGCGTCACAGAGCTACTCAGGACAAATCTCGACGAAAACCACTGCATTTCTCTTCAGACTTCCTTTGCATAGGCACATCCCAGAAGGAGGTGTGAGACAGTCTCGTCCCCTCCACAGCCACTTCTAGGGCAGTGTGCAGTGGTGCAGAGAGTCCGGGCATGCATGAAGGATCTCACCGGCAGAGCCCTCCCCACCATCAGCCAAGCAATGTCCTGGTGCTTGTTAGAAAGTTCTGGTGATGAGGCATTCTGCCAAATGACTTTGACAGTCTGCACAAGGAACGACTCGACAAGATCTGCCTTTCCTTTTCCCGAAGGGCCTCGAGGATGCTACGTGCCGACTACTGCCTGACGGACTTGTGGTCAAAGGTATTTTTCTTCACAAATTTCTCCACAAGGGACAGGTGATACAAGGTGGTCCAACTACTTGGAGCGTTCTGTGGCAACGAGACCAAGCCTATCCTTAGCAACAGTGGGGACAGGTAGGACCTCAGTAAGTAGTGACACTTGGTGTTTGCACACTGAGGCTGTATGCACAGCTTGATGCAGCCACACATAAACATGGCCATCAGGGTGAGGGTAGCATTGGGTATGTTTCTCCCCCACTTTGTCCAGTTCTTTATACATAATGTTCCTTCGAATTCGGTCCATCTTCTACCTCCAAATATAACTGTCGCTGCAATACTAAAGCAAGGGCCCTGTGTCCTCAGGGACATTCACCCAGATCTTGAACTAGACCCGACTGCATCTCTGGACTTTTCATTTGCTGTCATGGTGTTCTGTCTCTGAAATTACCTGGATAACTTTACAGAATTCCTGCCTTGTGTTACCTTGCTTTGCCTATTTGCACTTTTCCCTCTCAGTCAGAGATACCAGGTTCATCTAATTACTGCAGAAGCTCAACTGGTTGGGCAGCATCTGTAGGGAAAAGCAGAGTTAACATTTCGAGTCCAATGACTCTTCTTCAGAACAAATAGCAGATAGGAAGGTACAGTATTTATGATCAAGATGGGGTTGGGGTGTGTGGGGGGAGATCTAAGTGGATAAGTGGAGATGGTGCCTGAAATAATTCAGAGGCTGGTATCCAGTCACCAAGTCACCCTTTATTTACATGTGGAGAGTTCTTCACACTGGTCCAGCTCCCTCAGAACCAGCTCTGAGTGAACAGAACCTCTAGCGCTCTTGTTCTTATCTGTCAGCCAGGGATCCCTGACTGGGGCTGTTAATCTGGTCCAATCAGGGAACTCATACTTTGAGGTCCACCTGGCTGACCTCAATACAATTATTACAGAGTGCAGAAAGTGAGAGATATGAAAGGGTAGCCAAACAATGGAATGGTTGCTAGTAAACCCAGACAGCGAGGAGCTGAAAAAGTCATAGAGAGCTAAGAATAGGAGAGAATATTTTGGCTGTGCTGAAAGCAACCCATATCATTGACAAGTTTAGTGTTTGGGAGTGGGGTTTGTTTCAGATCTTCTATCACTTATATAATTGCTGCTGTTCACTGCTGTTTAGTGAAGACACCAAAGTAAGGAACGTTGTCATGGTTGTCAGCAGGTTTGAGTCCAGACAAGAGGCATGTCCTTTACTCCGGTCCCTGGCACCGTAAGTCAAAGACAGCGTCTGATACCAGTCCATATCCTGTGTAGGGTCAGAGTCGGGATCCTCCCTTCATAAAGGATGAGGAACTGAATGTTGGCAGTTCACCACCTGGCTTGACTCTTTCTGCCCTGTTGTGGACTTGATTTGCCTTGAATAAGAGAGAGGCGGTATTATGAGAGATGAAAGTGGGTGGCACAGCTGTTACATTTCTTGTAGGTGGGGAGGTGTCTTGACTAAGTGAGTAGGCAGCACAGAGGGCATGCAGGGTGAGTGGTGTCAGGAGTTAATTTGGGTGAAAATGAGTGAAGGGAGGATGGTGCTGGCAGTCGTGAGAGTGGTGGAGCATGGGCCTTGGTGTGAGATAGGTATAGCAGAGATAGAGTGAGGGTGAAGTATCAGAGAGAAGATATGGTACTTATATTGGTAATGTGGAGGACATTTGGCCATCTTCCTACATAGCTGTGCATTCCTCCAGATTATTGATACTGCTTTAACCTAATGTGAACCTAATGTGAACCTCATACCTGGCTGGCATGGTCTAGTGCTTTGGACTTCACTGCTGGTCCTGGGGAAGAGGAAATCCCACGTTGGCACCTCCCCACCCCTCTTGATTCAGCACCATCTTCAGGACCTGGTGTTTGTGGATATCCGTTGAGTGCTACATTGTTCCAGGATCAATATGTGGTAAGATGGGGTGGAAATTGAGTTTTTTGGATGCTGTGGAGTGTGGGAGGTATTTAATGAGGTGATTGGTAAGGTATGGCAAGAGAACTATCTGGGCCTAGTGGCAACAAACCTCCTTTTAAAAAAAATCTCGATTCAACTCAAACTTAATCCAAAAATTGTAAGACTCAGCTCTGTATTGAATATTATAACATTCTGGAGCATGACTGGATAAATGCCTAACAGATTTTTCTCCAAATGGATGAATCCAGAACTACCAGGAGGCAGTTTCAGAATAAGAGGTCACCCTTTTAAGATGGAGATGAGGAGGAATTTCTTCTTTCAGACAGCCATTAGTCTTTGGAGCTATCTTTGTTCTCTCTGCAATAAGGAGTGGAGGCAAGGTCATTTACTTTGTACAAGACTGAGTTAGACCTATTTTTGACTGCCAATTGAATTGAGAGATAGGGGGGACCGTTAGGAAAATGTATTGAGGCCACAATCAGATCAACCATGGTGGAGCATGCTTGAGGGTTCAAGTGGCCTACTCCTGTCCCTATTAATTTATTACGTTCTTATATTGTAAACTATAGCCGCAACTTGTCACTTATTATCATGCTGTATGCATCCTGTTTAATAGACAAATGTACTTAGAGTTCAGGCATGGGAGGTAAGTGAATGGACTGGAATGGATTCTTTGATGTGACAGTCAAGTATTCACTTATACCATAGGGTGGACATTTATGATAACATTTTATGATAGACATGATTACCTCTATGCAGCAGTAGTCTAATGGTCCTGAATTGATGGCTTTAGTCAGCATAATGGTATGACTGGTTAGATCTGGGAAGGTGGTAGCTTCAATGAAGATGAAAACAATTGTACATGATGGATATAAAGAAATGTGCAAGGTCGTGTATACTTTTTATCCAATTGCTTCCCTTAATAGATAGTGCTTTGGGTAGAATTACTCAAAATATCACATAAGGTAATATTTTCTTTGATAAATCTGTACTGATCATGATATTTATACTGAACTGATCTCACCAGCATTGTTACAAATGAATGACCATGCATGTACATAGATCTGTACATTTGCATGTATATATTTCTTGTTCTGTGGAAATATTTATATTGTTTACAAAATAATCTGAAATTGTTTGACAGGTGTTAAAGGTTCTACTGACTCTTTATTAATAAAATGGATGGCTAAAATGGTAAAGTAAAACTCCCTTGTGCACTTCACAAGTCAAGTGAATAACTTAGAGATAAAATATTGAGCTTTCGTTTTCAACTTAAACTGATGCAGTAGCGAGCACTGAAGAAAGAATGTTCATGAAATCTCCTATATGTGCTATTGCGTTTTGATATTTCACCATAAGAAGGAATATTCTTTTTCTGAAAATCTCTGCCTCCTCAGAACCATCACATGTGAATGATTTCAGACGTGCCAACTTTTGGTATTAAAAGTAAAACTTGATATTGTTTATTGTACAATAAAAAATTAAAAGCAAATTAAATAAACTATTCCGTCTTCTGAAGTGATTTGCTTTAGAGGTGGGGCGCAAACTAAACTTATGTATATGTTATTACTGATAAAGTATTGACAGTGTTATTCACTTGGAAGATTCAGTATTGAGTGCTAATAGATTATTCTCTATTTTTGCAGGTAAATGTTGAAGACACTATTGAAATGTTACCGAAATCAAGACGCGCACTTACAATCCAGGAGATTGCTGCACTTGCAAGATCATCTTTGCATGGTTTGTGTGCATTCCTAATAAATAAGGATGATTATTTGCATAAACTCACCTTTTTGGAGTTGAATATCTAAAATTTAAATTCACTAAAGTATGAATGTTTGGACAAATATAAGTGAACATCCTAAATAATTTGTACGTGCACTACACCTCATGTAAAATATGTTCCCAGTGATTATAGAAATACACAAAAGGATGGTGTGGGTCTACAGCAAGGAAACAAGGAGAGATGTAGACTGTAGTGGTTGTCTCCATCAACTGCAGTAATTAGACTTTGGAATTGAATGCAAATTCATACTACATCTTCAAGACATCTAGACATTTCTTCTGACACTCTGGCCAAATAGAGATATCTGATATTCCAACAAAATGTCAAACTAGCTATGGTATTATGAATATGCTATTATAATATTCAGGTCATTTACTAATCATTAGCTTACCATGACAACTACAAAGGATTGTAATTAAAAAGAAAACATACATTTAGACATGCAGTGAACATACTTTAACCTGTGAAAACTACTTTGACACACCATTAAAAGAAAGTAAATCTAGGCCCGAAACATCAGCTTTCCTGCTGCTTGGCCTGCTGTGTTCATCCAGCTCTACACCTTGTTATCTCAGATTCTCCAGTATCTGCAGTTCCTACTATCTCTGAAATCTATCAATTGTCAGGTTAATTTTCCCTAGTTCCAGAAAATAATTTTTAATTGACTTCAGGAATAACGTGAACAACAAAAAATAGAAAGCTTTTGGGTGGGCAAGATCCATTTGGCCTCTGAATCATAATCCATTTAGATGCAAAGTGGCTATCAATGTCACTTATCCATCCATTAATCAAACTTCAAAAAAATGTATTTAACCAGAGAAAGAAATTACTCATTTCGGGCAATTTTGTTTTGATGTCTGAAAAGATCAGGTGAAAAGCAATTCTCCTCAAAATGACCTCAGCAATATGCAGATAAAACCAGATTACATGGCCTATGAGAGAGGCAGCATTTACAGACAGCAGCAGTAAACTATGTATTACCATTAATAAGTATGGACTAAAATTAGTAAAGTTGAGTGTTACAGGCACAGATTGATTGCAGGAATATGATGTTGTGGCGATAATGGAAATCTGGCTTAAGGAGGGGCAGATATGAGTGTTAAATATCCTGGTTAAAAGGTGTTCAGAAAAAGTATAGAAAGAGAGGGGGCAATGTCTTTGGCATTGAGTACTGGACAAAGAGGATGTTTCAGACGGTTCAGGGATGAAATTGATTTCGTTCAAATTAAGGAATAAGGATGGTGCCATTACATTGCTCTGCATAACATTTCAAACCCCCGGTACTGGGAAGGATATAGAGAAATTAATCTGCAAAGAAATTACAGAGAGGTGTAAACATCATTGTGTAGTTATAATGGGGGACTTTAATTAACCACTCATAAACTGAGGTAGCAGTATGTACGGTGCAGTGAGGGACAAGCATTCCTAGAACGTGTTTGAGAATTTTGTATGGCAGTAAGAATCCAATCTTAAAGGAAAGGAGGCACCTAGTTCTTGGGAATGAGGTGGACCAAGTGAATAAACTGACAATGGAGTAACATTTAGGGGGCAGTGACTATTGTATTTTAAGGTTTAGGATGATACAGGAAAATGACATTGGTCAATCCAGAGTAACAATATTCAACCAGTGGAGAGTCGATTTTCAATTGGTCGAGGACAGAGCTAGGCCAGAGAAACTGAAACTGAAGGTTATCAGGAAAATCAGTTGAGCACAAAGAGGAGATGTGTTGGGCACAGTCAAGATATGTTCCCTGAAAAGGGAAAGGCACAGCGAACAAATCCAGAGCTCCCTGAATGACAATGGAGATAGAAATTGAGTAAAATAAGTAAAAATGCATTCATGAGAGGTGGCACATAGTAAACACTATTAAGAACCACGCTGAATACAGAGGTTCAGAACAGAGGTGAAAAAAGTAAATTTGGGAAGCAAAGAAGGATTATGAAAAGAGACTGGCAGCTAATATAAAGGAAAATCCTAGATTTCTTTAAGAACATTGAGAGTAAAAGAATGGTAAAAGGAGGACTAGGATTGACTAAGGACTCAAAAGGGAATTCACACGCATAAACAAAAGGCATGGCTGAGGTGTTAAATGAATACTTTGCATCTCTCTTTATCTGTGAGGCAGATGGTGCTCAGGCAATGGTGACTGAGGAAACCCAGTCACAAGGGCTTGAAATTGATAAGGAGGAGGTAGTAGATAAACATTTGGTACTTAAAGTTGTAAAGACACCAAGGACAGAATGAGATGCATCCAAGAATATCCCCTCGTTTGAGAAAGCTTGTAAAGATATGCTCAGCAAATACAGACTGGTCAGTTTTAAATTTGATGGTGGGGAAACTTCTAGAAACAATTCATAGAATCCCTACAGTGTGGAAACAGGCCATTCGGCCCATCCTCCTCCAAAGAGCATCCCACCCAGACCCACCCCCTGCCCTATCCCTGCATTTTCCACCATAGACATCATGGGCAATTTAGCATGGTCAATACACCTAACCTGCACATCTTTGGACTGTGGAAGGAAACCCACGCAGGCACAGGGAGAACATGCAAACTGCACACAGACAGTTGCCTGACGCTGGAATTGAACCTGGGTCCCTGACACTGTGAGGCAGCAGTGCTAAACACTGAGCCACTGGGATAGAATTAATAGTCACATTAAAAAATGTGTTGATCGGAAGAGTCAGCATGGATTTAAGGGAAAATCATGTTTAATTAAACTGCTGGAGTTTTTTTTGAGGTAGTATAAGAGAGGGAAAGGCCATTTAATGTGGTGTACATGAATTTCTGAAAGGCATTCATTTTTTGTGTCATACAACAAACTTGTGAGGAAATTTACAGGCCATGGGATTAGAAGGATAGTCACAATATAGATACACTGTTACTTGTGAAATAGCAAACAGTGTGATGGTTAATGGGTATTTTTCAGGCTGGAAAAAGGCTTGTAGTGGAGTTCCCCGGGGTTGATATTGAAACCGTTGCCTTTTCTGATGTATCTAAATGATCTAGATCTTGATGTTCAGGGGACAATTTCAAAGTTTGTAGATAACACAAAACTTGGGAGAATTGTAAACTTTGGGGAGGACGCTTGATGGAGTGGGTAGATAGATAGTAAACCAAATTCAATGCAGAGAAGTAGAAGTGATAGATTTTGCTACAAAGGAAATGGACAGACAGAATTCTTCATTTTATACTATTATAAAAGGTGCGCAGAAGCGAGAAACCTCGATGTATGTGTACATAACTCATTAAATGAGTAAGTAAAGGCACAGAAAGCTATTAATAAAGCATACAGCATTCCAGGTTTCATTAATAGGTGTAGAATACAAGAATAGGGAAGTTATGACGAACTTTTTTAAAAAAAAAAAAAACAACACTGGTTAGACCTCAGCAGGAATATCATGTGCAGTTCTGGACTCCACTCTACAGGAAGGTCGTGAAGCTATTGGAGAGAGTGCGGAAAGTGTTTACAAGAATGATTCCAGGGATAAGATCCTTCAGTTTTGAAGAAAAGACTGGAGAAGTTGGGACAGATTCCTAGGTGAGAAGAAGGCTGAGAGGAGATTTGATAGAAGTTTACAAAATCATGAGGGTTGTGGACAAAGTAAATAGGAAGAAACTTCTTGCTTGTAAATGGATTAACAAAGGGCACAGTTTTAAACTGTTTTTGCAAAGAAAGCAAAGGTGAGGTGAGAGAAACCTCTTTTCATACAGCAAGTATTACAGGTCTGGAATGCATTGACTGGAAGTGTGGTGGAAGAAGTAGAAAGTATTTAGATAATTATTTAAACAGAAACAATGTGTAGCATTAAAGGGAACAGGCAGGAGCTCAACACTGTTCAAATGCTCAGAGAGCTGGTGTAGACTAAGGGTTGAATAGCTTCCTTCTGCAACATAATATTTGTGATGCTGTGAAATTGCTTTGTGTTCTGAATAATGTACCTCTAACCTGTTATGTAAATAACACCTAAACCCAACAATTCTGAATGTTAAACATTTAGTTGAGGGCTAGGTGCTTAAGTAGCATTCTGTTGTTATAATCTTTATAGGGTATTACCACCTGCTGTATTCATGTATTATTTTATATGTTTAGGCTTTAGACATAAAAGGCACATTGAGCAATGTTCTACAGCCTTCTGTTTATGGTGAAGCCAAGATTAAGGAAGCTCAGCTGGGTCTTTGGCTTTCCCTATGGCTTAGAACAGCATCTGTTGCATTGTGGTCCTGATTTGGAAATTGGCGTCACTTGCTTATTATGATGCTTCCTAACGTCTCTGTGTACATGACACAGTTCACCCAACGACAGTATTTGAGCATTTAAATTACCAACAAAATTTTAAGTTTTTAACAAATTTTTCAAACAGGAAGTAAAAGCCAACTCAAAGAAGAAAGACATACAATGCCCTTCACAATCACACAATATCCCAAAGGATTTTACTATGCAATTATTGACATACCTTTGAAGTTTAATTATTGTAAGAATCCATTCACTAAAGTGAGGGAATAATGATGTGTTGGTCACTGCACCATTCTTACACACATCAGCTTCAAATATAACTCAGGAATGTGTATACTTTTAAAATTCGTTTGATTTTACTTTACCCTAATAGTTTAGGTTTGACTTTTTTATTCATTCATGGTATGTGGGTGTCACTGGCTGGATCAACATTTTTCACCCGACTCTAGTTGCTCTGGAGAAGGTGGTGGTGAGCTGCCTTCTTGAACCATTGCTGTGCATTTTTTAAAGGTAGACCCACACTGCCATTAGGAAGGGAGTTCTAGAATCTCAACCCTGCGGCACTGAAAGAATGATGAAATATTTACAGGTTTGGATGGTGAGTAACTAGGAATAGAACTTCCAGCAGATGGCATTCCCAGGTACCTGCTGGTCATGAGTTTGGAAGGTACTGTCTTAGGAGCCTTGGAAGTTCTTTAGTGGACTGTGTTACTGAAACAATTTTTTCAGTGAATTTGTTGATTTGTTCAAAATTATTTTATTTTCTACACATCCCTCCTTTTCAACCAATTTTCTTTCTTTTCCTCAGGTTTCTCCCAGGTTGTAAAAGACCATGTAACTAAACCTACTGCCATGGCTCAGGGTCGAGTTGCTCACCTCATAGAATGGAAGGGCTGGTGTAAGCCTATGGAATCTCCAATGACTCTGGAGATTGATTTCAATTCCTACTCAGACTTAAGTGAAGGTGAACAGGAAGCAAGATTTGCAGCAGGTAGATCAAATTTTAAATTTAGCTATTACATGTGTATATAATTTATTCAGCTAACTGACCCATAAAAGACATTTTTAAAAAAAAAAAAACTGCTTGATCATTTGTAGTATGGTTGTGAATGTCATGTATTTGATAAGTACTGTGAATGAAAATTCTGTTGTCAACGTGTATCGAGCACTGATCTTATATACTGGTAAAAAGATAAATAAGGAGACAAGTCATATGCACGATGTGAGAACTTTATAAGCAGTGGTAAGGCCTAGAATAATTTAGGTGAATTATCACAATTGGTTCAGTCATTTTAATGCCAGTTTAGAAATTTTCTTTTCATGTGCAGTAATTGGTCTTAAATTTGTCATCCTTCTGAATTTTCCATTTTTCTGACGACACCAGCTGACCTTTTTTGAAATAACTTGAACATCCAGGTTGGATCTTAATTTAATTCAAAATAATGCATTTTAAACAATGCAGCAATTGCTCAGTACTGCACTGAAGTATCAGCCTAAACTCTGGTGCTCTTTATCAATAACGATTTTTTTTTTCATTTGTGCGGCACAAGTCAACTTTCATTTGGAAAGTTGCTATGAATACAATGCAAAATAATCCCCTAAAATACCTCTGTTCCCCACGACAATCTTAGAGTAATGGGTAGGTTTCTGGTACGAGGCTGATGTTTATTATTCCTTGAAGTGTTCTAGCTATAGTAACATTTGGTTAAACTGACTATGCTCCCTTCAAATTGAATGGACTAATAGTTGGGGCTGTACCAAAGAGAACAACCAAGGTGAAGCAGACAAAGAGTTTAACTGGGTATCAATTATAGTGGAATTAGTCAACCTTTATAGATCTCATCTTTCCTATTTTGCTCCAGTAGAAATAATTTTCAGCTGGGGAATCTTGTGCACTCTCTGGAGGCGAGTTTGGTAGCTGGAAGGATGAGGTCATGGTCTCCACCTCCACCATGATGCAACGGCCTTCCCACCTTGTAGCCACTTGAGGCCTTAGGTGGCTAATTAATGCCCACTTAAAGGCTTCATCCTGCCACTATTGGTATTAACCCAGTGGGGAGCTTGCAGGAAGTATGACAAGCAAACCCATGTGGATTACAGGCAGGTTTCTGAAGAGGCATCCCTCATTCAAAGGCACTCAGTGCCTGATTAAGAGATGCATCCATCTCCCCTGCAACCCCTAAGCCACTACTTTTTTCCTCTAGGATCCAGCTATGATCTTAGGTCTTGGTGGGTGTCATGCAGATAGCAGCCATCCGTTCCTTGTCCTGACTGACCAGTTGCTGTTCGTGGGTGTGATTTCCATTTTGGGTCCTTGATACTGGCTAAGGCCACTGCTGATTTGTCAAGGGCCTGATAGACATATGATGTGATGTGCCTTCTGGAAAAGAAGTGACACATGGTTCTTGCCAGTTCTTTAGCCAGCGGCCAAGCCTCTGGCTACCTCCACAAAATTTTGCCTAGTAATCCGACTATCATCATAACACTTTTTCCATGAAACTGGAGTCAACACAGTGCGGAGCTGGAGGAACACAGTAGGTCGGGCAGCATCAGAGGAGCAGGAAAGTTGACGTATTGGGTCGGGCCCCTTCATCAGAGCTGGTTTTTTTTTTTGTGGGCGCAAGGGAACGAATGTGAGTCCTTTTCTGTGGACTGACCATTCGCCCTCGTGAGGGGAAGGTCTGGGGGGGATGGTAAATACCCGGCAGGGTGTGGGGCTGGGGTTTGATTTAGAGCTGGAGCTGAGAGTTGGGGTGGAGACTATCTTGGGAGTAGGTGTGTGTATGGGGATGGTAACATATGTGGAAGCAGAAGTGACGTTATTGATTTCGGTGGCGGAAGCGACGTCGGCAGTGGACATGATGTCATTGGCGTCGGCAGCAGAAGTGACGTAGTGATGTCGTTGGTGGAAGTGACTTGGTTGACAGCATCAGGGGGAGCAGCCGAGGTGGCTGCATGGTTAATAGCGCTGGGCAAATTCAGAATTAGGTTGTGGATAGGGTTAGGGTCTAGTGTGGTGGAGGAGGTCTGTGTTTGGAGGTCAGCATGAGCAAGTTTGGTGTACTTATGGTCCTTGATGTCCGATAGGGCAGAGAAAAAGCGTTGGTTGACAGTGTAGAACTGGACTTCACCTGACAGTTTAGCTTGTGGATCAGGGCATTGCTCAGTGTAGCCCTCAATCATAAAGACAGAATAGCTAATCTGCGCTAAATAATCTGATTTCATCTCAGGCAGCAACTGCAGATTATACAAACAAAAACCAAAATTGCTGGAGAGCCATTCTGAGGAAGAGTCATTGGACCCGAAATGTTAACTGATTTCTCTTCACAGATGCTGCCAGACCTGCTGAGGTTTTCCAGCACTTTCTGTTTTTGCTTGAGTCTTAAATGTGTTGTTTTCAATAATTGTGGAGCTCGCTGATTCTTGTTGTCTACCTAATGCATAAAATACTTGGATCATTGAGAGTTTTTGGGATTTCTTTGAAATCAGACTTCGGTAGACATCAGCAATTTCAGAACAAAAGAAAAAATATTCAGATTTGTTTTCCAGCTTTTAAACACATCACAAATGGTCACTAGACTTTGAACTGAACGTTACATTGTTAAGGCAACCACATGAAATAGATTTTGTGTGTGCTTGGGTACAAAACCATTACCATCATAAGGAGGAATATAGAACTGACAGTTTATTTAGCAACAAACTACTTTTATGTTACATGATTTCTTTTTTATTACCTCATCACAAGTGAATAGAATTCTGTTTCTTGATATGCAATAAATTTAGTCATCTGATTAACTTGTTGTTCTCTTGTATATTGAAGACAGCCTGAACATCAGTTAAGTTTTCATGCAAACCCTACATGGTAGTATCAATTCAGAAAACCAGTTTATTGGGAAGATTTGTGTTAAACAATTATTGAGCATTAAAGATGAGGGTTAGTGCCTAGTAATGTTTCAGAGGAATGCCTAAATACCAATTATTTTTCCTTTACATTGATTATCATATTCTCAATGCCTGTAGCTTTTTGAACATACTGTAATTAATGCTGATAAATTAAATTTTGAATTTGAACACATTTTTTGGATTCAGTCAAATCCCTTTTGATGTGAAGCCCCATGAAACTCACTTCTTCCTTCTCTTGATATGTTCTGGCCAGATCTGGTGATGGATGGCTAAACCAAATATGCACCACTTCAGAATTGAAGGAGCAAAAATGGGGGTCACACCGGGGTAATGACCAGAATGGGAGAGAGTAAGGGTTTTGCTGGGGACAAGGGCATCAATTGTGAGGCGAGGGTAAATCTCCCTAACATCTCCTTTAGCCTTTTGGCTGCAGTAGATACAATTTCATCATAAGAATGGTTTCTCTTTTTTTTTCTGTAAATATTAATTTGGTATGGCAGATTTTTAAATATTGATAAATTTTTGAAGAAGACTTTAAAAGTATTTTTTAAACATGCTTTCCATTTTAGAACACTATAAATGTATTCAAATAATTCAGGACCAATACAGAGTTTTAAGTGAGACAACAAGGTGCAGGGCTGGATGAACACAGCAGGCCAAGCAGCATCATAGGAGCAGAAAGGCTGACGTTTCGGGCCTAGACCCTTCATCAGAAAAGGGGGAGGGGAAGGGGGGTTCCGAAATAAATAGGGAGAGAGTGGGAGGCGGATAGAAGAGGGATAGAGGAGAGGATAGGTGGAGAGGAAACAAACAGGTCGAAGAGGCGGGGATGGAGCCAGTAAAGGTGAGTGTAGGTGGGGAGTTAGGAAGGGGATAGGTCAGTCCAGGGAGGACGGACAGGTCAAGGGGGCGGGATGAGGTTGGTCGGTAGGAGATGGAGGTGCGGCTTGAGGTGGGAGGAGGGGATAGGTGGGAGGAAGAACAGGTTAGGGAGGCAGGGACGAGCTGGACTGGTTTTGGGACGCGGTAGGGGGAGGGGAGATTTTGAAACTTGTGAAATCCACATTGATACCATTGGGCTGCAGGGTTCCCAAGCGGAATATGAGTTGCTGTTCCTGCAACCTTCGGGTGGCATCGTTGTGGCACTGCAGGAGGCCCAGGATGGACATGTCGTCTGAGGAATGGGAGGGGGAGTTGAAATGGTTCGCGACCGGGAGGTGCAGTTGTTTGTTGCGAACCGAGCGTAAGTGTTCTGCAAAGCGGTCCCCGAG
>NC_063344.1:30681903-30682558 GCF_021869965.1 Rhincodon typus
GGAATATGAGTTGCTGTTCCTGCAACTTTCGGGTGGCATCGTTGTGGCACTGCAGGAGGCCCAGGATGGACATGTCGTCTGAGGAATGGGAGGGGGAGTTGAAATGGTTCGCGACTGGGAGGTGCAGTTGTTTATTGCGAACCGAGCGTAGGTGTTCTGCAAAGCGGTCCCCAAGCCTCCGCTTGATTTCACCGATGTAGAGGAAGCCACACCGGGTACAGCGGATGCAGTATACCACATTGGCAGATGTGCAGGTGAACATCTGCTTGATGTGGAAAGTCTTCTTGGGGCCTGGGATGGGGGTGAGGGAGGAGGTATGGGGGCAGGTGTAGCACTTCCTGCGGTTGCAGGGAAAAGTGCCGGGTGTGGTGGAGCTGGAGGGGAGTGTGGAGCGGACAAGGGAGTCATGGAGAGAGTTGTCCCTCCGGAAAGCAGATAAGGGTGGGGAGGGAAAGATGTCTTTGGTGGTGGGGTCGGATTGCAGATGGCGGAAGTGTCGGAGGATGATGCGTTGGATCCGGAGGTTGGTGGGGTGGTACGTGAGGAGGAGGGGGATTCTTTTTTGGTTCTTATTGCGTGGACGGGGTGTGAGGGATGAGGTGTGGGAGATGTGGGAGACACGGTTGAGGGCGTTCTCGACCACCGAGGGGGGGGG
>NC_063344.1:30682658-30789052 GCF_021869965.1 Rhincodon typus
TCCTGGGAGCAGATGCGGCGGAGGCGAAGGAATTGGGAATAGGGGATGGCATTTTTGCAGGAAGGTGGGTGGGAGGAGGAGTATTCTAGGTAGCTGTGGGAGTCGGTGGGCTTGAAATGAATATCGGTTTCTAGGTGGTTGCCCGATATGGAGACGGAGAGGTCCAGGAAGGGGAGAGAGGTGTTAGAGATGGTCCAGGTAAACTTAAGGTTGGGGTGGAAGGTGTTAGTGAAGTGGATGAACTGTTCGAGCTCCTCGTGGGAGCACGAGGCGGCACCGATACAGTCATCAATGTAACGGAGGAAGAGATGGGGTTTAGGGCCGGTGTAGGTACGGAAGAGGGATTGTTCCACGTAACCTACAAAGAGGCAGGCGTAGCTTGGGCCCATGCGGGTACCCATGGCTACCCCCTTTGTCTGTAGGAAGTGGGAGGAATTGAAAGAGAAGTTGTTGAGTGTGAGGACTAGTTCGGCTAAGCGGATGAGGGTATCAGTGGAGGGGGACTGGTCGGGCCTGCGGGACAGGAAGCGGAGGGCCTTAAGGCCATCTGCATGGGGAATGCAGGTGTAGAGGGACTGGACGTCCATGGTAAAGATGAGGTGTTGGGGACCGGGGAATTGGAAGTTCTGGAGGAGGTGGAGGGCGTGGGTGGTGTCACAGAAATAGGTAGGGAGTTCCTGGACCAAGGGGGAGAAAATGGAGTCCAGATAGTTGGAGATCAGTTCGGTGGAGCAGGAGCAGGTGGAGACAATGGGTCGACCAGGGCATTCAGGTTTGTGGATTTTGGGAAGGAGATAGAAGCGGGCGGTGCGAGGTTGGGTAACGATGAGGTTGGAGGCCGTGGATGGGAGGTCACCGGAGGTGATGAGGTTGTGGATGGTTTGGGAGATGATGGTTTGGTGCTCAGGGGTGGGGTCATGATCAAGGGGGCGGTAGGAGGAGGTGTTGGAGAGTTGGCGTCTGGCCTCGGCGATGTAGAGGTCAGTGCGCCATACTACAACTGCGCCTTCCTTGTCCGCGGGTTTTATGGTGAGGTTGGGATTGGAGCGGAGGACTGCACGTTCTGTGGGGGAGAGGTTGGAGTGGGTGAGAGGGGTGGAGAGGTTGAGGCGATTGATGTCTCGACGGCAGTTGGAGATGAAGAGGTCGAGGGAGGGTAGGAGGCCTTGGGGTGGTGTCCAGGAGGAGGGGGTGTGTTGGAAGCGGGAGAAGGGGTCAGTAGAGGGAGGGTTAGGTTCACGGTTAAAGAAGTAAGCGTGAAGGCGGAGGCGGCGGAAAAACTGCTCTATGTCCAAGCGTGAGCGGTATTCGTTGATCTGTGGGTGGAGGGGGACAAAAGTGAGCCCTTTACTGAGGACTGACCGTTCGTCCTCAGTAAGGGGTAGGTCTGGGGGGGATGGTGAAGACTCGGCAGGGCTGGGTGCTGCTGTCTCCTCTGGAGCTGCTGGCTGTGAATCCGACTCCACCACCAAAGACATCTTTCCCTCCCCACCCTTATCTGCTTTCCGGAGGGACAACTCTCTCTGTGACTCCCTTGTCCGCTCCACACTCCCCTCCAGCTCCACCACACCCGGCACTTTTCCCTGCAACCGCAGGAAGTGCTACACCTTCCCCCATACCTCCCCCCTCAACCCCATCCCAGGCCCCAAGAAGACTTTCCACATCAAGCAGATGTTCACCTGCACATCTGCCAATATGGTATACTGCATCCGCTGTACCTGGTGTGGCTTCCTCTACATCGGGGAAACCAAGCGGAGGCTCGGGGACCACTTTGCAGAACACCTACGCTCAGTTCGCAATAAACAACTGCACCTCCCAGTCGCGAACCATTTCAACTCCCCCCTCCCATTCCTCAGATGACGTGTCCATCCTGGGCCTCCTGCAGTGCCACAACGATGCCACCCGAAGGTTGCAGGAACAGCAACTCGTATTCCGCTTGGGAACCCTGCAGCCCAATGGTATCAATGTGGATTTCACAAGTTTCAAAATCTCCCCTCCCCCTACCGCATCCCAAAACCAGTCCAGCTCGTCCCTGCCTCCCTGACCTGTTCTTCCTCCCACCTATCCCCTCCTCCCACCTCAAGCCGCACCTCCATCTCCTACCGACCAACCTCATCCCGCCCCCTTGACCTGTCCGTCCTCCCTGGACTGACCTATCCCCTTCCTAACTCCCTACCTACACTCACCTTTACTGGCTCCATCCCCACCTCTTCGACCTGTTTGTTTCCTCTCCACCTATCCTCTCCTCTATCCCTCTTCTATCCGCCTCCCACTCTCTCCCTATTTATTTCGGAACCCCCTTCCCCTCCCCCTTTTCTGATGAAGGGTCTAGGCCCGAAACGTCAGCCTCTCTGCTCCTATGATGCTGCTTGGCCTGCTGTGTTCATCCAGCCCTGCACCTTGTTGTCTCGGATTCTCCAGCATCTGCAGTTCCTGCTATCACAGAGTTTTAAGTGTTGTGCAGTATCAAATTCACTACTGCTTAATTTTATAAACAAGAATATAGAGATTTGCTGGCTTGCATAATGAAAATAGTTGATTTTTCACACCACTGCAAATTTATTTCCGTCCATGACACTTTGTGCAAATTTTAAATTGATAAAACATTTACTAATCACACATTTGGAGCTTTGGTAGCAAGATTACAACTGGTCTATAATATCACATCATCGCTGAGACACTAACAGAAACCTTACTATTTCAATTAGTCCTCTCTACATATGTTCTTGATAATGTCCTCTCAAAAATATTTCATAATATTGAGGAATGAGTTGGAGTTCAAGGATGAATATCATACAGTTTTGCATATCATATGAAATCTTTAATTTAGTAGCACACACAGGTATTTACTAATCTCTGTTCACACTGATTTTTAAATAAGGTATTTGCATTTCAGGTGTGGCAGAACAATTTGAGATTGCAGAGGCTAAACTCAAAGCGTGGTCTTCTGTCGATGGCGATGATTCAAATGATGACTCATATGATGAAGATTTTGTACCAACTAGTGACAGCACTCTGCCAGCTGGTAATGGTCCCTTTCAAATCACTTTTGTTCTGCTATCGTTGTATTGATTATCACTTTGTACTGAATCTGTACTGAATTATATGACTTTGGTGCTGCTGTGGACGTAACTGTTCTTTGTGCTTTTACTGTGTTTTCATGATTCTCCTTACATATATTGCCTTGTGTCCATTCAAGTATGAGTGAGGCAGAAACAGTATGGAGCCAATTAAACTATTATTATAATTCAAAATATGTTTGTAAATAACAGCATCTGTACTGTCATGAATAACCTTTCTTGTTCTGTCTGTTTCTCTTGGTCTTTTTTTCCACCATTTTATTATAGTTCTGATACTTTTCAAGGCTTATTTATTGTTACTGTTATTTTTCTAACTTTGCATGTCATCACATGGTTGCAATTTAAATCTCCCTCCAACATCTTCCCACTGTCATTTTTCAAAGGCCTCTTTTTATATAAGAACAAAATGCTACAAATGCAGGAAATCTGATATAAAAACATAAATTGCTGGAAAAACTCAGCAGGTCTGGCAGCATCTGTGGAGAGACAAACTGAGTCAAGGTTTTGAGTTCCAGATGACTACTTCAGAACATGTGAAGTATCATTACATGGCTGGTAGTCGCTGTATGTTGCATATGCATGATTCGTGTGTGATCCTTGACAACAACTGTATGTCGGCTATCTAATTGTGGAAGACTTCACAACTAGGATCAGTCTTCCCCTTGCTTAACATCTAGATACAAGCACTTCCAGTAGAGGGCCATTTTCTAATATCAGAAGAAAGAGCCTTATCAGTTTTCCTGACTTTAATGTGGGCACTTGAAACCAGATGCATCATCTCTGTCACATCAGGACTAGATTTCCCATCCTGCCTTTGCTGATTTCCGAGTAGAATTGAAGTGATAAATGATTTAAGAATTGGGTGTACTGCCACCCCATGAATTTTAAGTATGTTAGATTCCAAGTGGTGGGGAACATGTATGGAATGGATGTTAGAGGTCCTGTGAGCAGTGGGAGCACCACCCATGATCCTGAAAGATTCCCCTTAATAATCTAACACTGGGAGCAGAATTAATTACTTCAAGTACAGACTTCCACTGCTGGAACAATCTAAGAAGTGAGGGCACGGTCTCAGGATAAAACTCTGATAATTTCGGACTACAATGAGAAGAAATTACTTCTTTCAAAGGATTGTGAATTTTTAGAATTCCGCACGCCAGAAGGTTTTTAAAATCTATTTATGGTCTCTTAGGTAATCAGGTTGAAGGCTAAGATCATCCATGATTAGATTGAGCAATGGAGCAGGCTTGATGGGCCATTATGGTCTAATCCAATTCTGGTGTTTTTATACTGTGATTGCTGAAAAAGGCTGACAAATTACTTGTGACATAATCTTCACCAGTCTTTAGCCATCATCCATGTAGTACATCTGGAATGTTTCTATTGATACCCTGTGAAGCTGAAAGAAATCAATAATTTTGTCTGTTACACCTAAAAACATTTGGCCACGGACAGTAAAACCAGGATTGATGGTACCAAATATTCAGTTCTGCAAGCATTGAGGCTTCTTAGGGAACAGTTTTAATAGGGAAAGGTAAAAAATAGATTTTTAATAACTTATTAGCTTTCTAGAATATATTCTGTCTTTTTCAGATTTTATCTTTAGAATGCATGATCAAATACTGTATGTGAATGCATTAAATCTCTACCTACTGTGTATGACTTTTGTCCAATAATCAAGAAATTGTAGGACTGTAATATCCAATCATACCACTGTATTTCTGAACTGCAATTATCTTATTGTTTCAGATGCTGCCGGACAGTACCCCCAAATGAATTGCTCGAGAGATATGCTGCATAGCCATTTGTGCAAACTAACAGTGAGACAGGCATCATGTGAGCAGGAAAGTGATTCCTCCCAAACTGTCTCCCCAGAGACCCTTTGTTCAAGTCTGTGCAGTCTGGAAGATCACCCTTTGCTTAAAATGGAGCTGGGGTCCCCCACCGAATTAGCCACAAAACTGTTTGGTCAGATCAGTGCAATGACTGATCATAGGGACATGATCTCTCAGCTGCAACCAAACAGCAACACTGAATGTGCCTTTAGGAACCTTATCTGTGAGGACTCCTCTTATTCTGTGTCTTATGCTGAATCTTGTTTTACCCCAGAGGAAGATGACTTGTCATGCCAAGAATACAAAACCATCTGTAAGAAGGAGGATGGCGAGTATGAGGGACGTAGAAAAGTATCAGACGTTGCTTCCTCAGGTGTAGTATCTCTGGATGAGGATGACGCAGAAGATCAATGAACCCTTTGTGACCCTGGCATGTGTTTCTCCCTTTGATACTGGTCATGAGGCGTCCAAACAATCGGTCTGTATTTTGTAAAAGACTGTAAAAATAGCCTTTGCACAAATAATTGCCTGAGGTTTGATGCAAAGGTTCAAGCAATTCACAGGTTTGCATGCTATGAAGTGCCGAAAGGAACTGTTTGCTGAAATGTTCTTAGCACGGTATGTAGCTCAAGCTTTGAGAATCTTTCGTACTGATCTTTAAATTCCATGCTATGTTATTTTTCATGCTGGAAAGCATTCTCCAGTCACAATGGCATGGCTATGTCTTGTGCTAAAATGGCCAAATTATAATCTTCGTACAAGATTAAGCAGCTGCTGGAATGTTCTTAAAAACAGACGACATGTCTTTTTAAAAATATTTCACATAAGAGGTATTTGCTTTTAACCTTCTAGTTTTATACCATTCAACATATTATAGTCGGATGATAAATTAATTTTCAATGGTCTAATGAAAAACGTGCAAATGTCTAAATCTTTTAAATTCCCACAGTTGAATCCTCTAATTTTGGATAAAATAGTTTCCACTGATGCAGTAAAGGAAAAGTGCATTATGGTTCAAATTTTATATTTTTGTATTTGTGTCTGCATCTTGTGAGGTATTGCTGTAAATTGGATTGCACGGGGCTTCAGTGCTGTTGCTGTAGGATATTTCTTTGTTATCACTGTGTGATATAGTCTACAAACAAAGAATACTGTGGTATTTCTGACTTTCATTGTCATACCGTTTAAACTGCAAGTTTAACATATTATACAAGAATAATGCAGTCAATATCCCACTCAAATAAAAGTCACGCATGAGTGCCTGAAATACCGATTGATATGGCACATTCAAAACATTAATTTCTAAAAATTAAAAGTAAGTTCCGTCTGGAAGTGCGTGAATTTGATGACTGTATCGGCCAATGTAATGATGATGATACATGGATCTAATCTTTTTTCTTTCAAATTATATTCAGAAAGGTATACCAGGACTCTCATTATTTTCTAGCTAGGTGCTTCAGATCATTCACTCACGTGAGGAAGGTTTTAATTGATGAAGGTCCTCTGCTTATGGCTTCCTTTTTTGTGTTATTGCTGTTTCTGGCATGATAATGGCCTGGCAGTGGAAAAACAACTTTCATGCAATGTTTAATTGGCTGTGGCTGTTTTCCTGAAAAATTATGAGCAATTCATTTGCTTCAGATTGCCCATAACTATGACTTTGTTACATCTCATAAGCAACAGTTTTGTTTGACTGGGTCTGCCTTTTCGTTTGGAGTTTGCTGGATATGATTTGTAAATGTTCTTAATTTTCCCAAGAAACATCACCTACCTTGAATGCCTGCTAAAATGTTTCAGGGCTTGATATGGCCCAGACTGTACAGCATTAATATTCGGTGCCCTCACGCCCCTCTACCTGACCCTCCTCAGAATACTGAAGTGGCCTGACTGATTATGCTTTAGCAGCATCTCAGGAGAGTTAAGAAAGTGTGTGTTTTTTCTCCGAATAAGACATAGACAACCCGAGTAACAATTGTTACAGACCAAAACTGGGAAATCAAGCTCTGTAATTTAAAAAAAAAGCTGCAAGATCCATCATAATTTGGCTGTAAACATTTGATCATATTGCCTGATTGTTTTGGATGTACTTGAGTCTGCAACTAAGTAATTGCTAGTCTTTGTTATACTTCCTATTTTCGAATCGAATTATAGACAGGGTGAAAGTGGATCATCTTTTTGATTAAGAGCAGGGCTATTTTGCTACAACTGGGGTTCTAATAAACCTTGCTGAATAAAGCTGTCCAAATTATTTTCCACATAGGCGTTAACAGAGGTTGCAGATCTCTCCATTACTAATTGTGCAAAGATTTTGTAGCACTAAAAATTTTAGAAGTTCCCAGTTCAATGGAAGATGCCACTGTGAATGTTCCTATGAATTCTACTTGCACTCATCTATTTTGTAATATTGTAAATGTAGTATGTGGTACTGTTCTTTAGGATATAACTTGTGTCTTCTTTTGTCTATCATTTTCTTTGTTATAGTAACAATTAAGAATTCCAAATAAACTATCAATAATGTTTCTTTGTTTGCTTCAAACAGCTTGTGGACTTTTCTTCATGTTTCTTTCAGTATATGGCAGATTTTGAACTTCTTGAACCTACCACTTATGTCTAATTAAATACAAATGTTCTTTAAATGTGGAATTTAAATTACTAGACGTTCTTTAGCACAAATAATGGTAACTGTCCAATTTCTGCTGTCACTGCACTGGAAACAGCAAGATTTAGTGAGAAATATTTCATCTTGTCTTGGGGAAGTCTCAACAAATAAGCTTGTGGGAATAATTCTACTCAAACATGAAATATGCAATTAATGCTGGTCCCTCAAAAATCTCTGTTTTCCTTTATAGTAACAGTATAATTTTTGAATTGGGAGCAGAAATGCAAAATGGAAAGATTAATGAAGAAAAGCTAGGCATTGCACATGTGGAATATATATGCACAAAGTGCTGGTGAGCATATATTTAATCTCACCTATTCATTGAATTCAGAGAGAGAAATCTTATGGAAGGACTGGTCCAACTGAAACAATTGCTGGTCTAGAACTGCCTGGAGAGCAAACAAATGGCTAGGTGAAAGCCATGTTAATTAATCACACACAAAAAATATTTCAATTAGAGAATTCACAAATATTACTAACACCCTATCCTTTTATTTTAATAGCATAATTATGCAATGTAAATGATCAATTTTACTATTAGAAGGCAGACACAATGATTAGTATTTAAAATAGGCACTGACCATGAATACAGTATCAGAAACAATCTTAATTTCTGGAGCAAAAGCTATCTAATTACCTTCAATACATAAATGAAAACATGTTTCGGTGAGTACATTTTTAACAACATTTCAAACTCAAACAGATATCCTTACAAAATGTGTTACTGAAAAACTTGCTTTGTGTTTCATTATTAGTTCTAGCTATATTAAATATGAAGGGGCCTCAAACCAGGAAAAAATACATTTCTGTTATCAAAAAGTATTTCATCCCCTCTTATTTGTGATGCGATTTAATATGATCTTTTTCCTCTTTCTTATTGGTTTACTTCTTAAATTTAATCCATTTACTGAATTACTAAATCTACCTCAAATGTTTTAAATACAGAAAAGCTGTAAACACTTCAGTAATGTTGTGTTCTCTTAATCATATCACCTGACTACTCAAAAGCCATCAAATTAATTGTAAAGGCATTACTTGGCTCATTTAAATCTTTAAAGGATGTGGCCTTTCAGAAGCAGAGCTTTGCTTTGGAAGGAATTTTAAAATTAGTAACAAATGGAACGTAAGTGCTTGAACATCCAAAACATTTGCTTTACTAATTTGCAACAGCAAAAAAAAACTTGAATGTTTGCAGTCCTGGCAGTAAGAGCCCACTTATTTTCATGTAAGCATTGAAACGCAGGCGCTGTTTCTACTCAATGTTAGTTACTTCAAGACTTTTCCACCAACTTCTGGCTTAAAGAACTAAAGCCAATGAAAAGAGAATAAACTGATGTCTATTATAAACTGCTTGCTGCTTTTACACATTGTGAATGTTAACTGATCTTCATTAGCAACAAATTGGAATGGAGATCTTTTGTTGCATGAATACTGGCTCAACCCAAATATTTATGCTATTATAAGAAGTAATTAACTTCATATGGAGATAGCTGTTTCCTAGCATACTGGGTTTTGAGAACAACCATTGACAAATTAGACTAATTGGGCAATATAAGAGGGGTTTATGTTATTGAAGAAGCAATTTAGGCTATCTAATGATTTTATGTTTGCATGTTTTTAGAATTTTGTAAAAGCAAATATAGGGAATATAGTAGCTACAGATTTTCTTCCAAAAATCCTTAGGATAAATTACTATTGATAAGATAAATGCAAAAGCATCTTGGACGTTTAGAGAAAAGTCAGATTGTAGTCAGTGAATAGTATCTCATTTACAAGTTATGCATTCTATTGTACCTGCTGAAATACTTGACCAATTGCAGTACAGTATCACCATATCTCAAAAACAGGATCTTTGCTCACTGATGAACACTAGTTGTCATTATAGAGCTGAAGATGTGGACATTGTGGATAATTAATTATGATGTATCACATAAATGTATTAAGAGGAGATTATTTTGAAGTGAATGTCTTTTACATTTCTGCCAATGGCTTCTCCACTTCTGCACATACTGTTTGATTTTTGTTCCATTTTTCTCATGCGGTCCTTTCGTTGACATCATGCGGAAGTACAGATTTAGCTTTCATGTGTATTCTGTTGTATACCAATTTCTAAACCTTCACTTTTTTCACTTTTCAAGGCCATTGCTGTGCCATTCAATTGCTGATTGCTGTCACAAACAGTGTGAACCATGATCTCTTTGAGTTAAATAATCACAAGACTGCTTTCAACTACCTTTTTGAATTTACTGTTTCCCCACTGTATATTACAAATCAATCTGTGTTTTTGAAATAATGTAGTATTTAATGGTAATTGATCTGTATTTGATTATACCAGTCTGTTCACCAAATTATGTAATTGTGCTTAGTTCTTTAAGCCTGTGACTGACTCCACACACAAAAGTAAGTCTTGGGGGTCTCTCTAAAGGTCATGTATATGTTGAAACCTATAATTTCTAAGATATTTTAAAGTTCTGGAAACAAACTCTTTGGATTTAGAGCCAGAGTCATTCTACATTGCTGTAAGATAAATCCGAGAAATAAGATATACAGCTAATGGACAAATATGCAGCAAATGGTGATGGGTAGACATAACATACACTCACCTTTAAAATTTTTTTGAGTGTAGCCAATGGTAACACAGTAGATGTAATTTCCCAGTATTTTCAAAATATTTTTGACTGGTGCCCAACAATAGACCCAATGTATAGGATTGGAGAATATAAAGTGGTGTATGGAGGGAATTCTTGAGGTTGGGGGCTAAACACCTGATGGCATGGCCACCCAAGTGAAGTGATTAAAATCTGAAATCAAGAAGCCTGGGTTCAAATCCCACCTGCCCCAGAGGTGTGTAATAAAATTTCTGAACAGGTTGATTAGAAAAATAGGCTAAATGAAAAAAAACGGAGCCAGAATTAGAGAAATTCTGTTGGGTCTGAAGTCTGTTGGACTGGAGCAGATTTCAAAGAAAGAGAGGGATGGGGCCAAGGATGAGAATTTTAAAATTGATTTGTTGCTTCACTGGTTTCAATGTGGATTGGCAAGCACTGACTGACTGGCAGGAATGATAGATCGGCATGGTTCAACTTAGACATGGGCTGTAAAAGCTTGGATGACCTCTGGTTCATGGATGGTAGAATGTGGGACATCCACTGGGAGTGTGTCAAAATAGTTAAGTCTATAGGTCACAAAGAGAGTGAAGACTGCATACAGTCTCTCAGTCCAGAGGAGATCTATTGTTTTGAATATTTGCATTTCTGTCGTGCCTTTTCAATCAAAATTTTTTTAAAAACTTTTTGCACATGGTTATTGTTGAAGTAAAGTGATTTCTTCAGAGTTAAATTCACACCCATGCTGATTGCACAAATTGTAGCATCTTCATTGTCACTATTTTATCAGTTTTAATTAAATAACAGGTCAGATTTTACATTCCTAAATTGAGCACGCTGCTCCCCCCCATCATGCTCGTGAAAAATTCAGTGTGATGATGTCAGGCAACCTCATATCATTCTGCCAGTCTCCAAACAGCAGATGGAGGGTAGGTGCCAAAATCAGCAAACTGCACACCATTTTGAAATCATTAACCACCCAGCTATTAACCTTGTTAACAACCCAAGTGTCTGCAACTTTTCATTAGCTGCTCAATTTTTGGGCATTGGATGCAGGAATGGTTGCAGATTTTTTATGGATGCTAAAATGAGGCAGCACAAGGCCAGTAGAAAAAAAAACCCTGTCACCAGGACCATGGTTGAATGTGCCATTTGGATGATTGCAGCACTTCATTGCTGCTGCATCATGTCTCAGCCTATGGTGTTGATTCTCAGAGCCCACAAATTATGTTTTTACAACAAAGCGTTTTCTTTTTCTTTATTCTTTGATGGTATGTGGGTGTCACTGGCCAGACATTTATTGTCTGTCCCTAATTACTGTTACTTCACAGAGGGTTCACAGTTGACACCCCTCTGTGAACTAAAACCGAAACACCCAAAAAGGAGCACCTCACCCTATAATCTGTAAAAGGAGTGTGAAAAGTGGTGTAACCTGCCTTTCAGCAACATCTAGTGGTTAAACAGAATAAACCTCTGACACTCGCTTTGCAACTAATAAGTAACAATTCACTTATCTGACTCTAACAGTGAACAAATTAACTAAACTACTAACAAACTGAATAAACCCCTTCTAACCACTAACTATTCCCAAATAAAACAAGAGTCTAATACTGTGCTGTTTCAATAAATCCATGTCTCACTTATATAAAATAAAATTTAAAAAAGTAAAAGTTAGTCTCTCAAAATTACAATCAGATTACACGTTTTCCAGAATGCTCTGTGCCTTCTCTATCAAATGTTCTGTCAGGAATGCCTCTTCCGTCAATTTTTCTGTCAGGGTTATTAACTAGTTGTGCCATTGGTACCTTTGATATTTAGATGGTGCTTTCTCTAAGACTTAGGAGTTGGTGAGAGCCAGCAATTCTTTCTTGAGAGCTGAAAGTTGTTAACTCTGGCAGATGGCAGTTAGTTCTCCTGTCTTTGTCCAATTGCCCTTTTTTATACCCCTGATGACCTATCAATTTCTTACAATCAGATTGGTCCCAGGTTGTCAAAACCGTCAGATTCAAATTTGATAGATTTTTGGCATCTAAGAGCCTGCTTCAAATTGATTAGCTAAATTCAAAAACCTATTGTGTTGGTAAAAATGCAGCTTAGCCTGGTAACAGTATGACCTTTCAATACAAATATTTCAATTTGGGTGCTCTCTGTCTAGTTGCAAACTTTCAAGCTGTTCAGACATTTCCAAGCATAGAAAAAGCACAATCTTTTAAAGGGACCATGCAATGCTTTTCCCCCACCACACCCCTCCAGCATTTTACAAACACCAAATTCTAATGTCCTGCCTCCCAATCCACAAATACTTTACCCAGTGTTGCAGCATTGTCTTATATCTTATAACTTGATGACATGCTTGGCCATTTTAGTAGGCAATGCAGAGTCAACCACATTCCTATGGATCTGGAATCTCCAGTAGGCTGGATCAGGTAAGGATGGCAGATTTACCCTGAAAAGATATTTGTAAAGCAGATAGTTTTGTGGTCATCATTACTGAGACTAGTTTTTTTTTATATTCATATTCCTTAGAGTTTAGAAGTATTGACAACTTATCACTATATTTTTTTCGTGTTAACTCTAAATCATAAATGATTATTTTGTCACATCTAAAAGCAAGCAGGAGAAAGTGGCTTTGCCGATAGCTCCAAAGTAGAAGGGGTACAGGGTGGGGTTTGTGTTGGGAAACCTTCTCCTTGCTGGGCAGTCTGTAATTGGCCATCACCAATATTTGATTGGATGAATAGAGGCTATCAATGCAGGAGCAAGCAGGCCCCTTAATTTCTGTTCTATCTCCTTCACCCTGCTGAGACATTGAGTCCAATCCACTCGGTGTAAATTCTCTGATTATCCCTTGCTATTTTGAGGTTGTATTTGTTTTGCCAACTCTGATTTGGAAGCATTCCTAAGCATTTGTTTAAGTTCTGTCTATCTGACCGTTTGACATCTGCAAATGTTATTGCACTTCCCAAAGGTTGTGGTTTTTGTAGTCAAAAATCTTTTGGTGAATTTACTGAGATGAATAAATGCAGTGAGGATTTCTACAATGTAAAACCCTCTTTACATTCCTTAGCTATTGTCTAACAGTGACTGTAGTTTTAAAAATATCTGTGCATAGAAAATGTGTGCATGCTGTCACTCAACAGTCAGAAATCTAAAGGTTTCGAGAAACAGAGAGAGGAGAAGGGAGAAGAAAATAAAACGGGCAAACTAAAGTGTCAAGTTACTTTCCACCATAAATAATGAAAATTCTGAACAGAGGAAACAGAATTTTTAAAATATATTCATGGGAACATTTTTAGCCAGTAGGTAAAAAGCCCAAGAGAGGAGGAGGACTTCATTTTCGAGCAATCTGTTAGGAAACAATTTGATAGAAATGATTATGATATCGTTAATTTTAAGGTAGTTATGGAAAAGCAAGTTAGACCAGAAATAAATTAGATTTTCCCAAATTGAGAAACTTTACAAAGTTGAGAAGTGGTTTAATTAAGACAAACTGGAACTGGCCACCTGAAGGTAAATCAATGTCCGATCAGTATGAGACATTCAAAGAGGGGATAGTGAGGGTTCAGTACAGTTACGTTTCCCGGAAAAGCATGGGATTAAACCCAGAACCATTTGGATGTCAAGGGCTTTAAAGCAGAGAATAAAAAAGGAGAAGTGTTTATGATAGATGTGAAGGGCTTGATATTGCAGAAAAGCTTAAGTATGAAGACAGTAAGGTGAAATTGAAAAAGAAATCTTGACAACAAAGAGAATACATGAAATTCTACTGGCAAAATCAAGAAGAAAAAAAAAAATTTTTGTCATACATAGAAAGCAAGAGCATGACTAAAGGAAGTATGGGACCAATTATGGATCACAAGGGTAACCAGCGTGTGGTTTTGGAGGAATTTGATTCTTAATGAATACCTTGCAGCTGTTACAAAAACATATGACAGTATATTTATTGCAATCAGGGTAAAATGAGATGAAATTGGCACGAGCAGAAGGGTTAATTGGTGCTAATGTTTTTGAAAGTGGACAAATACCAAGGCCCATATGAAATATGAGGCTGTCAAGAGAAGAGCTAGTGGAAACTCTGTCCATTGCTTCTGAATCACTCTAGCTACAGGGATGATGCCAGAATACTGGAGGACAACAAGCATTGGACTGTGTAATGACAGGCCAGTCAGACTGACATTGGTAGTGGGAAAATTATTGGGAAGTTTTCTGAAGGGCAAGATAAGTGTTCACGTAGAATGACATGGATTCATCAAAGAGACAGCATAGATTTGTTAAGAGACAGCTATGTCTGAGCAATGGAATTGACTCTCCTTGTCCCCACATGTTTATTAGTAAATTGGCCAGAGTGCAAATGTGCCGGTAAGATCCGAGCTTTAAGAATTTAAAAATAAGTTGTTTTAAGTTACCTAATTATACAGAGTGGTATCGCACAGTCTTAGTTTAAATCATTAAAAGGGTACACAAGATTTGCCAAGTTCTGATTAGTCTCTGTGGGCTATACGGCTGTCTAATTCATTTTCTGAAATCAAATCAGTGTTTGTAATAGCGTCATGCTGGTACACAGTGTTTGAAAGGTTTGCACAATTATTGTCTTATGGATGTGACAGTATCTTTGCCAAAGGCTGACGGAGGTAGATTTGAAGCTTTGCACGGAGGAAGAAAATCTCCTCCTAGCTGTATGTAAAATTGCCTGTTATATTTTGATAGGATACCAATGATACAGTTCCATGATTGATCACGATGGACCCGTAGAGGTGTGCTACTACCATAGCCTTGTGGTGAAGCCAATTTATTATAATGGTACTGCTATAATTTTAAGCTGAAAGATAAACTGAGTGGTGCACAATTCAAAAAATTTTCAAAACCTAGTGTAGATCTGTCAGTTTTTGAAAGAGAAAAGAATAATCTTGGGCTAATGATATAGATGTAGACCCTTCATCAGGCCAGATGAAGCACTTACATCTGATATATTGTCCTCCCATGAATTTATACCACTTCCCAGTTGAATATCTTTTGCAGTTTTTGTCTTTAATTTTGATATACTAAACTCAATTGCAATCAAATTTAGTGACCACATTGGCCAACGTTTTTAAACAAAGTTGTCCCCTTACTAGCTATAAATATTTATATAAAAATAAATTCAATGAACCCGACCACTTGAGACCAAATATCATTTCTTCTAGCCTTTGTTTTGTCACTTTTTAAAATCCCTGTTAAACTTTAACTTTTTAAGATGATGGTTAGGTTAATTCCACTCAAATTATGATACCATTGCGTAACTCATTTTTTAAAGTTTTTAACACCACATGTGAACTGTATCCATGGTATCCTACCAAAATGTTATAGCCAATTTTAAATACAGCTAAAAGGATATTTTCTTCCTCCGTGCACAGCTTCAAATGTACCTCCATAGGTCTTTGGCAAAGACACTGTCACATCCATTAGACAATAACTGCAAATCTTTCAAACGCTGTGTACCAGCATGACACTATTATAAACATGGTCAAATAATAATAATTGACATCAGAACTAAAACAAATGTAGACCAAGCAAATGATGGATTTGCTTTGATTAATTTCAATTAGGAATTTATACCAATAACATTGTTTTTATTTTATGGCTAAACTCTCCCATCCATATCTTGGTGGCACTACATCAGCAATAGAGCCCTCTTCTGGTGAAAAATAGAATGTTTCAGTGCAGGTTTCTTAGAACAAAGGGTATTGGCATTAGGATTCTGCTCTCAGTTAAGTGATTAAAATGCTTATTTTCAAATGAGCGGTACTTTATTTTATAAAGACGAGTAATTGAGCAAATGTGCACTAGAGAGGGTACGGATGAGATTCACCAGGATGTTACTTGGACTGGAGCTATTCAGCTTTGAAGAGAGATTGGATAGACTGGGTTGTTGATTCAATTTAATTTATTATTTCCTCAGAGTAGAGAAAGCTGAGAGGAGATCTGATTGAGATGTACATATTTTTGAGGGATAGATAGGGAACAACTTTTCCCCTTTTAGTAGAAGGGTCAATAGCTAGGGAGTACAGTTTTCAGATCTCCAGCATAGCAGTTATTGGTTTTATTATAATGGCACAGCTTTAAAGTAAGGAGGAAGAGATTTAGAGGGGATTTGAGGGAAAAAAAAGAAAATAAAAGATGGTGATGGGTATCTGGAACTTGCTGCCTAAAAGGATGATAGAGGCAGGAAGGCTCGTGACATGTAAGAAATATTTAGATGAGCACTTGAAATACTGTAGCATACGAGTGCTGGAAAATGGAACAAGAATAGATAGATCCTTGATGACTTGTGTGGGCAGGGTTGGATAAAGGCCGTTTTTCTATGCTGTCAAAACTTGATGACTCTGACTTGATTGTCATTATGTTGGTAAGTATGGAGTTTTCTTTTTTTGTGAGGACAAAATGATCATATATGGAGCGTCTGAAAAATCAGTTCTACTATATAGAATTGAAAGTGAATATGTATGATGGATGCAAAACATTCGCTTATTTTACAAAGTTTTATTCAGCAGCAAGTATACAAGCAGGCCACTCCGTAATGAGTTTCTGTAATGATAAATAGATGCAGGAATGCCCCTTTATTATTTCCAGTGGACTGACAGATGGTGGAAGGTGATATCAATTATGTAATAAGACAAATAAAATAGGAACAAATTTATTTTGGATATTTAAACAAAGTGGGTGGAACTCATGTCTGTAAGTATTTTGTAAACAATCTGTCATACTATACTATGTCATCAGAATTTTGGTTCCTTTTGTGGGAATTTGAAAATTTGTATGTGCAAATATTGCTAACTGTAAACTTTCAGTTATGGCATTAATTTTTAAAATAATAAACTTCAATAGAATTTAATCACACTTTACACACCCTGGATTAAATAAAATAAATGAGCAGAGAGGAACATTTCATCTGTGCAGACACACACATGTCAATGATGCCCAACCCTGAGAAATAGTGCAAAATGCACACATGCAAACAACATGTCAGATAATTGGTGTATGTACAAAATAAACACAACTGCTTTCCTACTGTAGACTTAACTGCTTCTGAGTATATTTGTAAATTCCTGTTCTTACATCTTGTTCGATTTTGGGTTTCATGTAAGTGATATCATAGTTTGTGTGGAAAGGACAGTGAAAACATTGTTTTTCACTGTTGTAATGCTGAACTCTTCAGAAGGTTCATTGAGTTGCAATATTACTATGTGATTGCTGTGCTGCACATATCACGTAGTTGTCGTTGTCACTGGAAAATTGTTTGCGTCTTAACTTTCAAGCTACTAATAACTAATCTTTATAATCATTATCTTTATTTCAATCTCAATTTCCTCAAATATTTCACATATTATAAACCATACATGTGATACTCACTGTCAATGTACCTTACTTCTTGGAACTGATTTTGAGTCAAATATTTTTGCCAAACTGTAGAATTGAAAATTATGGTTTAAGTCTTTGTGAGGAGAAGATTAACTGAAAAATTTGAATATTTCTTATGTAAACACTCACATAAATAGCCATGTAAGTCATGGTTGTCCTTGAACATAAGAATAGAAGTAGTAGTAGATAATTCAGCTGCTCGAGCCTGCTTCACCATTTAACACAATCATGGCTGATCTCATCCCGGTTTCAACTTCACTTTCCTGCCCTCTCCTCATGAATTTTTAACCCATTATTAATTAAAAATCTATCTCCTCCTTAAATTTAATCAGTCTCCCGGATCCACTGCACTCTGGGAAGTGCCCAGAGATTGCCCATAAAAGGAAATATCAGCTCAACATCTACTTGTCAATCCCTGTTAGCATCTTATGTACCTCCCAATTAGATCACCTCCCATCTTTCTAAACTTGAGCAAGTATAAGGTTAAACTGCTTAATCTCTCCTCAGAAGGCAAGCATTTCATCTCCAGAATTAATCTAGTGAACTTTTGCTGAACTGCCTCCAATTCAATTACATGCTTCCTTGGGTAAGGGGCCCAACGCTGTATGCAGTACTCTGGGTGTGGTCTCACCAATGGCTTGTACAGTTGCAGCAACATTTACCAACTTTATACTCCATTCCTTTCACAATATATGCCAAAATTTTGTTTGCTCTCCTTTTACCTCCTCTACCTGCATACTAGCTTTCTTCAACACATGTATGAGGAGATCTACATCCCTCTGCACCAAAGCATTTTGCAGTTTCTCTCCATTTAGATAATTTATCTTTTTATTCTTCCACACAAAGTGCATGAAGTCAACAACTCAAAGTTTTATTTTAAAATGTTCTTGTGTGCCTTTTCTGAGTAACTATAATTTCTGGGAACAATTTTGTTTTCTTTTTGCTCCCCTTTGCACACAGGGCGAGTGATTTGTGACTTGCTGACTTGGTTCTTCCACCTGACTTATCTGTCAGTATCATGGGCCCAAATAACTTGCGGGTTGCAAGCACATGCTTTGTGTTGTCAGCTTCCTCTGCTCACAGTCAAGGACTAAACAGCGTTGTTCTGAGATTGGAATGGTTTAGGTTAGTGAATGCATGTTCACATGATGCCTCCTATTCCAAACCATCAACTTCTGTCTACTTCACAATCCATATCTTCTTCATATGCCCACTGCACCATATGCCCAGCATGTACCTAACATTCAAATAGCCTACTTCACCATCCTATTCCTCCCAATGCTGCCAGCATCACACCCATCTCTTGTTGTATCCACGTACCTTCAGATATTCCATTATAGCTTGCCCATCACCCACAACTGGAACTGCCATTCTGCCCTCTCTCTTGTGGAACAAGATAAGACGTTATAGCAGAGCAGAATTGGTGCGATCTGAGGATGCCTGAATCCTCTGAGTCTTACGCTGAGGTGATTCTTTGCATCGTGGGGCTACTGTAAAGGAGCCCCAAGTATCCAACAGCACTGAGAACATTGAGGATGACAGCCTTTTGGTCCTCCTCAACACCCAAATACTCTCACCTTCACCCTCCGATAATGATGAGTACACTGCAAATAGTGTGACCGTGGTCCTCCCTTCTCACTCCACCCTGCCCTATTTCTTACACATTCTGTTCCCTTCTGAGCTACTGCTTTTAAACAGCCAAGAACTGCTGCTTGTCTAGCCACAGCAATCTGAGGAGGATGAGAGAGAGAGACAGAGAAAGCACTCATGAATTCTCATCGCTTGATCTGCCAGTTGGAGCCACCAGTTCAGATAATGGCACAGCAAGTACCTTTGATCTAGAGGCTACAATAGAGTTGGGATCAGCATATGCTGAGACATCCAAGCATGGAGCCAGGCTAGGAGTGGGGGGAGTGCATGATTTGTTTGCCAGTTCTGAGAGGTGGGTTCACAGAGGAGTTCTGCGCTAGATGACTTTGATGAGATATCAATGAAGCAGCATATAGGAGAGCATTATGTACACACACCAAGGAGCTGGCTGGATACATGGGCTGGCCTGGAAGACAGCTGCAGTTAACGTGAAGACACATGGAAGGGTCTGCCCTGCGGTTAGGCAAAAGTCACTGTTCAGAGCTTACACACACTGCTACCTCTGCTTGATATTCTGTCATGTTGTAGACCCAGAGGCACTGTTGATGCTGTTCCCCAAGATTTTGCAGCTTTTGTATACACAGGTCTCAATCAGCCCAGTAAGGATGCAGCTATACTATCTGGGAAATCTAGGAACTCATCATAAAATTTCCAAGAATGCTCTAGATTATGCCCAGGCACTTGGTAACCACAGAAAAATTACTTACCTTGCAGTTTGAGTGCCTGGCTGCTAAAAGAGCACTATTTGGATTTCATCTTGCAGTTTGGACCTCGTGAATTAATGAGTAACCGACAGTGCCTGGATCTGTGTGGTCCAAATTGGGTGTCCTGATGTTAAATCAGACAGTTGGATAGCAGGCACACACAGCTTTCCAACACTCAGGGGCCAGCCTGTGTGCAACCTTTCCCTTGTGGAATGCCTTGCAGGTTCTCCTTTATGTGTTATCATTGATAATGTTTGCTGTTAGCTTCATCTCCAGCTGCCTTTGAAGTCAGAGACTCCTACTGAATTCTTTATTCATTCTTCGGATGTGTGCATTGGTGGCTAAACCAGGATCTATTGCCTGTCCCTAATTGCCTTGAGTAGATGTTGGTGAAATCCAAGTGATGTAGGAAGGATTTTTTTTAAAGGGTTTTGACCCAGTGATACTGAAGGAATGATGATCCATTTCCAAGTCAATTTATAAAGGCAATTTTTATTTTTTCTTTTAGGAATGCAGTAAAGATTGGAAAAGATATAGCTTTAAACTAAGTAGGCTGTATAAGAAGGTGTTTACAGCTTTAAAAGCAAGTTATTGGAACACACTGTGAGTTGTCTATACAATGTTGTCTGATTAGAGTAGAGAGAGAATTCTGGCCAAATTGGCACTGTCTGTGTGTGTTAAGGGCAATTCCTTTTAATTGGCTTTTAGGTTCAAGATAGTTCAGCATAGTAACATCTTGATTGTTTCCTGGTCAGGTGATAACAGCTTTGCATTTGGTCAACTTAGCAGAAACATCTAGCCTGCAGATATAAAACATCCATCTCTATTCTTTCCCTTCTGTGTGGTGAAGTAGAAAAAAAATCCTTCATAGTGAGCTACTATGCTCCATCTTTTCTACTGTAATAGCTTCCTCTGCAATCTCCTGATGAAAGAAAACGGAGGGATAAACCACCTTCAGAGGTTGAATTCTGCACCAGTGAATAGAAGACTGTGGATCGGTGTTCCACAAGCTTGTCATCAGCTAACAGTTGGAAGGAATTGGAAGCGCATTACGTAAGAGGTAGGAACAGGAGCATGTCATTCAATCCCTTAAACCTGCACCACCATTCAACAGGATCATGGTTGATTTGTCTTCGGCCTCAACTCCTCTTTTGTAGCTGATCAAAGCCCTCAACTACCTGATATTTCAAACCTTTTATCAAATTTTAAAAAATACTTTCAGTATTAACTTGTTTAACCCCATTAGCCACCATAACCTGTTTAGCTGCTGTTGATAAGTCAGTCCCTTTATCCCAGGAATGAGCCTAGTGAATTGCTTTTGAGCTGTCTCCATTACCAGCACATTCTTTGTTAAATACGGGGACTAAAACTGTACACAGTACTCCAGGTGCGGCCTCACCAACACCCTTTACAATTGAAACAAGACTTTTCTATTTTCAACCTCCAAATCCCTAGCAATAAAGGCTGAAACTCTATTTTCTTTCTTAATTACTTGTTACAGGTATATGCTCATTTAATGGTTCATGTACAAGAAAACACAAATCCCTTGTGTCGCACTTTTTTTGGAGGTTTCTTTTCTCTTTTTTTTGGAGTCTATCTCCATTTAAATGAAAGTCTGCCTTCTGATTCTTCCTACAAAAGTCTATCGACCAAGTTTTAGCCCATGAACTCAACTTATCTGTATCCCTTTTGTAGATTTCTTCTACTACTATGTATCTGTGGTAGAAAGAGTAGATGTTTGAGGATATGGTATCAATCAGATCGTTATTGACTCCCTTGTCAGTCCAACTGTTCTTCTGTCTCTTTGCTTTGTCTTGGTTGGGTGTCAAGTTTCCTGAATATTGTTGAAGCAGTATGTATCCAAACAAGAGTAGAGTATTCCATAAGATCCCTGATCAGCGCCTGTAGATAATAAGAAGTCAGGAGGTGAGTTACTCGATGCAAAATTCCTAGCCTCTGACCTGCTGTTGTAGCCACAATATTTATGATTTGTCCAGATCTATTTCTGGTCAATGATAACCACAGGATATTGAATGTGGGCTATTCAGTGGTAATAGCAGCATTGAATATCAAGACTTGATGGTTAGATTCTCTCTAGTTGGAGATGCTCATTGTCTGACATGAATGTTACTTGCCCCTTGAGCTCAAGCCTGGATGTTATACAGATATTGCTGTAGTTGGGCATGGACTATTTCAGCATCTGAGGAGTCACAAATAATGCTGAAAGTTGTGGAATCATCAGCTAACATCTCTAATTCTGACTTCTTTGATGGGGGGAGGGGGGGCGGATGGTAAAGCAGCTGAAGGTGCTTGGGCCTAAGATATAACCCTGAGGACCACCTGCACGTATTGTCCTGGAGCTGAGATGACTGACCTGCACCAACCATATTCCCTTTGTGTTAAGTATGACCATCAAGCAGAGATATTTCCCAGCCAGATCGTTATCCACTCCCTTGTCAGTCCAACTGTTCTTCTGTCTCTTTGGGCTCTATCCCTACCTATCGTTTACTCCTTACCCCCTCTCCCCACCCTATCTTCTGCATATAAACTGATAATTTCCTAGCTACCATCAGTTCTGAGGAAGGGTCACTTGACCTGAAACATTAACTCTGATTTCTCTTCACAGATGCTGCCAGACCTACTGAGCTTTTCCAGCACTTTCTGTTTTTGTTTCTGATTTACAGCATCTTCAGTTCTTTTGGTTTTTATTTAGATATCTTTCCTTATTGATTTCCATTGTTTTTAGTTTTGCCAAGGCTCCTTGATGCCACACTTGGTCAAATGCAACCTTGATATCAAGGACAGTCACTGTCTCCTCACCTCTGGAATTCTGCTGTTTTTTTGTCCATGTTTGAACCAAGGTCAGGAGCTGAGTGACTCTAGCGGAAACCTAAGTGAGTGACAATGAGCAGGTTCTTGTTAAGTGCTGTTTTGATGGCCCTGTTGTTGACTCCTTCCATCAAATTTTCTGATGTTTGAGAGCAACTTGATGGGCAATAATTGGTTGGGCTGGATTTTTCCTACTTATTATGTATAGGACATTCCTGGGAAATTTTCTACTTTGCTGGATAGATACAGCATTGTACCTGTGGTAGAACAGCTTGGCTAGGGGTGAGGCAAGTTCTGGAGCACAAGTGTTCAGTACTGCTGCTGGAATTTGTCAGGGCCCATAATCTTTGCAATATCTGGTGCCTTCAGCTGGTTCTTGATATCGCGTGGTTTGAATCGAATTGGCTGAAGACTAGCATGTGTTGCTGGGCACCTGTAGAGGAGGCAAGTTGGATCATTGTCTCAGCACGCCTGGCTGATGATGGTCGCAAATGTTTCATCCTTTTGTTTAGTATTGACGTGCTGGGCTCTCCTGTTACTGAGGATGGGGATATTTGTGAAGCTGCCTCCTTCAGCGAGTTAGTTGATTGTGCACCAATATTCATGACCAGTTGCAGCAGGACTGTGGAGCCTCAAGATAAGATAAGATCTATTAGTCATGAAATTACTTAGTTTTGACTATCACTTGCTGCTAAAGATGGTCGGCATGCAAATGCCGAGTAACAAAGTGACTGCCAAATGCCTGCGTATGCTGTTTTGTCACCAGGTTGACATCTCTATTTTAGGTATGAAATTCTGAAGAAGGGTTAGTGGAACTGAAACATTAACTCTGCTTTCTCTCAACAGACGTTGCCAGACCTGCTGAGTTTATCCAGAAATTTCTGCTTTTGATTTCACTTTTAGGTATGCCTAATGCTCCTGGCATGTCCACCTGTACTCTGCATTGAACCAGGTTTGGTCCACTGGCTCAGCGTTAATGGTTGAGTGGAGATATGTGAGATCATTAGGTTGTAAGTTATGATTGAATCCAATTCTGCTGATGGTGCACAGCATCTCATGGATCCCTTGTCTTGAGTTGCTAGATCTAGTTTAGTGATAGTGCCACACAACACAATAGAGGATATCCTTTATGTCAAGAGGAGACATTGTCTCCACAAGGACTGTGTGTTGATTTCTGTAATGGACAGATGCATCTGTAGCAGGCAGGCAGGTGAGGATAGGTTCAAATATGTTCTTCCTTCTTGTTGGCTGATAAGTTTCTCAAGCTCATTCTTCTGCCTTCTCCCCTTAACCGGTCATCCCTTTACTAATCAAGAACCTATTTATCTTTGTCTTAAGTACACCCAATGACTTGGCTTCCACAGCTTTCTGCAGCAATGAATTCCATAGATTAACCACTCTTTGGGTCATCATCTCCGTTCCAAAGGGTTGTCCCTTCACTCTGAGGTTGTGCTCTCGGGTTCGAGTCTCTTCTCCTAGTGGAAACAACTTCTCCACATCCACTCTATCCAGGCCTCTCAGCGTTTTGTAAGTTTCAATGAGATTCTCACCACCACCAGCTCCCCCCCACCCCCGTCTTTCTAAACTCCACCAAATACAGACACGCAGCCCACAACCAATCCTCATGACAAAGCCCTTCACTTCCAGGATCATTCTTGTAAATCTCCTCTGGACCCCCTCCAATGCTAGGATGTCCTTCCTTAGGTACAGGGCCCAAAACTACTCTCAATATTTCAAATGTGGTCTGGCCAGAGCCTTTGACAGCCTCGGTGTACATTTCTGCTCCTGAATTCTCACCCTCTTGAAATGAACGCTAACATTGAACTTGCCTTCCTAACTGCCAACTGAATGTGCAAGTTTACCTTAAGAGAATCCTGAACTAGGGCTCCCAAGTCCTTTTGTCCTTCAGATTTTGAAGCTTTTCCCCTTTTAACACATTTACATAAAGATTTAAAGGTGGGGGATGGGGAGATAACAACATGATCAGCTCCCTGTTACTTTGTTTGGCATAATATTCCTCTTTTGTTTTAAAAAGAAACCTCTGACTCAACATGAGCAAGGGAGATTCAACAGAGAAGTAAAATCAGTATGCACTTATGAAATAATGATAAAGTATTGAAATATTTATTTTGGGATGTACAATGTATCAACATCAATACACCAAGCGGATGGATAGTACATTTACATTTGTCACTTAGTGACAAAAGTACACTTCTAGTATAGGGTTCTGGTCTGGTTGAGTTAATGAGATAAAGCACATGTGCAAAAGTGTGCAGTAAGTCTCCTGTCAAAATAGTATGGTAATAGTGAGTCATTATTTCCAGTTGTTGAATTCTGCGTGGAAGAAAACTTGGACATTTATTTGCACATACCCAATGTTACCTCAATTTGATTAGAGATCTCAGTACTTTATTTCTTCACATGCAACTTATTTTGCTGCAAAAACTTAGAAGGAAAGCATTTACAAAACAAAAATAATGAGCACTCACAATCCATTATTATATTTTAAACATTTCTGTTACTCATCTGCCTTGTTCCTTTTTTTAATATTTGTATATCATACAATTTCTCAGAACGTCCTGCTATTTGATGCTACGATACACATTAGCTATGATTGTATTGTGATCTCATACTTTAATTTCAGTAATAATGATGTACTTGTACTTGTGAAGCTTTTTATACCCAACTCCTTTCAACACTGAGCAATATTCCCAGTTCTTCTTCTGCAACAAACCCCCACCCCTCACAAAAATATATAAATTCTAATTGGAGGGTAAACATTTCCCTCAACATTTATTTTGGGAAAAAAAAATCAACAGTTTCTGATTATGGTTCCTCTATTGAAATGTTTGTGGACTGTTCTTTCAACAACATTTTGCTGATAACATAAAAAGCTGTCCTATCTTGCATTCCATGAACACCATTCGTTTTTCTTTGTTATCATAACTGACTTGTATCTTTATGCTTATTTGTATTGGAGACTATTAATAGTTTCTATATATGGAAATGACTGAAGAATTACTATTGAGTGTTTCTTCTTAAGCTTCAGAATGCGAAGGATTGTACATGAGCAACTTGGTGTTACTATCCCTGCTGACTATCCATACTCGGACTCTGTACTTGTAACACTGCTTTAGAAACTATGTCATCTGTTAGTTCTTCCTCCACTTTCAGATCTGAGCTTTACAGCAACTACAGGCGACAATCCTCGGGTGATCCCTGCTTCGACCAATACCTAAATGCAGCACGCAATTTATTTGAAGATGAAGTGGAAAAATCTCCATCCTTCAGGAATGGACACTTCTCAAGACCACGGAACGAGTCCTTTGGATACACAGGTTTAGCTTTTAATGTTTCTAATGTCCTTTGATTTTTCTTTTGGAGGTATCGTAAAATTTTCAGATCACTGGCATTTACTTTGTCACAATTGAATTAAAGCTACTTAATTTTAAAGAATCTATTAATTTAAAATAAATTCTACCTCCCATTGTTACATCTATTAAAATATCATTACTATAGGAGGGACGCATGTTAACTACCAATTTTTACCAAATGGCAAAAAAGAATTGTTCAAATTTCACAGCGTGTCAAGTAATGTTTAAATAAACAGTTTTAACCATGATCAAGAGAAATGTTTTTTTGCAGCAAATAATTATTTTATTATTTATTTCTGCTCCTGTTTTTATGTAAATTCAAATTATATCAGGAATAAATTGCATCAAGGAACCATGGGTGGAATTTTCCCATTTTCAGTCGATATGTGGTTGGGGGAATTTCATTGCTCAGTGGCTCTCCTCAAGCAGTCTTCGACGCTTGATCTTTAATTTTGCAATGGGTTTCTTGAGCACATTTCTCAAGGAATTGCATAGTTGGTGAAGCAGAAGTATTGCCATTGGTGGGACCTTTCACCCTGCAGGATCCTGGTGCCATATTCAGAGCTGGGCAGCACACACACCCACCCTTGACACTGTGGTGCTGGAGCTTCAACATTGAGGAACAAAGCTTGTTGTCCTCTTCACAGACAGGGATCTAAAGGTCTTGGTGCATGGGGTGGGGGAAGGGAGGGCAGTCCTTTTCAAGCTGACTGTCATATGAGGCTACACCAAGAGTTCCAGCCAGCCTGAACCCGAATAGCAGCTCCCTGGTCAGTGCTATGTCCTGGATGAAGTAGGATGCCTAGCAGCACAAGATAAAGGTCAAGATTCTTCTGTAACTGCAGGGTAACTGTAACATGTTCTCACTGCTATATTGCACTCAACAAGGCCAGAGCTCTCACTAATGCTGCCAGTGCACATGCGTCTCAGCAAAGCTCATGAACTACAACTTTCACTATTACAGGTATAATGTTCACTCAAGAATTCACATCCAGCTCATCCTCCCAAACTACTGACCCTGCCTGCTCTCTGTGCTTCCTACTCAGTCAGTGGAAACACCTCACCAACTCTCCTGTTCCTGCATCACCATGAACTATTCTTCCATCCACTTCCAGTGTATGTAGTCCCTTCTGAGGAAGGGTCACTCGACCTGATATATTACCTCTTGATTTCTCTGCCAGACTTGCTGAGCTCTCCCAGCAATTTCTGTTTTTGGTACTTAATCGCTCCCTTTGTCTCATTTCATAAATCCCATGATCAGGTCAAGAGTAGTGGGGGTAGGGTGACCACCATCGAGCTCCCTTCTGCCTACAAAAAGAATGTTCTGGATTTGGCTGGAGAAGAGCAAGACCGACTCATGGTGACAGAGGGACCTCAATGGCCCAATCAGCTTCATTGTGCTGTGTTGCACTCTCTCTCACTCATTATTCATCTACACAAGCTTCAGCCCCTCTTCTCCTGCACTGGCACCAGCAACACCCTGTGAAGATCTGCAAAGGAGCCAGTGCCAGAGATCCTCCACTTCACCTCTATCTCTGAGGAGGAAGCCACTAAACCCTCAAAGCAGGCATCAGCAAGACTTTCACCCCCGACAACCTCCCACCGCACCACCCCACCTCCCCACCGCCACCCCCAACCCCACCAACACCACCAGCTCGAAGACTTTCACCTTGGTGTGTACACTTTTGAAATTAGATTTGGGAGCACAATCTGGTGAACACGTCACTGACATGTCTCTGCAGCCGGATTGAGGAGGAAACATCCCAGGCCCTGATACACTCTGAAGATTGCCGGAGACCAGGTACCTGCCCAGCCTCTGGTACAAGGTGAGCCCCCAGACTTGACCATTAATGGTTCCATCAAAATGCACATCAGGTAGGTTTGTCTGAGGCATTCGGTAACCTAGATTAGAGGATGGAGCAGTCTGGAGCTGGCCTCAGCATGTGTACATCTGACTGTCTCCATGGACAGGTTGGCAAACATCATGGAGACACAGGTCCACTATTCTGTGTTCCAGATACACATACAGACCTGCACTCCCTGACTCTAGTCATAGATGCTCAGAATCAATGGCAAGGCAAGAGGGCCGATGGACTTTAACCTCACCCTAGGTTCCCCTTCCTTTTGGGGAGATAGCAAGGTGCAAATAGATACTCACAGGCTAAAGGAGTAACACGCAGGCCACTCAGGAGACTCCAGAGATGCCCAGCCCCCACCTTTCCCCTGGCAGCATCCTAAAACCTGCAGCAGTTCGAGATGAGGAGGGCATGCTTGTATCAGGGTAGGACATTCTTTAAAAGGCCTGGGCCAGCACAGAACAGGCTTCCTCCACTCTGCCAATGGAAGGTGGGCCAGCACCTCGACATCATCAGATGATGAAGAAGGAGAAACCTAGTGATACATTGTTGGTATAGGGGAAACATCACCATAAATATCCTCTTATCTTGTAAATATATCTTCACTAACACTGTTTAAAAAGTCTACAGTGTCTATACTTTTTGCTGTTGGACATGATTGAGTAACACCTGTGTGAGCCTTATCTTCATCCTCATCTAATCATCCCACCCACACTTTGTTGGCTTCAGTTCCTTAGATCCTTAGAAAGCACCTATGCAAACCCCCAACCACTTCCACCTGGAAGGACAAGGGCTGCAGATACATGGGAACACCACCACCTGCAAGTTCCCCTCTAAGCCATTTACCCTCCCCTGACTTGGAAATATATCACTGTTCCTTCACTGCCGCTGGGTCAAAATCGTGGAATTCTCTCCCTAAGGGCGTTGTCGATCATAGAATCATAGGGTCAATCTACAGCATGTGGACTGCAGCATTGCAAGGCAGCAGTTCACCATTAACTTCTCAAGGGCAACTAGGGACAGGCAATAAATGCTGGTCCAGCCAGCGATCTTCATGACCCACAAATGAATAAAATAAACTAGTTGTGAAGGACACAGCATGCCACAATAATGTGGGAACCCATGCTATAGTGCAAGGATCTACCAGGATGGTCCTAACATCAAAACCTCATTTTAAAGAGGCCTATGGTCTGTTGCACTATTGCCTTGGTTGAAGCATAAGCAGCATTGTACCTTTGTGTTTAGTCTGAGGGATTTTTAAAGGTGTCATGTAGCATGTTTTGGAAGGGGTAACACTAGACTCTCAGTATACATCCTTACACAGATCAAGAACCTTGGAGAGACTCAGGGACCCTTTGAATTTCTAGTGTGTATTCTTAATGGCGTCTCCCAGGATACCCAGCAGACCTCCACAGTTTGGTTTTGATGGCCCCACATAATTAGAACTTTGATGGAAGGGAAACCTTTTCTGTTGATGAACTTTGCAGATTGTTTGGAGAGCACCCTATCTCCAATGTGGGTGTGGTCATTAATGCCCTGTGCCTAGGGAAAGCTAACATTGTGGAGAATCCCACTGCCTGGGCTACTGCATTCTCCATTTCACAGGGGAAGGATGTGAATAGCTGTGCTTTGAGAAAATAGTGGCATCCTAGATGCATACACGGATTGTGGTTTGTGAGATGCTGTATAGGTCCCTAGCTGCTCCTTGAAACAAAAATTCAGGAGAGGTGTGACCCTGATGGCTATTGGGATTGGATTGCCGCCCAGTCTTTCTGGCCCTCATCCAGCAGGTGACACAAATGGACTGGAACAGCCTTAATGGTTCCTGTATTGTCTTTCAAATAGCTGGAGCAAATGACAGTGAGGCCTGTAGATCTAGGGTCACAGCATACAGCTCCACCTGCTTGGATGATCTTCATCTGCTGTTTCTCCTTCTGGAGACTGTGCAGGAGGTTCTTGCTGATGAAGTAATAATCACTGTCTCCTTCTATGTTATCTTTACAGTTGCACCAAGGCCACAATGACCCCAGCCATGACTAGCTAATCTGTGTGGAATGTCAGGAACATAATGTGATTTTTATTGAAGGACCTCCTGTGTGCTCTCATCTGTCACAATGAAGCTTCATGTTTTGCCTTCATTGTGGCATGGAGCCTTCCCAACCAAGTCATTGACATTCCCCGCTAAGGAGCTATGAGGTACATGACCTTGTCCAATCGTAACTTGCACACCCAACGTTTTCATGCAACATTGCAAGTGGAATTCTATGAGTAAGCTGTCATAGCTCCCCGCTCTTCACCCCTAAATAAATGAGCTCCCTTCTGCATCACCGGACCATGTCCTTACTTACATATAGTTCAGCATATGAATCTGACAACTGCAAAGTGTTGTCTTCCAGGGCTTGTTATGGAATATGGTTGTGAAATGAGTTCTTCAATTTCCGCTTTTAAGTATGTTGTTCGTATTACAGTTGGTTCACTGGCAAGACAAGGAGTCAATTAGAACATACAATGCAATGATCATAAGTGCTTGAAGCCATAAATTTTAATATGCATTCCTGGACAATGAGTGACCTGTGGATACAATGCAAATTAAAGCCAAATGAGTGAATCAGTGGAGGCATAACGTGTCCCTAGAAGAGCCTCTAATGCCGAGAGTTTTAATGTGGCTCTGAATAAGAAAGCAGTAATTGAACTTGCTCACTTTGCACATGCTGTCAGCCATTTAGTGCAGTTCCTGTGCAGTTAGGTTTTGTTCTGATGTGGCAAAGTTTCAACTTCATTTCAATGAGAGTGACATGCAGGCTCTATCTGTGATGTACAAATTCCACAAAACCCCTCCCCCTGCATCTATCACTTCTTCCTGTTTCCTTTCTATGTTGCTGTTCTTGTATCTCGTCTCCAATGAAAGACCAAACAGCCTCCCCTGGTTTCTGTTGTATCTCTTTAATTATGTACCAATGTACCCTACTTTTTCTCCGAGTCCATGACTTTGCAGATTCCCATGCCCTGTTGGCTCTACACCTCTCGACCAATGTGGAGGACATTCAGTCCCCTCCCATTCACTGAGGTTCCACCTTATTATCTCCAATCACCTCCAAGCAATGTCACAATTCCCTCAGTGACACAGTGCAATGAAGCTCATGCCCAGAATTGAGCTGCCCAATTCCTACAAGTGTCCATGGACTGACCCCTGACCTAAACTCCAGGAGTGACCCAAACCCAGACTGCAAGTACACACGTCTCTTTACTCTGGTAGGAGTGTCAGACTGACCGTGGCCAAATCCCTGAACTGGAATCAGAAGAGCTACTTGATTGATGTGATGGCTTGACTGATACTAGACCTCCTTATCCCAATAAGGCCAGGCCACCCTCCCAACCTTCTTTGACTTTCACACTGCATGTGCTTCAAGCAAATGGTGATCTATTTGCCACACAAACTGTTGGCACGTTACTGCAGGTGTTCTGTTCATGTAGCATGGTTGCCGGACAGCAACATATCCTCCTCCATCGACTGTTCAGTGCTCTCTGCCATCACAAGCCACCTACCTCTCCCTCTGCTCTACGGAGAGGAGTGACTGGTAGCCTGTAACTGAGCAGTACCGACCCTGTGTGCTGTGAAAACAATGTGAGTCACAGGCAGCCTGCAAATCAGTGCTAAAGTCAGTGAGTATATGCTAAGAAAGCACTGCGAAGCATAGAGTAAACAGTAAGCAGTAAACAGAGGGAGTGCTAACAAAGCTAAGAGCCAGGATCCTGTGCAGATGCATGTGATTCTGCACAAAATGGACGAACAGAAGCATGCACGTCATAGGTGTCCCTGAGGTCCGAAGTAAAGTCCTCAAAGGCTGAAGTGGTATGAATGTTTGATCAAAAGCAGGCATGATATAATGAGTCTGGTTTTTTTTTTTAATTTCAAAAATATATATTGTGTATTTATAGATGAGTTTTTTAATGACAACAGAAGTTGTAAATCAGTTCTGTGCAGTCCTTGCAGAGTGGAGAAAACAAACAAAACATTGGAAATTTGACATTTTCAGAGCTTCTTTATAGTTGCAAAAACAAAGGCACTTATGCAGGAAACTATGTTCATTTTGAGGTAACAAGAGTTTGACTGAACTGAATGGACCCTCATTATACTTTAGCAGAAAGACCTTAGATGGCAATCTTTCCCCACTGTGTCTTGGCCACAACTGCCCCAAGCTTTAGTGGTGAGTTTGGTGGTTCGTCGATGCTGACTTGCATTGACAAATGATTGAGGAGGATCGTGACCATGGAATGCAGAGGGACATTTTTGTGAAGAATCCTTTGCATGATGGTGACACCGAATGAGCTGCAGCACCAGCTACCTGCTCTGATTTTTTACATGTTTCAGGGACTTGCGCTGCCTAGTTTTACAGTGAAGGAGAAGAGAATTGGAAGTGGGTATAAATAAGGTGAGTTGAACTTTAATAAGATGTGAATTCAGGGAAATAAGATAATTGTTAATCAGTAGAAAGGTTCTGCAGTTGCCATTTTTAAGATTGAGGGGAAAACTTTCCTCTGCCTTGATAATTGACATTTTTTGTTTTGACTATTTTCCCATCTTTCTTCGCAACATTCAATAGAGGGAAAAATTCCACTTGGACTGTAGAAAGTTGTGATTTGTTGGAAGATTTTATACTGCATGAAATTGTTTAGTCTACGTAAAATTCCAAAAATGTCAGAGACTACTCAAGATTATTTCCCAGAAATGTAAAACATGTCTTAATTATAACATAAGCTGTTGAGTCTCTCATTGTGGCCTTTGGAACCTGTAGAATTGACTATTTCATTGACACCTCAGGGCCAGCTTCCTATTGCTGTACATTCAGTGACCTGGATGCTATAAGCTATGAGCACTAGAGTTTTTAACACATCACTCCTGTGTTTTCTCCTAAGCATTGACTCCCTGTCAAGCAACATGTTGACTTTGTTTTCATATTCCTCCATGGCCGTACCCTATTAATCTCTAATCTTGTCCAGTTGTTCAGCCTTCTCAAGATATTTGCCAAGAGATGGTGATGTACTGGTACTGTCATAGGATTAGAAATGCGGGGCGTAGAAACATCCCCTTGGAACACTGGTTCAAACGCACCACAGGGGCTCATGGAGTTTATATTCGATTACATAATCAAATAGAAATGACATTGAAAGTTGGCTTCTGTAATGGCGCCATAAAACTATCATTGATTGTCAGAATGCCCTTTAGGAGGGAAATCTGCCCTCTTTGCCTAATCTGGCCTACATGTGACTCCAGACTTGCTGCAAAATGGTTGGTTCTTGCTGGTCAATCCATTGTATTAAAACCACAACAGAAAAGTTAAAAAGGAATAAAACTGGATAGACCATGTGGCACCAACATAGGCATTAGAAAAAACTAACGTTTTACAGTAGATTTGTAGCTTCAGTTGTGGATGTTGTGGTTGGTTGGCTCGCTGAGCTGGTTCGTTGTTTCTCCGCAGACGTTTCATTACCCTGCTGGGTAACATCATCAGTGCAGCATCTGATAAAGCGTCGTGTTTTCCCGCCTGTTATTTAAATTCTGGAGTCTGTTGACCTGGGTTACCTCACTCCCTGTTTTCTTTCGCAGTGGAATGTATATGGGGTCGAGCTCTATGTGTTTGTTGATAACTTTCTTCGTGGAGTACCAGGCTTCTAGGAATTCCCATGCTTGTCTCTGCTTTGCTTGTCCCAGGATTTTGGTGTTGTCCCAGTCAAATTGGTGGTTCTCCTTATCCATGTGGATAGAGATGAGTGAGTATTGGTGAGTATTGTCTTTTGTAGCCAGTTGGTGTTCGTGTATCCTTGTTGTTAATTTCCGTCCTGTTTGTCCGATGTAGTGTTTCTCACAGTCTCTGCAGGGAATCTTGTATATGACATTGGTCCTGTCCATAGTGGATGGTGGGTCTTTGGTTCGAGTGAGCAGTTGTTTTAGGGTTGATGTGGGTTTGTGTGCTATTCTAATGCCCGGTGGTCGTAGAAGTCTTGTGGTCAGTTCAGATGTGTTCCTGATGTAAGGTAGCGTGGTGAGTGTGTTGGGGCGTGTAGTATCTTCCTGGTGTCGTTCGTGTAATAGGCATCTTCTGACCCAGTTTTTTGGGTATCCATTGTCTTTGAATACCTGGAAGAGGTATTCTTCTTCTTCTCAACATAGCTCTGTGCTGTTGCAGTGTGTTGTTGCCTATTTAAATAATGTTCTCACACAACTTTGTTTGTGGGTGTTAGGGTGGTTGCTTTTGAAATTCAGTACTTGGTCAGTGTGTGTGGCTTTCCTGTGTACCTTTGTTAGGAATTCTCCATTTGTCCTGCGCTCTACCATGACGTCCAGGAATGGGAGCTGTTTGTTCTTCTCCTCTTCTCTGGTGAATCTGATTCCGGTGAGGGTGAGAGTGTTGGTTTCTGCAGCACTTGCTGTAGGCTCAGTGGGGAACACATGTCCTGTAGGATTAACCAACTAAGTCAGTAGTAGTGTTCTGAGCCCCATTCTTGGTGATAAACATTGAATTCTCGTGGCCAGAATTCTTTCTTTGCCCTTGCCATCCTTGTTCAACATGCAGCACTGATTCAGCTGCTGAGGGAGGATGCTGTGTGGCAATCAGCAGCAGGTTTTCTGCTCCATGTTTGACCTGATGCTGTGAAACATTGAGATCTCCTGCCTGACTTTATACCAATGCACCATTCCTTGTTGCTGAGTCTGTCCTGCAAGTGGGGCAGGACATACCAGGGGTAGTAATGATGGTGTTTGTGACACTATCTATTAAAGGTTTGACTCCATGACTGTGATTACATCAGATGCTTGAATACTCTGTGGGGCAACTTTTTTTTGTGGCATAAGTCCCATCTGTTAGTAACTAGGCCAAGAAAATTCACTCTGTTAACTCTTCTTTCTCTTTCCACAGATGCTGCCAGACCTGCTGAGTATTTCCAGAATATTTGGTATTTCATTCTTCCCTTTCCCTCTTTGCATTTCACTATTTTTTAAAACACTACAGCTCCAGTATCTGGTCGTCCAGGAAGTCTTGGCAATGTCAGAACTGTTGGAGATATTTATCAAGTTACAGCTGATGTCAGTCAGTTTGACCCGGAAGAAGTTATTGTTACAATGTACAATTACCACGTTGTCATCAAAGCAGAAAAGGTCCAAATGATTACACTTTTTTGCATTCTCCTAATTAAGCTTGCACAAGTCATACGTTTTTGTATGTATTTATAGATTTGTATGTAGCTACATATGGATATGCATGTCTAAATTTTAAAAGTAAACTTTTAAAAATAACAGTTCACATGAGGAAGAAAAACCTATTTGTTTACATATGCAATCAACAGACTATTTTTGCATGGTATCAGAAAACATACCTTTTAAATGTAGAACTTTATTTGCATTTATGGTAGATAAAAGAACAAAACTAGCAGCAGTACAATCTGCAGGATAAAGACTCTATGCATGTCACAAATTAGAAAGAGTGAACTGAAAGATGCCTACTTATGACTGGAACACTGAAATGAAGGGCTTACAAAATGCACGACAAATGAAATTTATGTAGCCAACTCTTCATGAGAAGTAGAGAAAGAGTAAAAACTGCAATGCTTATGATTTGGACTTTGATGTCCTGAAGTTGGTGTTTGTAAATATTCACAGCTGATGAAACTTCACCATAATAGGAGCCCATGTAGGCCAGTCAGTCCATTGAGCTTGCACTGCAAAGCCTCACCTCCACTTTCCATCCACCTCCCCCCTTCCATAACTCCTTATTTCCTTGGTGACTACAAACCTCGAACTTAGCCTTTCAATATATTTAATAACCTGCTTCTATTGGTTTCTGTGGAAGGGCATTCCAAAGACCAATGGTGGTATAATGAGATTCATGTAAACCATGAGGATATATTGATCATCTGACACAGTACAAAGAAGACACCAATCTAGAATGAATATGTGAAGAGAGAGATCTTAGACTAGAGAGCTGCACTTGATAATTACCTACTACATAAATAAAATGTCACAGCATATGAGGAGCTGAAGAACCTTAGGGATAAAGGGCAAGAAATCTTAGGGACTCTACATAAGCAGCCATTTGCAGACCAAGATACTCCAGACTGGGATCTCTGTGTGCAGGTAGCGTTATTTTAAAGCACAGATAAAGCAATTATGACTCTCTGAAAGAAAACAAGCATCTTCTTCCTTTTCCTCTTTCTCTTAAATGGGGGGCCTTATTTTTAAAGCATTCCTCTATTCCTAAATTCCATTATGAGATGGAGTCTCTTCAGAATCTTCCCATCTTTTGTTCCTCTAAATTCCATTAAGTATTGACCAATCTGCTTTCCATAAAAGACAACACCTGTACCGAAGGATTCAGCTTATTCAATCTTCTCTGAACTGCTTCCAATGCAGGTTATATCCCTACCTAGTTAGGAGGACAGATCTGTACACTGCTCGAGATGCAATCTTATCAATTCCCTGTTCTATTGGAGCAAGGCTTCCCTACTTTTCTGCTCCATTCATTTTGCAATGACAGTCAATATTGTATTTGCCTGCTAACATTTTGTGATTTATGTTTAAGGGCATTCAGATCCTCTGCACTCCCTCTCCATTTAAATAATATTTGTTTTCTATAAAAGCAAAGTACTGCTTATGCTGGAGATACGAAATAAAGACAAAATGCTAAAGAAACCCAAACCCAGGTCTGGCAGCATCTGTAGAGAAACAAACTTAATGTTTCAAGTCCAATATGGCTCAATCTTTGGAAGTGAAGAAGGCTGGAAAAGTGATAGCTATTATGCTTTTGCAAAAAGTGGGGAGGCCTAAAGAATGAGCAAGTGGAACAGTTTGTGTGTGCTTTGAGCAAAAGGCAAAGGTAGTGCCATTGGTGGCACAAGAAGGCTGTAGATGAACAGTAGCTGTTAATACCAGAAAACATGTCAGTTCTGTTGAAAAGAAAGATATGCAAACAAGATACTGGGGTGAGAGTGGGGGTGATGGGGGTTCATTGTGGCTCAAGAAGTGCAAGTGTACTCAAAATGGAGGATAGAAGTTGTTGAATTCTAAGTTGAGTCCTGAAAACTGTAAGGGGCCTAAGTATAACTGGTAAAGACAGAAATGATAGCATGAAAACAAGTTGGTATATTGAAATGACAAGCAACTATCATTCTCATGAATAGAGTGTGGTGTTCCTCAGTCAGCCAGTCTGCTTTTGGCTTCACCAATGCAGAGGATATTGCATTGTGACCAGCAACTACAACAGCCTAGATTGGAAGATATACAAGTAAATTGCTGCTATCCCTGGGAAGTGCATTTGGGGCTTTGGATCATGAGCTGGTAAAAGAGCAACTGTTATATCTTCTGTGACTGCATGGGAAGGTGTCATGGGTACTGAAGAGTTGTTTGGAGTGACAGAAGAGTGGACTAATGTGTTATGAAGGAAACCGAAGGAACGTAGATGGAAAGCACTCGACAGCCTTTGGGACTCAACAATGAGTTCAACAACTTCAGACCATGAACTCTGTTCTCCATTTTGATTACACCCTTCCCAGGTCTTATTTGCATGGTTTTACTCTCACCTGGTTTCTGCTATTAACCTCTCCTTTTCATCCATGTTGCTATTACCATTAGCACTCTTTTTACTCTTTTTTCAACAGCATAAAAACTTTTCTTTTCCTAGCCCCCTTCAGCTTCGAAGAAGATTTGCATTGGATTCAAAATATTAGTTTTATTTCTACCTCAACAGAAGCTACCAGATTATTGAGTTTATCCAGCGCTTTGGCAGACAGAATAGAAAAACAGAAATTAAAGCAAAGTCGATCTTATTTTGTCTGACATTGATCCATCTGCCAAATTTTAGCTCACTCATTTAATCCATCTATACGCCATTGACTGCACTTGTAGTGTCCAAGCATTATTATTCTTGCAACACAAGGCTGAACAAAGTAAAATGTACCTTCACAACAAAAATGTCATTTTTCAATGATCAATGGTTCAAAATCAATTCAGTTCAACGTTAATTTCACACTAAGCCAAGTGATAAACTGTCTTTGAACCAATAAGAGTCATTACTTCTCATGTAGGTTTACTACATTATCCTAAAAAAACTTAAAGCATCTGAATGAACGTTAATGATTATTACATAAAATTATCATTTGTTAAAATAAACTTGTTTGTTTTCGAGAAGAAATGTTTGTGGCTGTCATCTCACAAGCTGTTTGTTTTTCTTGATTAAAGGTGGCTGAAGACGGAACAATTCTAAACACTTTCACTCATAAGAGTCAGCTCCCTGAAGATATGGACCCAATGTCCGTCAGCTGTTCACTGACTGATGTTGGCATTCTGATCATCAATATTAGGAGGAGTCAACTAAATCAAGCAGAATCACCTCAGCCAGTTTATAGAAGTGAAGTTAAGCTGTAGATGTAGATACCTTGACTTTGTGGCACTCTATTCACCATGCTATCTCATCAACATTAATTAAAACAATGACGAATGTTCATATACAAATTTTGCGCAGATTTTATTTTAGAAATTTCACAATGTTCCTAAGGATATGTACTCAATTCAATAGATACAGGCATATATTTTTTCTGTGGGAGAAAATAATGGATTCTAAAAGCTAATTGCACTTTGACTGTTGTAATTTTGCTAATGTTGCAGGGAAGTCATTTATTTTGTCACTGAAAGATGCGTACTGTTTATGACTTTTGCTAATTACATTTATGATCAGAAAAGTTAAACTCCACAATTTCATTTCAAATCCCTTCTCTACTGTAGATTTATTTTTAACGTATCTAAAATCAATGTGGCGAAAAATGATCAAAATCATACTCAGAAAATCATCATTCAGCAGCCTGATAGTAATGGGATAAGGTCCCTGCCTTGAACCAGTATTGATTGTATTTTGAATTTATGGAGCACGGAGAGAAAGGCTTTATTATCGTTATGATGTGTGTTCACTATCTATCAGCAATTGGATACTGGTGTTTCCCAGCAATGAAAGTAGATTTCCAAAAGTGCTAAGATTCTGGTTCTCATACTAACAGATAACTTCATGTTTGGAGGCTGTTTAATTTTCTGGCAGATGTGGAGAAATCTGATTTGCCAATTTTATTAGGAATGGATTAACATTGGCCATTCTCAATGTAGGAAAAATATATTAATAGCAATATATTCAACCAATATAAATTTAGTAAAAATGAATGAAATCATAATTCAGCTTAGAAAGAAATAACAAGTTCCTAAATGAGGACACATTTCTAAGGTGGCTGTGTTACATCTTATAGTAAGTGAAGATGAAAAGTGATTGTAATGAGCTCAGCCAGGTGGACATCATAGAATAGGAGTTCCATGAATGGGGCTGTTAATCTGGTCCGATCAGGGAGCCCTGGTTGTCAGACATAAAAAGGAGTCTCAGAGGTTCTGTTCACTCTGAGAGCTGGCTGTGAGGAAGCCGGACTATTGTCAAGGACCTTCTACATGTAAATAAAGCATGACTTGGTGACAGGATAATGGCCACTATGGAATTATTTCAGTCACCGTTGTCCCAGAAGCCCTTAAGTTGCTGCCTCATTAGAGAAAGCCGACTGTATGTGAGTTCAATCTGACAGTCACCAAGCCTCAGGTGAGGTTGAAAAGGTGGCAACAGCATGTGTTTAATTCCTGGATTGGCTGAAGTCACCTGTAAGAAGTGTTTTGATCCCACTACTGGACAGATCAATTCTCCAAACGATACAATTTTTTTTCTGGTGGTCATTCACTGAAACATAGATACACAAGGCTGCAGGTTTTCTTCAGCAGTAAGATAGCAGTTGCTTTTACAAAAGGAAATGTACAAAATAAAACAAACCAAGTAAATTCAATTCACTCCACTTGATATCGGGAAACAGCTGGAGGCATTCGATGTAACAAAGGCTATGGGTCCTGACAATAGCACTGACAACTGTGTTTCAGAACTTGCCACAGGGAGGGACAAGCTGGGCTGGTTTTGGGATGCGGTAGTGGGAGGGGAGATTTTGAAGTTTGTGAAGTCCACATTGATACTATTGGGCTGCAGGGTTCCCAAGCGAAATATGATGTGCTGTTCCTGCAACCTTCGGATGGCATCGTTGTGGCACTGCAGGAGGCCCAGGATGGACATGTCGCCCGAAGAATGGGAGGGGGAGTTGAAATGGTTCGCGACTAGGAGGTGGAGTTGTTTAGTGCGAACCGAGCGTAGGTGTTCCGCAAAGCGGTCCCCAAGCCTCCACTTGGTTTCAGCGGTATCAGAGGTATCAATGTGGACACACAAGCTTCAAAATCTCCCCTCCCCCTACCGTATCCCAAAACCAGCCCAGCTTGTCCCCGCCTCCCTAACCTGTCCTTCCTCCCACCTATCCCCTCCTCCCACCTCAAGCCCCAACCCCATCTCCTACCTACTAGCCTCATCCTGCCCCCTTGACCTGTCCGTCCTCCCTGGACTGACCTATCCCCTCCCTAACTCCGCACCTACACTCACCTTTACTGGCTCCATCCCTGCCTCTTTGACCTGTCTGTCTCCTCTCCACCTATCTTTTCCTCTATCCATCTTCTATTCGCCTCCCCCTCTCTCCCTATTTATTTCAGAACCGCCTTCCCCTCCCTCATTTCTGAAGAAGGGTCTAGGCCCGAAACATCAGCTTTCCTGCTCCTCACATGCTGCTTGGCCTGCTGTGTTCATCCAGCTCTGCACCTTGTTATCTCTGTACTTTTTATAAATTGTCCTATACTGATTTTTTAGGAGAGAAGCTGTTGTCATGTCCACTTTAATCTGCCCAAAATGCTTTCTGGTTTTTGTTAAAGCTAAAATCAATAATTGAGTACTCTAAACCAAAACCAAGCACTGCCTTTCAATGTTCACTCCCCTGCGCCACTCTTCCCATTAACACCACTGTATCAACACTGCAGGGGCTTTGCAGTTACCTGCTCTGTGACAAATAATGAATTATTCTGATGTTCCAGAAAGGACTGTCTGACCTTGTATATTTTTAAGACCCTTCACAAACATAACCAACACCCATATGCTACTGGCTTGAAATCCAAACCATGAAAATATTATATATGTTTAATAAATGTATTAAAATCATAAATCTTTCATCACAGAAGTAAGTTGTATGTTGAATATAAATGATAATGATTAAATCTTTTCAGGTTAGTTTATGACAGTATCTTCATCAAGTTTTCCTATTGTAGCTCATTTTGAGGTGCAAAAGTGGTCATGACCCACAGTGAGAACTATGAGAGTGGAGATCTGTCAGAGAGGAGCATAGCTATAATAATTTGGTCAGGTGTCCACGGTGATCATTGCTGCCTTAGAGTCACAATTCCAAAATATCAGCCCACATAGGGCTCTGACACCACTTCATAAGTTTAGGTTTAGGAATCCTTGAGATTTGTACAATGTCATTTGGGAGATGTTTCATCTTTAAACAAAACAGCAAGAACCGAGAATGCTAAGCACACTGAAGTATCTACACATTTCACTTAACATTGCGAGTAGAGTAAATTATAAACTGGGAAGAAGAAATCATCAACAATGATGTCTAATTATAGCCAAGAGTGTAAAGTCACAACTAAAACTTGTATTCATATCATACATCATCTTTCCTATTTTCCCATGTTAAAGTGCTTTATAGTTAGACTACATTTTAGTATAGACATGATTGTAATACAGGTAAACATAACAGCTTTCATGGATAAGATGTGGGTGTGATTAATGATCATGCTGCCTGAGGTACATATTTCTGAAAATTACCAAAGAATTCAAATACATCCCTCTAGTTATGCAAGGGAAAACATTTACTGATATCAAGAAGTAGAATAAGATTCTTTTCTTTCTCATTCAGCAGAACTGATCAATCCAATAATCTTGATAAAACTAAATGCGTACATAGCCACACTATTTTCAACCAGCTGTGAAATAAACACACAAGAGATTTGACAGGGCATTCTCTGAAAGGTTATTGACAATGGGCTATGTTCTTCCACCTGACTTCCAAAGAAAATGGATATTTATTTCGTATAATACCAAAGGTCCTTAGAGCTTCAGGAAATATATGTTTTACAATTCATGTTTTCTCAGATTGTTAATCTTACATTCACAGATAACAAGATGACATGATGTGAACTGCTGAAACAGATGAAACTTCTTACATTACTGAGGAACGTGGTTCCGAGGGACAATAATGGAGTAATCTAGATCACTTCCAGAAGGAATGCCAACTCTGGAGTAGGCAGGCAAAGAAGTATAATAAATGCCACCACACAAAACATCACCTACTTTGGAACGTAACAACCAATCTGGATAAGGGACCTTTCTTAGAAAGGATACTATCAGGAAGCAATTGCCTGGGCAGCCCCAATGTACCTTTTAGATCCAGCGAAGGACATATCTTTTGCAACAGCTGTCACCTCATTTCATTGCTCCATACTATCCGTCTATCTTCCTGACTGGAAGAACTGCCTGCTGAGCAGAAACAAAATTACACATTACCATGGTGTACCACAAAGTTCCACTATATTCTCCACATTCCATGGTTCAGGGTCTGTGGTAACAGAACTAGATTGATTAAATCTCTGATCTAAGGGAGGCCAGCAGAGAAAAAGAAAGCTCGTTAACTTTACCTCGAATGTTTCTATACTTTGTCATACACCTTCCTGAGTCACCTATCAACACAATTTGATCAAGTCAAAGACTTGGGGAGGGGTTGGAGATATAAGGAAAAAATGTTCTGTAAATGCCATAGAAGAAAGCAATCTAAGTAACTCCTTTGACAACGTGTGTAAATATTAATGACAGCAAAGGAAAACTTGGGAAGTGGTGTTATGTAAGGGTTCTAGGACTCTGAAGCAACCTTGTAATGATGTCATGGAGCTGCTCCACTAGGCATAAATAGCACAGTGTGGGTGGAGTTAGTTGGATTGGCAAACAGAAACACGTGCAGAGAAGCATATGGAGTAAACTAACTAGCCTTAGGCGATAGAGTGTATCAAAAATTTTTCAATAATATATATTTGGTATATCTCTGATTATCATGAATTATAATATTTAATATTAACATGCAAAAAACAATGCTGTAAAGCTACTCTAGCCAAAGACATCTCTCTCTGACCAGTTTATCTTGAACCAAAACTCTTGGATGGGGCATAAAAATATTTAACAAAAGACTGACTGCCTGTCTCTGTGTCTCAACTCACCTGTTTCACTAAGTGCTGCTGACTGATTGCTTATCTTGTGTTCCTCCTCTCGCCTTCTCCTCTAGATGCTGCTGATTGATTGTCTGGACCTGATGCTCCATTTCCTCATTTCATTGTGGGTATCTCATGTTCAAATCTAGGATGAGCTACAAACTGGCTGAAAGGTTTGTCAGCAAACTGTGATCCACTGCTTGACACACCACATAGTGTTCCGTGTACAGTGATCATTTCCTAATAACTGCCAAGGCAGTGGTAACGTAATTTTTTCACTTCATTCCACTGAGGAAAATAGTCAACTGCAATAAGGCAAACCATTCATCAAACATAAACTGATTTGTTCCCTTTTGTTCCAGTGGGGACATTAAGGGGAATCAATGGCTTCACTACTCAGCCAGTATTAGTTTCACAGTCAGCTATGAGGTTCTCAGTCTCCTTTGAGATCCTGGGCCACTCCAAAGATGATCTCGCCCTTGCTTTTCAGTTGGTAATCTCCGGATGTCTTGAGTAGCTTGCTGCAGTTTAGGTGAATGAGCAGTCTCTCATCAAGCCATCTATAACTGTGAAATGCTGATGATGCTCAAAATGGATCTTTATGGGGAACCTGCTGGACCTTTGGCTTGGCCAACATTTGACATATTCTCTCTGACTTTCATTTGTTCCTGTGGTATTTTATTGAACTTGTTTTGTTTGCTGGCCAGTATAGCCTGTGACCTGAGTATAGAATTCAATTTCTGCAACAAATTCCTTGTCATGCATTGTAAGGCTGTCTATGGTCATCTCTGGATAGCACATTCACCATCACCTGATGTGTGCTCCGCACATATTTTATCTCATAGACAAACGCCATGAGTCAGAGTTGGAACATTTGTACCCATGGAGTCCTCCTTGCCAACTGTTTATTATCCAATTGGGAGGCCATTGCTTTATGTTTCAGCTGCATGAGCATGTTCAGACCAAGGAAGTAGTCTGAAAATCTCTCACATGCTCATGTGACCACAGCAACTTCCTTCTCTATAACTGATCCATGTGTCTCTGTGCCTGTCAATGCTTTGGAAGGATAATATACTGGTTTGGCCAGCCATCTGCTTGCTCCTGAAAGATCATTGCTCCTATGCCTGTAGCTGAAGAGTCTGCAGTTATGATAATTGAGAAAGATGGATTGTGGTGAACCAGGATATCTGTGGATGTCAGAATACTCTTGACCTTTTGGTAAGTGTCCTCCTGATATAGGTCCCAGCATGATCCTTGTGGCTTCTTGAGGAGTTCTCTTAAAGACTTCACTGAATACTGCCAAATGAGGCAAATGTATTGCCAACTAATTCACCATGCCTAGAAATCTTTGTAGATCATGAATAATTTTTGAAGTGTAGCTTCTTAAAAGCCTTCATTTCTGGCAACTCTGGCATTATTCCAACCTTGTTGACGATGCGTCCCAAGAAGCAAATAAATTGTTTGGAAAATTCACACTGGTTTTGAGAGTACACCTATTGCGTACAGGCATTTCAATATTGACCTTCTGGTTGTGTTACTTGATCATATCTCCATAGATCAATACAACATCCATGTGATATAAGACCCCTTCTAAACCTTGTAAAATATTGAACATAGTCCATTGAAACATCTTTGGGATTGAGGCGATTCCAAATGTCAGAAATGGAGCAAAATTTCTTAAATGCAGCAATAGAAGTAGGAAGCAATAATGATGGCTTGTCTAATGGCATTTGCCAGCAGCCTGTATTGGCATCAAATTTGGTGAAAACTATTTCAAGACAATTTATCTAAACTCTCATCTGTTGTAAATATGCCTTCTGCGTTGTGTTATGTCAAAGACATATTCTGATAGACCTAAGAGATAACTCAGTGTGGAGCTGGAGGAACACAGCAGGCCAGGCAGCATCAGAGGAGCAGGAAAGTTGACGTTTCGGGTCGGGACCCTTCTTCAGAAATGGGGAGGGGGAAGGGAGCTCAGAAATAAATAGAGAGAGGAGGGGTGGAGCTGAGGAAGATAGGTGGGATGGTGATAGATGAGTGCAGGTAGGGAGTGGTGGGGATTGGTCAGTGAGGTGGGAGGAGCAGATAGGTGAGAGAGAAGATGGACAGGTTGTGTCAGGTCAAGAAGGCGGGGATGAGAGGGAGGGTTGGTCATGGGATGAGGCTGTGGGTGGGGAGATTTTGAAACTGGTAAAATCCACATTTAGGCCATTGGGCTGTAGGCTCCCAAGGTGGCATATGACATTTTGCTCCTCTAGTTTCTGGGTGGCATCACTGTGACACTGGAGGAGGCCCAGATGAACATGTAACCCAGTGAGTGGGAGGGAGAGTTGAAATGGTTCGCGACTGGAAGGTGTTGTTTGTCGTGAACAGAGTGCAGGTGCTCTACAAAGCAGTACCATTTCAACTCCCCCTCCCATGCCCTGGGCGACATGTCCATCCTAGGCCTCCACCAGTGTCACAATGATGCCACCAGCAAACTGGAGGAGCAGCGCCTCTTTTTTTTCTTGGGAGCCTGCAATCCAATGGCCTAAATGTGGATTTTACCAGTTTCAAAATCTCCCCACCCACAGCCTCATCGCATGACCAGCCCTCCCTCTCATCCCCACCTCCTTGACCTGACCATCTTCTTTAGCAGCTATCTGCTCCTCCCACCTCACTGACCAATCCCCACCACTCCCTATCTGCACTCAACTATTACCATCCCACCTACCTTCCCCAGCTCCACCAATCCTCTCTCTATTTATTTCAGAGCTCCCTTCCCCCTCCTACATTTCTGAAGAAGGGTCCCGACCTGAAACATCAACTTTCCTGCTCCTCTGATGCTGCCTGGCCTGCTGTGCTCCTCCAGCTCCAGTGTTATCTCTGACTCCAGCATTTGCAGTTCTTGCTATCTTCTGATAGACTTGTTGGGTTTGGGTACAGTAACCGTGCACAAACATTCTTCAGTTAGTTTTGTCATTAAATATCACCATGATTTAAATTATGGATCAAGTATTCTTAGTACAGCCTCAAGTACCTGCTCAATATCCTTATTCTTTTTGTGGCCTGTGTCTAAGGTCTAACTGTCAGTGAGTTATTCAAAAATGTCTTTAGTGGGTAAGTGTAACACACAGAGGGAGGATGATGCATTCTGACAGTCAGGAGTTAGGCACCATGGAGATCTGCGTCATGTGTACAATGTTGTTTCCCTCTAAAAGCACGGACACTGGTAGGTGCTGCAGCCCTCTCCCTCGCATGTCAAGCCACTTACCTCGTGCACGCTCAGCCAGTTTCTTCCCCATTGTGCACTTTTGATTTCCACCATCACAGAACACGGCAATGAGTGTTCCTCAATCAGCGGTTTTCAGCCTCCATCTGAACAGTTGGAGAGACTCCGAACACCCAAATTCCACTCCGTGGAACCTTGCAGGTTTCTCACCTCCCAGCTCCTCAGCCAACTCATCTCTATGAGCCTGCACCTGCCCACCATACCACCCACCTCAGACCCTGGCATATAAGGTGACCATGCCACATGTGGACATACACCTGACCCCACAGATGCCAGGGTGTTCCTGATTCTGAATGAAGTCTCCAACTGTATGACTCCCTTCCCAGTCATACTTTACTGTAATACCCCCTTTATGGATACTATCACATCTGTCACCACCGCCTTTCCTTAGCCTACAGCGCTCAGTCCTGAAGACTAACTTTCCAAGTGTCATTCTCATAGTAATGGTCACCCTTGACCCATCTTGCCCCACTTTCACAGCTTCTTGTCCCGTTAGTTTCTGTAGATAGAGGCGATGGACTGACCATGGTCCACCCTCTGATAAGAAGTGCCCATACTCCTGACTGGTGGCTGTACAACTCATTTGTGTGAACTCTATTCTCCCAAACCTCCGCCATAGACAAGACCCACTCCTCGACGGCAGAGGTACAGACCATCCTGACTAAGAATGCCCTGTCTGGACGCCTGAACATAGCCAATCCCCTAGCTTGATATCAGAGACTACCCTTGACTGATTGTACTGGGACCCCCTGACTGATGGGTGTCTCCACGGATTTTAGTGAGGACTACTCCCCTAAGACTTTGAGACATGGCTGTTGGCTTGCTGAACAAGCTGCTGGCTCCTGCCAAAGCATGGATGATGCAAACATCCAGGCAGGTGATACATGAGCGAGCAGCCCTGAAATGCAACCGGTCCAATCCGTGAGCTGGGTCCTTTCCACTTGTGCAAAGAGTCTCGGCTGCAGCATTCTTAGTGCCTGTTGGCACTGCACAGGGTATTGGAAAGTTCTGTGATGATTGTGAGAGGTTGGCAACTGCCAGATGCCAATGTTCATAGATGAAGGTTGCATGTAACTGGAGCCCACAGATTGTATTCTGGGCTACTGTTTGATTGAACACAAGATGGATATTGTTCAGAGCAAGCAGGAAGTTGAAGCTGCCAGTTACCTACTCTGACTTACACACTGAGTTTCACTGATGCCTGGCTTTTTTGGTGAGTTTGGTAACATAAAAAGCTGAAATGAATGAGATGGGTTGGGGCATCAGACTGGCATTCAGCAAGCAATAATTACCTGTAATTGGTAACAATTGTGAAAATCTCTTCACTCTGCTTGTGTAAATCATGATAGATGGAGTGAGATGGTTTTGACATTGAGATGGCCCTTGCCGCACTTGTTGTTTAATTCACCGCATCGCCTGCTAATAGTCCACGTCACTCAGAGATTCCACCTTTCATTATGTAAGATATTAAATTTCTCTGCGTAAGCATAATATGCAGGAAACCATTATCCTCTTACTGATAGTAGACATTGGAGAGATTTCTAATGATGATAATTATGGATTTCATTTGAAAAATGAAAGAGTGAGGAACTTTAACTAAATAATAAATCACATTTTCACTGTGGAAGAGCTGTTTCCAGTGAGAAAACTAAACCAATGTAATAACAATTACATATTAGAATTAGAATTAGATTTTACTGTCATGTGTACTCAAGTGTAGGAATATAAGAGTACAGTGAAAAGTGTACAAAGTCACCATTCTCCATTGCCGTGTTGGTTACAAAACCAGAATGAAAAAAAAAACTGGATAAATAAATAAAAAAAGAGCCAAAAGATAAGAAGATGACCAGATCTTAAAGTCTGAAGTTATATCTCCATAAAGATATTTGGAACTCTCAGCCACGTCCTGGAGTCTAGGTCAGCCAGCGAGTCTTGAATCAATCACTGGGAGAAAGTGCATTTTTGTCGCAATTGATGATGCCACTGCTCCTGCCTCTGATCATCAGGAAGAGCTTTGCTGGCACTGCCACCCCCAAAAGCTAGAAGTCGCTGCCACTGACACCACGGCATCCTGTCGCTGGGGCCGCCGACAGGCTGCCGCCGTGTGGGAAAATCCAGAACTTATTATAAAACATCTTAAATAGCACCTAGGATAGGAAACGATCCCTGTGACGCACATACACTGTCGTTTTATGAGCACAATAATTCTTTACTGGTTTGAATCAAAGAAAATGATTGCTCATTCAACCTGAAATGTCTGCACACACAAATGCACTTAACACGTCCAGCAACAATTTAATGTTTTCTCTTGTGAAAGCCAGTTGAGGTTCTGTTTTGAATGCATGAAATGTTTGCTGTAGTAATTAAAAAATTGACAATAATGTTTGGAAGACCTTGCATGGGATCATTTTCTCCTTCAGCAACCTAATTTAACCTGAATAGAAAAAGTAATGAGTTGACAGGTAAAACCCAGTAAACTTGTAAGCTGAAGCACTAGGAGATAATGCCAGTAGCTCTCCCAAGGCAACCTCCCAACTTGCTTAAGTATCATTAAGCAATATTGCCAAACTGTTTTGTCAGCGTGTATTAGACTTAACACTGATTACATCTCACAGCTACAGATAAGAGGGCCTCAGTTTTGAATATATTTACATTTCTTCCTAATACATTTGCAGTTGATGTTATAAAGGCGAATGTTGATTATGTGGAGAATACAACTTTACTGATTGAATAAGAGAAAAAACTGTGGGTGCTGGAGATCTGAAACAAAAACAGAAATTGTTGGAGAAATTCAACAGGTCTAGTAGCATCTGTGGGGAGAAAACAGAGTTAACGTTTTGAGTCCATTAATACTTCATCAGAACTGAATTATCTGTTTAAGAATATGAGAAATAGGGGCAGGGATAGACCAAATGGACCACTGAATCTGCTTTGGGATTCAACACAATCACAACCGATCTCCTGCCTCAACTCCTGCCTTTCCCCCGGCCCCATATCCTCCAATACTTGAAAGATCAAAATCTGTCCATCTCAGCAATGACTATACTCAAAACCAACAACCTGCTGGGGAGAGAATTCTAAAGAATCTCAACTCTCTGAATGAAGAAATTTGTCTTCATTTCAGTCCCAAATGTTTCAGCCCATATCCTGAGGACTCATTCTAGATTCTTCAGCCAGGGGACAACGTTTCAACACCTATACTGTCGAATGCCTTTAGAATCTTGAGTGCTTTTTAAGATCACCTCTCATTTTCCTAAACTATGATGTGTGTCAGGCCAGTTTATTTGACCCTTCCTCATTGGCCAACTCTCTTACACTGTGAGTCTTCACTGTCTCTGTGATAAATGTAGCTTTCTTTAGATATGGAGCCCAATACAGCAAATATCCTCTCCAGTTGTGATTTCACCAAAACCCTACACAACTGTAGCATGGCTTTGTTTACTTTTGTATACCAGGCCCCTTGCAATAAAAGCTGATATGCTATTTGCCTTTCTAATAGCTTGCTGTAGCTACATGCTAATTTCTGTGCTCCTTGTACTATTCTATCCAAGTCTCTCTATACATCAACATCTAAAAGTGTAATGCTCTTTTTAAAAAAAATGCCTTTCCAGACTTATCACCAAAGTGAATAACTTCTCATTTCCCTACATCACAGTCTATCTAGCACCTTGTTATCAACTCATGAGTGATGTCTATACTTCCTTGTGTCGTCATCAGAGCTTACACTCTCAGCATTGTATCATCAGTAACTTTGGATCCATTATCTTCATCTATGTAACTAATATAGATTGTATATATCAGAGGCCTGGTACTGATCATTATGGCACTCCATTTGTTACAGCCTGCCAAATTGAAAATGTTTCATTTATCCCGGCTCTCTGCTTCCTACCTGTTAACTAACCCTCCAGCTATGTTAATACATTACCCCAAAACCGTCTCAAATTCCTTTTGGAAATCTATGTATACTATAGCTACTGGTGCTCTAGCACTTACATATTCAATCAACAGTAATACATTTATTAAACACATTTTCTTTTTTGTAAAACCATCGATTCTCTTTGATTCTAGGATTTTTTTATTAAAATACTTCTAACAATAAACCTGTTAAGAATAGATTTTTCAGACACTTGATATCAGGCTAAATAACTAGCAGTTCTGTTTTCTCTTGTCTTCCTTTCTTATTAATTGTTACATTTGCTATCTTTCAATTCATTGGTAACATTCTAGGATCTAGGGAGTTTTGGAAAATTATAATCTGCGCACTCTCTCCAAAGCTACCTCTTTTAGAACCCCAAGATGTGGGCAGTCAGGTCTTTGAGTTTTTTTTTGTCTCTCGTTCTGGGACAAATTCTGAGACTATTTAATTTTTTTTACATGCTCACCATGCGTGTGATTTCTGAGTGCACACTTCCTCCCCATCCATGCATGCACCTCTGATTTACTGTAATGTTTTACTCACTGTGGCTAACTGATTTTCTATTGCTGCTTGTCGTATTGTCTACTGGGGGCTTCTTTCCCAACCTTTTAGCTTTTATGTGGGAATTCACTTTGCAGTTTGATCCTTAGATAGGTTCTGAAGTCCATTGTTTGTTGCTGGGCTTCTCTTTAGATATTTCTCTCACCTCTGCAGTCAAATTACTGATCTGGCCTCATCTTTTGGAAGGATGGGAGGGGTCTGATTGAAATATATAACATTCTAACAGGGCTGGACAGACTTGACGTAGGGAGGATGATTTTCCTGGCTGGGGGAGTCTAGAACATGAGGTCACAGTCTCAGGATCTGGGTTAGTTCATTTAGGACTGAAATGAGGAAACATGTCTTCAGTCAAAGGTTAGTGAACACATAGAATTCTCCACCACAGGAGGCTGTGGAGACCAAGTCAATGAATGTATTCAAGAAAGAGATGGACAAATTTTTATATCTTAAAGGCATCAAGAGGTATGAGGAGAGAGTAGAAATATGAGTAGAAATATGAGTTAGAGGATCAGCCATAAAACAAGGAGTCCAATTCTAAAAAGGGGTGCAGGAGCTGAGGCACCTGGGTGTATATTTGCACAGATCATTGAAAGTGACAGGACTGCTAGAGGGAGCAATAAATAAAACATAGTCTTCTCAGCTTTATTAATAGGAGCATAAATTACAAGAGATAGGAGGTGATATTGAACTTTTACACTTGTTGGACCTCAGCTGGAGTATTGTGCACAGTTGAGGGTGCCACATTATAGGAAAGATGCCAATTTACAATTACGGTTCCAGGTGTGATAAACTTCAGCTATGAGGATAGATTGAAGGAGCTGGGACTGTCCTCCCTGGAAAGAAGAAGGCTGACAGGGAATTGGATTGAGGTTTTCAAAATTGTGATCAGGCTGGCCAGAGTAGAAAGGGAGAAGCTGTTTTGGCTTATAAAAGAAACAATAATGAGAGGGCATAAACTTAAAGTGATGTGCAAACAAAGCAAGGGTAATACAAGAAGAAACTTTTTCCACGCAGCAAGTTGTTAGAATATTGAATGTACTGCCTAGAAATGTGGAGGAGGCAGGTTCAATTGAAACATTCGAGGGGCATTGGGTTTTGTTTTGGATAGCAAGTGCATAGAGATATGAAATTGAATTGAATATCCTTTATTGTCATTTGCTTTCAACATAAAATATAGTGAAAAGTGTGTACGGTCGCTTGTAAGTAAGCGCCATTCACAGACTAAAATAAAAGAAAGATAACTTAAAGAAGAGTTCAATGTTTCCTTTTCCGCTGCTATAACGTACCACCCTCAGAGTCTCGCTCCAGGCTTTCCAACCCATGCCATGCTATAGAGAGAGTGTCCCACTCTGGGCCATACCAGCCCACACAATGCCACAGAGTGTCCCACTCCGGGCCATACCAGCCCACACAATGCCCCAGAGAGTGTCCCACTCCGGGCCATACCAGCCCACACAATGCTGCAGAGTGTCCCACTCTGGGCCATACCAGCCCACACGATGCCGCAGACAGTGTCCTGCTCCAGGCTTCCCAGCCCATGCCATGCTGTCAGGGGCCTACTCCACGCTGAGGCAAGAGTCCTGCTGCAGGCTTCACTGGCCGACTGACCGTCTCTGTAGCCACGCTGCCTTGAAAAATCCCACCTGCTGCCAAACAGTTCTCTTTATCAGGTAAGTTTGAGAAAAAAAAAAGGGGTAGAATGAAAAAGGGGAAAAGAAAAATGCAGACAAGGAGGACCAGCCCAGGCACAGAAGCCAGAATGCTGCCTTCTCCACTGTTGCCATCTTGAAAGTAAAAGGCAGGAGATTGCGCAGTAGACTGAATAGCCTCCTTCTGCACTGCAATAATTCTCTGATCATATTGAATGGTGGAGCAGGCTCCAAGGGCTAAATGTCCTACTCTTGCTCCTAGTTTGTGTTTCTATCCTTCACCCATAACACTTTATTGTTGTGGGACTTCACTTCAGACATTCCTTACCCTTGGTTGCATTGGTCTGGTCACTGCTGCTAGTATGTAGTGAGATGTACATTCATCTGAGTGAACATTAACAAGTGTTATTAAACACAACTATTTACAAAGCATGGTAGGAGAGAAAACATACAGACTCAAGCTCCAGTTCCATGTGATCTGACTTCACCATGACACAGCACCTTTCAAACAGTCGGTATTCTGAGAGTACAGGTGTGATGAACTCTATACTCCACGGAAAGCTGCTTTGGTGATCACTGCTGTCTCCTTCCATGCCTCTTGTATTTGTTGCTGTCTGGGTCAGGCCTATTGTGTTTAGAACCAGTGCTTAAAGGGATTGCTAGAGGCTGCCATCAAAAATGATTGGTTTTAAAATTACTTTCTTGAATGTGGAGTCATGAGAATGTGCACTCATCCTTCAGTCCATATTATAGCCATGGCTTTCTGCTGGTCACTGCCTCATGCCATCTCAATTACTTCTACCCACTGTGTTGTATTGATTTGAGCCTGGATTTATTGGCCTTATCTGACTGACATTTGCAGTATACTGGTCAGGTAGATAATTTGTCGTGATACTGCCACTGCCTTCATAAGGGGCTTTCACTATGCAAATGCTAGGTTTCTTAGTATGATAAGTCGAAACTGGGAATTATTTGTCCTGGTTGATTTATGATGCCTCAAATTGCTTTGTTTTTACTTTTCATATCTCCTGGCTGAACCGTACTTTCTTCCAACCCGCTTCACCCCTTTAGTCAATGAAACACAGAAATCCTGCCAAGTGACCCAACGGCCAGGAAGAAATGTGTCCCATGACACCATCAGCACTTTATGGATGAAGAATTTAGAGGATAGGAAATAGATTTGTTTTTATAAAGAATAGAGTGAAAACATTTTACAGACCTTTTGAAGTCTGAGCACTTTGTACCATAATAACTAGCAGAATGATATAAAATAAACCAGAAATATCCAGTATGTAAATAGATCTTAAACCAAAAAATCTTTCAGTTCTTGGTTGTGTTCCAACATCCACAGAAAATTGTAGACTCCCTTTTCTTGTTGCTAACAGTTTGGACAATATGTCCACCAGTGATTGTTTGTTTCTCTTCGCTATCAACGGAACTTGCAAATATTAATGCTACAGTTGTAATTAGCAAGCATGGATGTGGAATCACATTTTATTATGTGGCATTTTAATACAGCCCCACATAATACGGATCATTAAAAATCCTAGTCTGAGTTTAATATAAAAATGTTTCAAAATACATGCATTTATTCGTAAATGGATTGAATCACAAACCATGTTAAAATGTATAAATTCATAACATTATATGCCTTAATGAACTAATTGATGAATGAATATTAATGAATTATTTATTACAAACTTTTGACAGAATATCAGCAGAATTTTGGTTCTATTAGCTAAACCCTACATTAAAAAACCGATTAATAAAGTTCTGTTTGAAATATTATTCTGCAGCTATCATTTGGATTACAACCTGCAGAAACATTAATGTTTAGCTTGTCCCCTTGAATGAATCTGCACAGCATCAAGTACAATTGTTCCATGTCAGAAGCATGAACCTTCACAAATGATGAGGGTGAGTTTGGTAGTTATCATGAAGGACTAAAACCAGAAATATGTGAGCTATCCAAATAAAAACAAAAGCAGACCAAAGCATTATATATTTTGCCAAGAAGAAATTACTGGGCATTTCATTCAGAAAAATTTGCACGGTATTCAGAAGCAAAAATCTTTTGATAGCGACAGCAGTCAAAACATTTGAAGGACTGCAGCTATTACAACAGCAGTGGGACTCTTAGATTGATACACTGCAAAACCTGGGTGAATAATCCTGCTACGGGTTCATTTGGCCAAACAAAATTTAACGTGCTTTCTGTTGACTTGGTCTTAGGCGACAGCTTGCCATCATTAAATAGGTTCTTTGGTTTTCCCTTCTTCTGAAAGTTCAAAGGAGAGGTATTCCTCAAGCAGAAACAAAAATGACTAATCCCCTGTGAGAAAAGCTTATATTCCTACTGCCATGAATGGGGCTTTTACAACATGGTTCATGGCTACAGGTTGTAAGGTCCAATGCTGCTGGAACTTTATCAAAGAGACTTCATATAGCCTTGGAGGACACACCTCAGCTGCTCTGCACCTAGATGTCTGGCTGCTAACTGCAGCATTTCAGTCTGAGCTGCAGCAGTCTGTACTGGCTGGCTCACGCATAATCAACATCATTGGTTTGGTGAATTGACTGGCATGGAACAGGCAGGCTCATGTGCTGTGTCAGCACCCCTGATAGCCTTTTGCAGAATGGGTGTGAACTAGAAGCCCATTCCAACAGTGGCCCAAAAGCCGAGGTAACAGTACTCCGAGTTTCCATAACAGTATTGTGAGCTGTCACAGTAGCCATTCGAGCTTCAAGGGCAGCACAAACTGTCCTTAAATATATTAATGCACCTTATCATGTAATATTCCTTTGTTTTCAATAGTGACTTTTGCAACGTTATGTAAAGCTCTGAAGAAGAGTCATACGGGCCTCAAAACATTGACTGTCTTTCTCTTTCCAGAGACCCTCCAGATCTGCTGCATTTCTCCAGCACTTTCAGTTTTATTCCAAATCTTCAACATCCACAGCGTTTTTGTGTAAAGCTCATGATACATTGCATTGTAAGTATTGTACCAGCAATAATAATCAATCTTGCACAGGGTTATTACAAAATTAATTTGCAAAGAACAAAGAAATTCAATATTTTCAAGGAAGAAAATCTACAACAATATATATTGGTTAAAATTTATTATTTCTTGTATTTTCAAGACAAACAAATTTTTTTAAATAACACTGACATTTTTGTTAAACTCTGAACTCACTCTAATATACAGATATTATTTTACTGAATTCTGGATCAGAAAATATAATCAGAACATTCATAGCACAAAACAAAATTAAAGACCAAACTTTGATCAATTACAACTGGTACTTTAAATGGACATCGATCCTTGATACCAAAAGTAAAGTTAATTGAATTAATTCCATTCATGGAACTGTTAGGCAAAATTTGCCATACAAAATAATTATTGCACAAGTGGTGATTCTGAGGCTAATATTATCAGCATGGAGTACCCATGTAATTTTTTTTTTTAATTAAGAAAAGCTATACAAGACCTGAATAAGCACAGCTTCTGTTTAAGAGCACTGATCCATATTATATAGAAAAGATATGCACAATTGAAATTACTGCAACACTAAAATGCAATCCAATTGTTATATCTTAGCTAAATTACTCCAGTCTTTGAAGTCATATTGTTATTTGGTATTTAGAAGATTATTAAAAATGCTCAGTTAAACTTTTTTTTTAAAAGGTTGCCTTCATTTTAGAATCACATTTTTAGAAGGACTATGAAAACTGTTTCTCGGCACGCTACTACAATACCAACTAAACAGGAACTGGTCAAATAATTAATAACATATAATTTAGAATACTTGCATGAACATTGCAAGCTGGAAAACTCATCACAGTGGTCATCACATGTTTTATAAAGGTTATTAGCATTTGCAGACTTGCAGTTGATTTTTTGATTTTAGCCACCATTTCAAAAGGAAATTACATAAGACTGTAGAATATTTGCAACACTTGATTCATATCCATTATTCACTTATGTTTAGCAAACTTTGCAGAGTCTACATAACTTCAATCTTTTATCTTCCTTATCAATAATCTAATTCTTCAGAATATTATTGCGACTCTTTCATAAATCCTTTGTTCAGTTTACTGCAATGCTCATCTCTTCTGAACATAAATTATACTTAAAAGATATAATGTCATTATGGGAGGAATTCTTAAGGACAGTTGCAGAAAATACAACTATGTAATAATGTTATATTGACTCTCATTTAATTATGTAAAGGTCCTCTGCAGTCATGCAGAACAGAGTTCAAAAACTAAATTCAATTAGAAATAAACTAAAATAGATGATGCTGCGGAAGTAGAAATCTGCATTGTGAGAGCATTAAAAACCATAAGATAAACACTATTTAAGATGGAATAATTAGAAACTCTGTGGTGGCTATAAGGCCATCCAAGGTAATCTTTTGTATTCGAGCCGTGCTTTTAGCACCATTCACCAAATGCTTCCTTTGCAATAAATAATAATTATAAGAAAGGCTTAAATGAAATGATTGTTACACCACTGTCTGTAATTGCACAATGCAATTCAAAGCAAAAGGCTAAATCTTGAGAAATGAGTTCTTGTTGAAGACATGATTTGAGGTCAACAGTAGGAGCAGCAGATATCTTAACAGGCGGGTTTGAAGGTCAGGAGTAAGAACAATTCAAAATAAATCCAGAATGCATGTTCAAGCAACTTAGTATGAAGCAAATTATTTATGAAATGTATGGTAGTGATATCTCATGCAGTAAAAAGCTTAATATGTAATAACAACCTGTGAAATTTTCAGTAAAACCAAACCAGAAACAGGGCCAAAGTTCCCAGGAATAAAGTCTGCTTATTGAGTTTACATTGTGTTTCTACGCACAAACTCTAAACATTAAAAAGGCTAACTTGTACCAAGGAACCAGCAACTAATATGATGGTGGCAGTGCAACAGTTTGGGAACTTACTTTGCACATCTATTTGTGACTTTAAGCTTACCTAATTACTCAACAGCAATTGTGCTTCCTATTGTCTAAAATGTTGAAATAGCAATGTATAGTAGTTAGCTGTCAGTTTCTCAAAGATGTAATGAAAGTGACTACTGAGGAAGAGTGCAAAAAAAGATAGTAATATTAGTAATTTTTATACAAAGAAGAAGAAGTGAACCAAATCACATTCATGTTTAGATCAGTTTCTACAGTGGAATGACAATGACATCCTAATTTAGTCTGATCACGTAAACTGTATTCAGTTGTCAAAGGAATCTGGCAAATGCCCAAAGAAAGATTCATAATTCAAGAGAAATCATTGATAAGCCAAGTGCGTCAAGATTCTGCTTAGGAATGCCTTTCTAATGACATTGATATAAAAGATATGTATATAGGCAAAGAGTAGCATAAAGATAAAAAGAAATTGGGAGAAAAAACTGAAAGATACAAATCTGCAGTCCATAATTGGTTCAGTGTGCACAAATATTATTTTATGAACACACAAGAAAAAAAACTGCAGAATACCAAATTACTGAAACTGAACTAATGAGAAGAATAGCATATATAAATAACACACAATGTATTAAATCTTCATCTCCATTCATGAGGTGTTTGTATTTCATCTATTCGTAGTGTGTGTGCTTAATTTAGATAGATTTATTTAAATTATTTAATAGATTTAAATGATATGGTTATTTTCTGAAATTTAAAGTAAAATTGCCATTTTATAACATGTAAGATTTTAATACAACATATCACGTTTGATAATTAGGTAACTAATTTGTATTTATTTCACTTAACATGCTAATTTATTACAAATATAATGTTAAGGTCTGAATGAGATTTTTGGATTTTTCAATGTCTTTAAAATCAGATTCATTTCTATAACTTTATTTGAGTAATATTTCCTAATAAAACTTTGTGAATGACCATTCCAAATCTAAATCATATGATTATCTATTATATGCAATTTTTGACACAGTAATCTATAATAGACGTTTAAGCAAATAAAATTTCTTGTGGAATAAAAAGTGAATACAAATCTAAATAGTTAAATAGTTTTTAGGTAGAACAGCATTGCAGCTTGAATAGACAGAAACAGAATGAAAAGATTTTAGGTGCATAGCGAGTACTCACTAGTCAGCCAAGAGTAGAAAAAAATACAAGGTGTAAAGACTGTTTTAAAGAAACACAGACTCATGGAAAACACATAAATAAATGAAGAATTACAGCACGAGATCACAATAATTAACTATGTCATACATTCTGTTAAAAAAAGGTGCATTTTCAATCAACAGCAATAAATGCCTCTCATGTCTGAATTGTGTAACTGAGAAACACGTACAGAATTTCTTATTAAAATGTGAATTTATGTGTTATTTGTAAGCTGTATTTGTAGATTGTACATTTACAAGAAAGAACAGACTAAATGTTAACTAGCATAATGATGTTATCAGGAGGGCAAAAAGAGGTAGAAACATAGAGGAGAGGATGTCCACAAACAAATTTGGGGGAAAAAAACTCTAAATAATTAAATGTTTTGGATATGAGAAACAGCAATACAATGTACCCTGTCAATTATAGAAAAGTACTGTCCACTTAGATTGCTAATTCAAGTCGTATCCTTTTTGTTTGCAGCATTGTCTGAGAAACTGCTCGACTATTCAATGATTGCAGTGGAGCCCTTTGTCTCCGCAGGTAAATTCATGTTTGCAATAAATGAAGTGCTGCTGCAGAACCAATATGCTGCCAGCTAACGTCATTAGTTCACATGCTAAGGTGTGCTAAAGACACCCTGTGAACATTAATTTTCTTTTTTCCCCATTTGGTAATTTGTTAAAAACCATCAATGGCAAGAAGTCACCTTTTACATCCTCACTAATCATTCGAACATTATACTAATCTTAAATTGAAACTTAAAGTGTTAATTTTCTGCTCTTAAAATCCTTATTAAACAAACAAAGTTTGAGATCATTAACTTTTGTAATTTGGAAAAGGCAGGCAGCACTAATCTATGACAGGATGATGACGTTTCTGTATTATATTTTGTCCATAGTATAGTGTAGGCTGAGATAAGTCATTTAACAACACTGTTGCTCACATTTTCCTAATCTTGAGTCTCTCTGCTTTGTTGAATTTATTCCAAGACCTGAACATTAATACCAGTGACAAGAAAGGATTTTGTTTTGGAAAAAAGGCAGTAGTTGGTCAACTATAATTAAGTTTATTTGTGAATCTGAACTCTAGCATTCACCTAGGAACTGGCTCATCCATGATTGTATGCATACAGTGGTCTACAAAGGCTTGTTTCAGTCAAACAATAGCATATTATCTGTCTGTTTTATAATTATCTTGAATGTACATAGACTGAATTTATCTTTTTTGTTTGTACATTCAATGTCATAACCATCCTTACTGCTTTCTGTGCATTATTTCACTTATAAATATATCTAACATTTAGAATTTGCTTGAACAGAATGGCCCAGATATTGCAGTCAGTGACAAAGTAACAAGACTTGCTGCTGAACTTGAAGGAGGTTGCCCATAAAAATCCAATCTTTGTGCATTTTCATTCTTGACATCACTCTAAATCTGGCATCAAGGTAAGGGGCTCTTCAGCCATTCAAAGAGCAGCAAGCAGGAAGTAAAATGCATGATATTTTCAATGTTTATAATTTGCAAGTAACAAAATAGATGATTGGGACAAACATTGAATTAAGGTTAAAACTGAAATATCATTAACAAATTTTTTTCTTAAAAAAGGTTAAAAATTCAATTTTATCATAATTGAGACATTTGATATTCCACTAATATGAAATTAGTTTTTCAGTGATAATGTAGCTGGTTAACATTATTTATAAACACTACTAAATATCCAGTTACATTATATCCAATAAGGTGCGAATTTTCCAGGAGCACAACTAACAGATTAAAAGAATGTGTTTTAATCAGTTCAGTGATTTGTATTTGTTCACAGTCTGTGAGGACATCGTTAACATACCCTTGAATCATGGACAGCAACTTCTGGATCTCAACATTTAACAGCACACGTACAGGCTCCCGAAGCTGTAATTTAGGTTGAGTAATGACAGTGAACACTGACAGTTTGCTTAATTACGACTGCAAAACCCAAGCCAGGACAGTACAGTATCTATTTACCTCGTGCAGAATCTACCAATGGAATATACTTGAAGGAAAATAATCACAGTGAGCAAAAGGATGTAGGTTTCTTTTTATAGGAGACTTGGTTCGCTTATGGAAATGCAGCTCACCTGCTCTGAACAAGAATTCAAGCGTTGGGAGAAAGCCAATACTTCAAACATAAATGAAACTGGACTAAAATTCAAATTGAAAGGTTTTGATTTAAAGTAGGAATCCATAAGTAATTTGTCCTGTGTTAACTTTTGATCAGAAGCTGTACTGATTATAATAAGATACAGTAGCCAATAACTTCTTCCCTGGATACACAAGTTATGAGGTATTAACATTGAATCAGACCTGCTGCAATGACTGTGGAATAAATTTTCCTTGAAATAGGCATTCTGACCAGTGCAGAAGTTACTTTGGGAATATTTCAGCATGTGTGGCAGCTTTGCCAAACTGCTAACTGCTGCCAAACAGCAACCAGATTCAATTTCTTTAGTAGAATTTTCTAACTGGAAGGCAAAAAAGACCATACGCATAAAACCTTCAAAACATCTTCCTTACGTTATTAGGCAGAAGGGTCTGTATGTTACATAGTTATGATTAGACTATAACATTTCTTGAAAAGTAGCCAAGTGCATTCAAATAATATTCTGGATCAGACTGGTGTGCAGGTTCTATGCAAAAAAAATTTGCACGTTGATACAGCTCATCCTATGGGCATATTTCACTGGCACACTAGAATGTTTGGGTCAGACACAAGAATTGGCCTCACACATCATTTCAACACAGCATATTCCCACAGTTCGCTTCAACTGTCCAGTTGAAATGCTGAATTTCCATTTAAAAAGAAATTTGAGTGCATCACCTCACATAATACAAGCTTATTTCGTAAACACTGGCACAAACCAAGTGTTGATATCTTCAGGACATAAACTGCTGAGAAATAAGTCCACATATTAATTCCTAGCGGAAGTGAAATCATTTTGTCAACTATTGCATTTCCAAACTCAAAGACTCAATACAATTATTTTCACACATTAACTTATCAATTAATAGATTAGGTTTCATACGAGTTTGAAAAAAAGATATTCACTAACATGTGCTGACTAGAAGAGAACTCCAGAAACTTGTCAACATGATGTTGAATCAGTGCTTTTAAGGTTTATCAACTTGAAATTAGTCTACTGTTTAGAAGTGCACCACACAATTCCCAACACTTCTGTCAACAGCTGAAAGAAAGATTTCATTTCCTCATCCAAAATCAAGTGCATTAAATATGAATAGTGCAGTTATACTGAGGCAATTTGTTCCCTGGAAGGCTTGTTCAGTGTGATTTGTCATCTGTGTCTGATGGACTGGATTCACGGGGAAGTGTAAGGCTCTCCCTTCTGTCCCACAGTTTGTGAATCTCTGTGGTATCTGACTCACTGCTGCTATTGCCACTTTCCCTGAAACTAGCCAATGGTGGACGCATCTTCACACCTTTCGATGTGACTGATCCTTCGATGGCTTTTCTCAACTGAAATAAATTAAAGAAAGAGAGATTGAAAGCTTTTCTTAAAATAAAACAATTATCTACTCTACAAGCAGGATGAGTTAATTCGAATGAACACATACATTTTAACTAAACATTAACAACATTAGAATTGAATATTGGAGTAGCAGCCATTTGTGATTTATGAGTTTCTTTCTATTTGAGAACCACTCACTTGTTAATATAGGGTAACATTTTTAATTGTTACCTTTTGATGCAATCCTTTGTGCAATGAAAGATTGAGTTCAGTGTGCACAGTATGCTAATATGTGCCTTGAGTTGTACACACTGCATGCCAGGAGCCTGCATTTGGAAAATTAAACCTTACGCCCATTTTATTAGCGTAAGGAATAATGTTGAGCATTGTTGCATGAATTAAATGTTCTAGTGTTTAGTTCACTAGTTTCTTAATAACTGCCTTGTAATGCAATGTCTGAAATACTAGTGACACCTGTGCTTTATATGGAGGTATTTTAGACTTCAAATGCAAAACAAATTCTGGTGTCACTGTAAATCATACTTCTTAATACTGCAGGGACATTCTACAATTAAGTTTAATCATAAAAAGTAGCCCAAGTGTCATATGTTATGATTTCCTTCAAGCCCTTCAAATGTATGAATAGTAACAAGTTTGACTCTTTTCCATGGATATTCCATTGCCAATCTTGGTAATTACAAGGGAGATTGACCATTTTTCTTTTCTAAAAGGTTAACACCATAAAAAACAAACTATTTTTGTTAATTGAAATACAGTCAAAGAAATCTGAAATGACCCAGCTTGGGTCACTGATCACTAAAAATTCAGGTTAGCATCTGTACCTATTCATGGTGAACTAATAACATCAAGCATCAATCTTTTCCAATCACCTGGACTGAATTCACAGGGAAGCGTAAAGTCCGAAAATTCATGTCCCCTGATTTTTAGGTGTGGGCTTTGCAATTCACGATGTGCCTACACAAGATGGATAAAATTGGGCAAAATTCATCTACGCACCTCATTCCCATGATTGCAGAGTGATCATGAATGGCTCCTGCAGAGCCAAGATGCCATGTTTGTGTACACATCCTCTGCCCATATCTAGAGTCCAAGCAACATTGGAAGGAAATCACATGCCATCCCTTTTAAAAGGGGAAGTTCCTATAAAATTACTGTTGGAGGAATGCACTAAAAGCTGCATAATCATTTTGTCATTCAGGGATCAGAATTTGCACATCATGAGAAGAGTAGTGAACCTTGAGACGGTAACTCAGGAGACTGGGATGTTGATGCAAGGTGTAATTCTGACAGCATGGCAATCCGAGCTTGTCAATTGACTGGTCTTTGGGACAGCTCTTCCAATTTTGGCAGAAGCCCCAGATGGTAGTTAGGACAGTACATGAATATGTCCTTGCCATTTCTAATGCTTGGGTGATCTGTCTCTGTTTCATGTCTCTGGATAAATAGTTGAGGACTTGGATTACTAGTCCTGCAACATATACACCATGTAGCACTTAATATGAAACTCAGAAGTTGCTTCATCAAAGATAGAGTATTAAGCATTTGTTTAATATGTTTGATACATATTAGCACATTGAACCTATTAGATTGGGTTGGCAGTGGGCTTGCAGGCAGGGAAACAGTCCACGAATTTCTCGGTGTACCAGGCCAGCAGCCTAGCCCCCTGCCTCGCCACACTATTACGAAAAATGGGAAGGTGTGGTTAGGTGCATGTGCCTGTGTGCTAATTAAGGCCATTAAGGCTAATTAAGTGCTCAATTAACAACCTGTGCCTACTACCACTCAGACTTACCCAGTGGAAGGAGAAGTCCACACTAAACATCTAACCTAGCAACTTTAATGTGCTCATTTGTAGGAATAAAGGTGGGACTGTCTCCCTGGGCATATCAGAGAGTCCTCCCCCACCACCTGACCATTCCCAGACCATTCCCCAAATCTATGGCCTGTTTACCCAGTCCCTGTCCTCCCTGTCACCAGTGCTTTCTATCCTGACTGCAACAAAAACACTGCCTCCCCCCACCCCCCGCCACAGCCCCCCGCCCCCCCTCACCCCTACCCAACAATTTCCTTTTAGTCTGTGCCTGGCTCCTCACGACTGGAGACTGCTGCAGGTCCAGCTATGTCACTTCTGGGACCAGCCAACTGCCAGCTTAATGATTAGTTGGCAGCTGAGGGATTGGATTTCCTGTCCAGATGAAACCGAAGTCCTGCCTTAAAGCAATGAACGACCATACAGCAGTTAAATGTCTACAAATCAGGCTTTTTTTTTCCCCCCGGGGCTGGGATCTTGATACCCTTTTAAATCCCAACGGAGAATTGCCTAGCCCATCAGGCAGTGAGACATGCCTTGGTGCTCCTTATTTGCAGGTTTCCTGAATAATGCAGCTGGCTAATTTAAATTAATCTCTGCCCCATCTAATGTTAACTCAGCTGACTTTCAGAGATACTAAATAAAACGCAAATATAACTAAATTGGCTATCGGTCATAGGAGAGTTCTTTCGTTACGTCTCTAGGACATGTCACCATATACCTCCAGGACAACATCGAGCCAACTCCTAAAAAAGTCAGCTGCACAGATGATTTTACCGAACTCAAGGAGATATCTATGGCAGATTCAAGTTCATAACACACACGATGGCTGAACTTACCATGATGATAAACAGGCTGGCAATGCTAGTATTATTATTTTCTTTTTCCATTTTTCTTGGGTGGTATCAGCAGAGGGTTACTACTGTGGAATGTCAGTTTCTGAGTTAGCCTACTTATTACTTAATTCATTTTCTATTTGCTAATGCAATCAAGAGAAGTTGAAAGAAAGTCCTTTGGGGTGGAGGTGCAGTGGTTAACACCCCACTGTTCTATAAGATAGGATTCTTGGGTAGGCTATCCTTTTGATCTTACCTCCTGCATTTCCCGTTCCTGCTATCGACTCTACACTTGCTCATATTGGAACAGCTGAGACCAGGAAATGTAGGGTGTTGAGAGACCAGTTCCGTACCTGACATTTTCTAACTGGGAATCAGGTTTAAACAGGACTCTTGTCTTTTTACTGCAATTCTTGACCTTCATATTGCCGATGAAATGTAGAATAACATACCTCTTTGAGAGCTACCACTCCTATTAGCTTTCCAATGCTGGTGACGTAAGCATGGTTAAGTCCCAAGAGAGAGAACATGGTGTGAGTCTGAAGAGAAACAAGCATCTTTGATCAGATAATCAACTTTAATTGAACAGAATGTTGCACTTAAACACAGAGGTTCAATTCTTTTTAAACTTGTGGATACATTTCAATCGCAGTTTTGCAACATTAAAACAATATTAATGTTACATATTCTTTACAGTGAATCAATATTATTTGTTCAATGTACTCTTCACATTGTCAGTAACAGTCAGTTCGAAGGTTTTGGTGATATCATTTTGGGAGAAAAAGGAAAATCTTCTTTCATGAGAAAATAAAACAACTTTTCAGCCAGCATTCCAACAGATGAAACAGATTCTGATATGTTGGATGCATATTTTTTATTAGAATTAATGTAACTAAACCTCTTGCTAATTTTTACTTTGGTGAAGAGAAACAACATACCCTAACTTTGTAAACGTTGATTGACTGGCTATGGAATCTCAGAATGTTGTGTTCTCATTTGAACTTTCAGCATTTGCAGATTTACTTTTTTAAAGAGATGTTGAGAATTGTACAGGCAACCTGCAGTTGAGAAAACAGCACTGATGACATAGTGCCATAATTTTCCTCTGTCCACTGCCTGCCCACTCTCAGTGTGAATTTAGGAACAGTGGGCCATGTGCAGGATAGGTTGCCTTCCGGTAGACCAATTGAAGCCCTTAAGTGGGCAATTATTATCCAATTCCTGGAGACAGATGGAAGTCCCGTTTCACTATTTAAAAGCTGCCACTTGAAATATTAAAGTAGGCCAAGCTGGCCAAGTGGAGGCAGGCTCCTACCCAACATTTCCATTGGGATGCGGGGACCCTGCCCTCAGAGCGTAATCCACTGCATGGGAAGAAACTTGTGTGTGATGACCGACTGTCATTTTCATGAACTTGTGTTGATTACAAAGATAAAAGACAAAACCTCAAGTAGAAATTAACACGTATTCTGCATCAAGTGTTAGAATTTACAGCACTGGCATTCTATGAAGAATACCCACAGCTCTAACTGCTTTCACAGGCATGTGTTACTACTGTTAGATAAGCCAGGCTACACACCCGGCCTTTTCTAGGAAATTAAGTGACGTCATCTATTTGGATTTTCAAAGGGCATTCGGGAAGGTGCCACATAAAAGGTTCTTACACAAGTCAAGAGCACATTGTGTTGGGAGTATTGATTAGCAAAGATAATGAATAAATAAAACACTGAAAATCTGAAACAAAATTAGAAATTATTGGAGAACTTTGACTCTGCTTTCTCTGTACAGATGCTGCCAGACCTACTGAGGTTCACCAGCAATTTCTGTTTGAACATAGATAAAGGACATAGAAAGAACATAGATGGATTGGCTAACCGGAAACAGTGTCAGGAAAAATGGATCAGTTCCACGTTGAAAAGCTGTAACCAGGAGGATATAGCTTAACATGGGGATCAGTGCTGGGGCTTCAACTATTTACAATCTATTTTACTGACATGGATGAAGGGTTGAGTGCATTATAGCTAAATGTGCTTATCAATACAAGGACTGGTAGGAAAGTAAATTGTGAAGACAGAAAGAGTTTTGAAAAAGAACACAGATAGATTGAGCGAGTAAGCAAAATCTTGGCAGCTAGTGCATAATTTGGGAAAATGAGGGAATGTCCATTTTGGTAGGAAGACCAGAAACGCAGAATATTATTTAGATGGTGAGAAACTGCAGAATGTTGCAAATCAGAATCTTTGTACATGAAACACACACAGGTACAGTAAAAAAAAATTAGGAAGGCAAATGGAAATTTGGCCTTTATTTCCAAGTAGTTGGAGTATAAATGTGGGGAAATCTTCAAACAACTGTACAGTGTATTGATGAATCTACATTTACAGAACCATGTACAGTTTTGGTCTTTTTAAAAAAGATATGTAGTTGCATTGGAAGCAGTTCAGACAAGTTTCATTAGTCTGCTTCCCAGGATGAGAAGGTTACCTTATGAGGACAGGCTGTGAAGGTTGGACTTATACTGGGGTTCAGGAGAATGAGAGGTGCTCTTATTGAAACATACAATTCTTAAGGAGCTCTACAAAGTGCCTGCTGAGACAACGTTTCTCTTGTTGGGGGAAATCCAGAACTAGAGGTTAAAATTTAAGAATAAGACAACTGCTATTGAAGATAGAGATAAGGAGGAAGATCTTCTGAGAGATCTACGAATCTTTGGAATTCTCTTCCTCAGACAGCAGTGGCAACTGGGTCATTGAATATATTCAAGGCTGAATTAGATAGATTTCTGATGTACAAGGAACCCGAGGGCTATGGAGGGGGTTCAGAAATTGATTTAAGATCACAATCAGATCAACCAAGATCTCATTGATTGGTAGAGCAGGTTCCATGTGTCAAATAGCCTACTCCTGTTCTAATTTCTTATGTTTTCTACTAAAGAATACATTAAGTTGAACAGAGACAGGATCAGTAATGTTGATCTCACTCTTCACCATCATAAAAGTCGTATGGTTGGATGGTGCTGTAGCATCTTTCTGATTAATGCTTAATATTGATGGTGGCAATAACAACTTACCAGCAATGTTTACTTAGGTCTAATCCTGTTCACTTGAATAAATATCTTTTAATTTAGAGTATTTGAAAATTATAAATCACCATAATACTGGAAAGCATATAATTTCTCAAATTAACTGAAAGAAGTAAACATATCCCTGACGTTTAAGAGTACTTTTGCACCCACTTTCCTAATATTGCTGCTCGTTATAGCTTCATCTGAATTAAAGGAGAATGGCTAGATTTTGTGCTTTCAAAATGAATGATGAAATGTTTGGGTTTAATGAATGTGCTATAAAATGTTTCTCATTTTTACTTCAGCATGGCCCTTGGATGATATGTTGATGGATTAATTCCAGCAGTAAAAAACAAGAAAAGTAGTTGAATTTTGCCTGTTGACATCTTTGTGCACTCAAGGAACGTTGTAGAAATGTAGATTATCTTTAATAGACAATACATAGATCCCTCTTCAGCTGCAAAATCAAATTAGAGATTGTTGCTCCAGATTAAGCTTGTGAGAAATTTTGGCAAAGAAGTGAACAGCCTGATTTACATAGAGCTCTTCCCTGATGAAATATCAGGGGTCAATAGTGCCATCATGGTAATGTCACAGGATTAATAATCCAGAGCCCCAGGTGCTGTGGGAATATGGCTTCAAATCCAGCATGCCAGCTGGTGAAGTTTAAATTCAAATTCAACTATTCCATTTCATTCACTGATGGAATGTGGGCGTTACTGGCTCGCCAGCATTTATTGCCCGTCCCTAGCTGCCCTTGAGAAGCTGGTTGTGAGCTGCCTTCTTGAACCAATGCAATCTTTTTGCTGTATTTTGACCCATAATGCCCTTAGGGAGGGAATTCCAGGATTTTGATCCAGTGACAGTAAAGGCCCAGCAATATATTTCCAGGTCGGGAAGGTGAATGGCTTGGAGGGGAACTTGAAGGTGGTGGTGTTTCCATGCATCTGCTACTGGAATTTGGAAACTAATAATGATGACTGTGAAGTGTCATCAATTGTCATGAAGACCATGTGGCATCCTTACCTAGCCTGGCGTACATGAGAATCCAATACGCGGCAATGTAGTTGACTCTTAACAGCTCTCTGAAATGGACAGCTAATTCTTAGCACACCCAACCCATGCATGCAAGACTCAAAACATGTGTCCAACATTAGATGTGATCTGTGATTGGGCAACATTGGTTAAATAATCCAGAGTGAAAAAGATCCTGAATTGCCAGGCTTGCAGTGTGCCATACATCTGCTAACTTACAGCTACATATATTAATACACCAGTCACTTGCCTTTGCAAACAAAACTAACATGTTCATGTGTTGCACCTGTTTCAATTTAACCAAACGGGCGACAGCTATTTTCAGGGCTATCCCTTGACTAATCAGAGTCAGTGCTTGGAATCTGAGTGATTTGGGGTCTGAGTGATTTGGGCTATGGCGACATGCGTGACACAATTGGACAACCAGTGCAGCGAGGCCCATCTCAATGTCAAGATCATCTCGCTCCAACCTTTTATGCTTATCAGTAGCAAGATGCCAATTGACAGCTTTTATTGCTTGTTAGAAGTCCTGCTAATGCCAGAACTTACGTCTAAATATTCAGACCAAATTTGCCTAACAAGTTAGATGCTGGGATAATTCAACAAGGAAACCAGAGTGAGCACTTGGTGGCTTCAACTCACCCTGAGAGACATGGACCAGCTTGTAAACTGGGCCAGACTGTATATCCTGACTCTTCACTTGCTATTATAGCTGTCATTCACTGAGAGACTACCGCAATGCACACAGCATCCATGCCTTTCCTTTTAGAGCTTTGCACTCTAAACCAACAATTGGCTTATACTACTGCTGTCCTGCATAGCCTTTTGGTGCAGACACAAAGCCAGGAAAGCTCATCATAGTTGTGAGTAGGCCTCAATCAAGTCAAAGCGATTACCTTCGTTCAGGGGATCCCAGTACAGGTGCAGTCAGAGTCAGGATCCTCTCCTCATAAGGTGCAAGGAACTGAATGACAGGCAGCACACCAGCCATCCTGACTCTTTTCTGTTGTGGGCTCTTTTTCTCTTAGAATAAGACAGAGGCAGGGATACTGAGATGAAAGTGGCTAACACACCTATTACAGTTGGGACAGGTGGGGAAGTATTCCGGATGAGCGAGTAGACAGTGCACAGATATGCAAGGTTCATGGTGTTGGTTGTTGGGGGTGGGTGGGGGTGAGGGGGAAGATGTTGTAGGTAATAGTAATAGTGGCAGACCATGACACTTGGTGAGAGGTGTGTACAGTAGCAGAGACAGTGTGATTGTCAGAGAAGTTGGTGACACTTACACTGGCAGAGTGGAGAAGGTCATTGATCTTCTTCCTACAGTGCTGGACGTCCTCCAGATGGCTGAGACTGCTTTAATCCAGGTGGAAAATTCAGACCCAGCTGGTATGGTCTGGTCACCATAACACCATAGGAAGTGGAAGTCCCACCACTGCACCATCCCATCTAGCAGGTTCTCCATGTACCTTCCCATATACAGCCACACATGGCAGCTCTGCAGTGCCCGTGCTTGTCCGCGTGCACAATTTACCTTTGAATATGCCGTGGGTGCAAGGGATGCTGGTGAATTCCGGGATATTCACTGTGTGATGAACTGTTGTGGGAATGGTGTGTGGGAAGATGGAGCAGAAATCAAGTGTGAGAGATGTCATAGCAGCAAGGTAGGCAATTAAATGAGGAGAGTTTCATAAGATAGAGTGAGAGAACTTGCTAGGCTTCAAGGAGTCATACCCTCCAAAAAACCCGAAGCATCTCAGACTTAGCAATAAAAGCAAGACTCAACCAAACCTGTCTAGTTTAAATTGAAACAAAGCTTGCCAGTTAACTGTCAATCATTACCTAACTGGTACGTTCTCCTTGGCAACACTTCTACTAAGCATAGACCTCTTGCCAACCAATTAGCAGTCTCTTCTCATACAGTATAAAATGTTGCTTCCCTTTATAATGGTATTTCTTGTGAATTGTTCTGATGAGTGAAAGACAAAAATTTTTGACAAGATGTGTCTCCTTTCAGTAATTATACTGTCCATTAAAGGAACACTATTATTGTACTATCCTAGTCAGCACAATGGCATTCTGACAATATCTCAGACTTTGTTCACATCCCACCTGTAAATTTGCATATTCCCATGATATCTCTAGTGGACCATTGATTACAATGAAAAAAATGAGCGTTTATTCTAGTTTGCAACAGAAAGCATATTATTACTTTTCATCTACAATAGTCTCTCACCATCATTCACTCTCAAGCACTATGAAAATAGAAATGATTTGAAGCACCAACTTCTCTATGATAACCATTAATACGATTCGGAGATTGTCTGGCAGATGGGACACTTCAACTGAAATTGATGGAAATATCACGTGCTTCAGAATCAAATTAAAACATCAAATCGTAATGAATCTTTAAGTAAAATTTGGTCAGGTGGCTTGGTGGCTCAGTGGTTAACACTGCTGCCTCACATTGGCGGGGACCTGACTTTGATTTTTAATAACAGTTACAGGAGATGTATATGCCAGTGAAAATACTAAGAGTAGAACCATGCCTACAAGAAGCAGTTTTTAGTTTGCACTGCAGCAGTCAACGGGACATCACCCATCATGCAATGAAGTAACATTGCAAGCATTCATTAGAGACACTCATCTGATACTACTAAAGGAAACCAGGGAGCCACATTTTTCCAGTTGACAGTATAGTTTGTGGATCAGCTTAAGGCAATAGTGCAGGGAAGGTCCCTGTTATGGCTGAGGCAGGCAATGGGGCCTGCCTCCTTAGCCTATCTGCTGTAAAAACCCTGGCATTTTGTCATAGTTTGGCAAATAATTACCAAAATCCCACCTTTGAACACAGAATGTAAGAAGAATAGAAACCGCGGCATGCAGAAATCTTAACTAATTAAAAGTAATAGAAAACTGTGGGTGCTGGAATTAAACAAAGAATGAAAAGCCTGCAAACTACTAACCACTCAGGTAGAGAGAAGTGACATGTTACTATTTTGGGTTTGAACATTTCTTCAAAACGGAAGTTTCTTCCTATACCATAACCCAGTTGGGTTCTTCAACGGAGAGACAATCCACTCCATAACATTTAAGGTAAGTATTACTCCCATACTTACACAAAATAAGGTCCATTTTCTAGTTAATTGTGTATTCACAAACAAAACCAGTGCCAATTTTTCAGGTGTAATGCTTCATTGACAATGGTTTCTAAATACCATAATTAATTTTCAAAGACACAGCTAAAATTCAAATAATATTTAATGGAAATTTATGGTCCAACACAAAACTAAAACTTAGAGCCCTGAATAATTATTTAACCAATAATCTGCAGTCACTGGGTTGATTTGAATCCACTGATGCAAAACCTGCACTAACTGGCTCTAGCAATATGAAGTCAACTTAATTTTTCTTGCCTTGTGTAGTGATGTCCATTCTACAAGTTGGAAGGGCGCTGGGTCAATCTTACAATTGTTGAAGTCCACTTGCTCTTCAAACTGTTTGTCCTCCCATTCAGCAATCTATGGAAATATTATTAAATATTAAATTTCTGTTACAATTTTTTAAGATTCTCAAATGAATTCAGTGTAGCAAAAGAAAACAAAATTTCATTTAGACAACTGCACATGACATTTTGCTACGTGGTGAATGCTTCAGTCTAGCAATCCATCCATTAGTTCTGGACGTACGAAGTAGAGGATAGAAATTATAATTGTTATCATTTTATTGTTTATAATTATTTATAAATTATAATTTTTATCTACCAATAGCAATTCCACACTTACTCAACCAACCTTTATTGATGTTTTGTTGTGATGCTGACTTATGATATCCAAGTTGGAAATGCCAATCAACATGTCAATCTCTTTAATTGCTTCAATGTCACACAAACATTAATAATTATGCAGGAGATGACGAAGGGAAATTACCTAAAATATTTATTTATTATTATGTTTTCAGTTATATATGAAAGCAGATTTCTTACTGTGAAGTATGTAAAAATATATGTAAGAATTTACATAATATCATTATATATTTAACATTATATAACACTGTCGAGGACTTGAATACAGTACAAAATACCAGATATGCTAAGAAAATCAATACTCTTGGGAACTTCATATTTTCTACTGGTACAGATTAAATGAATATAAGCATCCATTCTTAATATTCTGCATGCAAGTAATAATTTTATGCTCACTTTTAATCAGAGCTGGTCACATGGGCATCAATAGAAATAACACTTGTGTACATTAGATCAGAAAAAAAATGTTGTTACTAAGTTGCAAAACATACTGGGACATCAGCACAGATTTAGTTAAAATTAACAACAGATTTCAAAATATGTTTGTTGCATTGTCTATCACACTATCTTCAATCTTATGCATTAAAGAAGCAGGGTTATAATTACTAGATAGACACTGACAAACCATCATCTACATTTATTTCATCATCAGGCATCTGAGAGATCAATAACTGAAGGGCAATTAGGAATGGGTAATAAATCCTGGCCTAGACAGCAGCACCCACAACTCATGAATAAATAAAGACTGTTGGTATTTGTCTCACCATAATTTTCTACTTGCGTTATCTTTTTAACAAGCAAGATGGAATTAATTCACCTACAGGCACAACCTTCTAAGAAAGTTGAACAGAGGTGGAATTAATTACTTTAGTGGAACGGAGTTGGCTTCAGGGGAAAGTTGAACCTCCACCTTTAATAATAATGTTAAAAGGCTTTAGAGTTAATAGAAATCTGTGGACTTTGAGCACACTCAAGAAGTTACAACTTTTATTCTGGCAACATTGAATTAATGTGTTTTTTCAAAGGCAAAATGTCCATATTTGGCATCTTGTAAAAAGTCCCTCTCACAGCAGAATATTTCTTGGTTCAGATTTTGCTATCGGTGACAAAGAGGTTGTAGTTCACTATACTGACAGTAGCTCACAGAAATTACACCAACATCTGAGCACAAACTTTCTATTCCTAGGTGTTTGATTCAATAAGATACCCTCAATAGCATATTTGTAGCAATTGAGAGTAGGACATGAACAGTGAGGCTTTTAATTGAATTAGGTTGAAGAATCTCCGCAGGACCTGATTATTATACTATTGTATGTTGGGTTGGAGGAGAATAACTCTGGAAAACTGCTCACTATAAAACACTCAAAACATTATAATAAAATTATTCTCATAACAGTAACTCTCTTTTACACTAACATCTTTCAATGCTACTTTCTCAAACTCAGCAATCACTTGAGTATGTGGTCATTTCCTTCTGTAACTTCACAGAATCTTACAGTTAACCCCTTATTGGACTTAACTGGAGTCCAACCTACTCCATTCTAATGCATCTTCCCTCCCCCCACCTCCAAAAAAAAACTCTGTTCAGACTTCAGTATTCTATGAGCTTTCTGGAAACAGTGTTTCAGTCTCCTAGTTATCTCGAACATTTTCAGGTGATTTAGAGTCTCACACGAAGTGTAACCTTTTTGTCCTTTGGTAATCTAAGGTGAATATAATTATTCGTTCTCTCTCCACTCTCACTCTTGGTCTCTTTTCTTTCCCTGTTCTCTGTGTTTTTGAGAAAGCCACTTTCTCATTCTCCACATGCAGAGGCATGGAATAATCAAGGATACTCAGAACATATCTGACATGTTTGATTGAGTTTTTGAGGAGGTAATTAGATGTGTGGAGAGGGTAGTGCAGTGGATGCAATTTACATTAACTTCAGGAAGACTTTTGACAAGATCTCACATGGGAGACTGGCCCGAAAGGTAACAGTCCATGAAATCCAGGGCAAATTAGATCCAAAACTGGCTTAGTGGCAAGAGGCAGAGGGGAGTGACTGAAGCTTGATATCATGACTGGAAATCTGTTTCCAATGGTATACACCACGGTTCTGTGTTAGTTCCCTTGCTATTTGTTGTGTACAAAAGTGATCTGGACATGAATGTGGGAGGTTTAATCAGTAGATTCACAGATGACATGAAAATCGGTTGTGGGGTAAACAGCGAGGAGGAAGTGACTAAACTGCAGGATGATAAAGACAGGCTGGTCAGATGAATGGAACAATAGCAAATGGAATTTAATATTGGAAAGTGTAAGGTAATGAATACATTTTGTGAGGACTAACAAAGCAAGGGGATACGCAACGAATATAGGACCCTTGGTAGTATAGAGGTTCAGAGGGATTTGGTGTGCATGTTCAAACTCAAAATTGTGTTTATAAACAAAACTTATTCTTTAAGTACGCAATCACTGGTCAGTAATTTTGATCCCAAAACACACTCATATCCTTTAGAGATTGATTTTCTGAAAATAAACACCTTGGCCAATATGTTGTTCTTGAGAGTGAAAGGTCTTTTCATTCATTCACTTTTAAATATGAAAACACTGAACTCTTAGGGAGGTAATTTAACCAGATAGTCAGAGGCTCAACTTGGAAATTGTCTAGTCTTCCGCCTTTTGCTTCTCCTCTTCCTGACAGTGTTAATGTATCAAAATAATGGTGTGATGCAGCTAGTTCTTTTTGCAGCGACCTGGGCTGTCAATGCTTTAGCAATCTTTTGTTTGGGGCTCTTGTGGCACAGTGCTAGTGTCCCTACCTCTGAGCCAAGAGACCTAGGTTCAAGTCTCACCTGCTCGACCACTGTATTTTCAATGGCAGTAAATTAGCACAATATCCTCTGATTGAAATATTAGAGATTGAGAATGCTTATTTCATGCTTGTTTGTGATCGTCTTATTTTGTTTTAAAAGCTACTTTTCAGGGTCCTTTAAGCCACTCACAGACCAAAGGTACATAGTCTAACCTTTATTATTCATTCTTCAGTCCTAGAAATAAAACTTTTCTGAGATTAATTTCAGAGGTCCCTCAGCTCATCGATATAAAATAATTCAGAGCTGCAACTTGATCTGTTATACTGGCAGTCGGGGCTCCTCTCTCTGCACTAAGTTGATGTATCCCTCATCTCAACTTCCAGCAAACTGCAGGAAGTTGTCCTACCTTGGACAAATGAAAACACTTGGGCCTTTGGACATCACTTCCACCCTCAGCACTTTCCTTTCTGGACTGTGGAGGAGATCCTGGGGCCTTTCTGGTTGTCTCTCCTTGTCCCAGGTTCCTTGCCTTCCATTCAGCTTCCCACCTTCTATCCTTCGAGTTTATGCGAGTGACAGACAAGCAGTTTGGATTTGTGGACCAACTTATGATTGTCGGCCATTTTCTCTGCAGGTCTTGCTGTGGTAAATTTCTGGCTTTCCATGTAAGTTCATACTAATGGAGGGAGTGAATTTCTATTTTCTTTTTGGGGAATTACTTCCCTTAGGGTCTCATTTATAGTCACTGCCTTTAATACTTCCATCAAATGGGTCAAAGTTATTTTGCTTTGCTCTCCCAATTTACAGTAAATCTGTCCAGGCTGCTTATGGATATTCAAAACTATCCGGTACCTACTCGTATACACCAAGAAAGGACTTTTTGCCAGCTTATAGTCTTTGGGTGCCTCCTCAAAAATCAAGACATAACTTCACAAGCTCCTCCTGGCAGCCTGCTTTGCATGAGTAATGTCCAGTTTTCTCTTGTCCACCTCATCTGCACAGCAATTTTTTCCAAAAGAAGTGAAACATGCCTCAGCAACACCTTCATCAAATTTTGGGAGGGATTGTACAAAATTAATCAGCTCAATCTTGGATTAGATTCAAAGCTTTCCTCATTAGTACGTTCCCTGGAGTCAGTGGCCATGGTTTTTAGCTCCAGTCTTTTGAGCCAGTAATCATTCTCTCTTGCCCAAAATGCTCTTTCCCTTTCTTTTCCCTCCATCTGAAGTGCTCAAGTTTATATTTTTTTAAAAAAAGAAATCCCACTTCCTTCTCTATTTCAAGCTGTTTCATTGGCTTTTGAATCTTTTTCACTAACCCAACTGATTCACTATTTGAGCAGAGAGGCTGACGTTTCGGGCCTAGACCCTTCATCAGAAAAGGGGGAGGGGAAGGGGGTTTTGAAATAAATAGGGAGAGAGTGGGAGGCGGATAGAAGAGGGATAGAGGAGAGGATAGGTGGAGAGGAAACAAACAGGTCGAAGAGGCGGGGATGGGGCCAGGAAAGGTGAGTGTAGGTAGGGAGTTAGGAAGGGGATAGGTCAGTCCAGGGAGGACGGACAGGTCAAGGGGGCGGGATGAGGTTAGTCGGTAGGAGATGGAGGTGCGGCTTGAGGTGGGAGGAGGGGATAGGTGGGAGGAAGAACAGGTTAGGGAGGCAGGGACGAGCTGGACTGGTTTTGGGATGCGGTAGGGGGAGGGGAGATTTTGAAACTTGTGAAATCCACATTGATACCATTGGGCTGCAGGGTTCCCAAGCGGAATATGAGTTGCTGTTCCTGCAACCTTCGGGTGGCATCGTTGTGGCACTGCAGGAGGCCCAGGATGGGGCTGTAGTACCTGGTTTGCTTCAGGACGTGGTCGAGCAGTTTCAGGGCCGAAGAGATTACGAGAGAGTTGCAGTGGGAGAGAGATCCCTTGAGGTTTGTCCGGAGGGAGGAGGGTTGGGGACTTCAATGCTCATCACCAAGACTGGCTCAGTTGAAACTCAGTACTAACTGAGCTGGTTGAATCCTAAAGGACGTAACTGTTACAGGGGGTCCACAGCAGGTGGTGAGGGATCTACAAGCAGCAACAGAATTTCAATACAGTCAATTACTATTAGTCTACTCTTGATCAAAGTAATAGAAGTGATCACTGATGGTGGTACCAAGCAGCATTTCCAAAGGATTGACCTGGTCTCTGATGGTCAGTTTGGGTTCTGCCAGGGTCACTCTGCTCCTGATCACATTACAGCCTTGGTCCAAACATGGACAAAAGAGCTGAATTCCATAGGTGAGGTGAGAGTGACGGTCTTTAACATTAAAGGCAACATTTGACCAAGTGCGGCTTCAAGAAACTCTAGCAAAACTGAATTAATGGAAGTCAGGAGGAAAACTCTCTGCTCTTTTGAGTCTTACCTAACACAAAGGAAGCTGGTTGTACTTGTTGAGGGTTAATCATCTGAGCACTGGACACTATCACTGGACTTCTTAGGGCCCCACCACAAGCAGTTCAGCTGCTTCATCAATGGCCTTCCTTCTATTGTAATGTTAGAAGTAGGAGTTTTCGCTGATGGATTGCGCAATGTTCAGTACTACTCATGCCTCCTCAGATACTGGAGCAGTCTGTGTCCATATGCAGCAAGGCTTGAACAACATCTTGGCATCAGCTCATAAGTGGGAAGTAACATTTACAACAACCAAGTTTCAGTCAGTGATCATCTCCGACAAGACAGTATTTATCTAATGGCATTACCATCACTGAATCCCCCACCTCCTGGGGGTTACCATTGACTAGGCACAGAATTGGAAATATTATATAAACACTGTGGCTACATGATCTGGTTGCAGGCTAGAAATTTTGTGGCAAGTGACTCACCTCCTATTTCCTCAAAGCCTGTCTACCATCTACAAGGCCAAATCAGAAATGTAATGGGAATACTCTCCATTTGACTGGATCAGTGCATCTCCAATAACACTCAAAAAACTCAACACTATCCAGAACAAAGCAGTTCACTTGATAGGCACTCTATCCGTCACTTTTAACATTCACTATCCATCACAGACACACAGAGGAGCAATCTGTATACCTACAAGATGTACAACCATAACTCACCAAATCTACTTCAAGAGCACTTTCTAAACCTGTGCCCCCTACCACCTAGAAGGACAAGGGCAGATGTTGTGAGATCAGCAACACTTGCAGGTTCCCCTTCAATTCACACATCATCCTGATTTGGAACAACATCTTTGCTCTTTCACTGTTGCTGGGTCAAAATCCTGGAACACTCTGCTCTGAACAGTGCTCTGGGTGTTGTTACACCCGAAGGACTATAGTGGTTCAGGAAGGTAGCTCAATACCACCTTCTCTTGGGCAAATAGGGATAGGCTATAAATGGTGTCTAACCAGTGATGCACAGGATCATGACCAAATAAACAAAAAACAAGCAAACATCTTGAATTTCAGGCAATGAATTTAGCTATACAGACATGGAGGTGAATTTTATGATTTTTTTTCACTAAGTGCCAGTTGTGCTAAGCTTTTCAGAGGGTTTATCTTCACAAGGAATTTGTGAATTTTCTTGCTGTATAAGGTTTTTGCAAAGATTTGTAGCTCGGTGATGAAGGGTCTAGGCCTGAAACGTCGACTCTCTTGCTCCTCTGATGCTGCCTGATCTGCTGTGTTCCTCCAGCTCCACATTGTATCAACCAGATCATACCAGCCTGGTCTGAGGTTGCCACTTGGGTCAACACAGTCTCAGCCACCTGGAGGAATACATAGCAACGTAGGAAGACTATCACTTTCTCCACTCCACGTAAGTACCACAATCTTCTCTCCGAATCCTCGCACTCACTGTATCTCTGCTACTGCATCAAACTCAGCCCCCAAAGGCTCAGTACCACTCTCACTAATGCCTGCAAACTGCTCCCTCACTTGCTCTTACCCACCCTGACACCCAGACATCTTTAGCTCTGCATGCCCTCTGTGCTGCTTACACACTCGCTTGGGACACCTCCTCACCTGCAAGGAGACTGACAGCTGTGCCACCCACTTTCAACTCCATTATTATCTGCCTCTCTCTCTTTCCAGGAAAAAAGCAGAAAAAGTCAAGACAGGTGTGTGCTGGCTGATATTCAACCATGATAAGAAAATAATGGTGACTCTGACTACTCCAAACAGCTGAACATGTGTCCAAACACCTACACTGGTAACAGAAGCTGCCCTTACTGTGCTAGGAGCCCCTGATTGAAGACTATCCCCGAAGACTTGATTGAGGACTGCTGACATTCATGACAATCCTCCTGGCTTCAGGTTTATGCTAAAGAGACACAACATAACAGTACTGTGAGCCAAGTATACCTGGCTCAGGGATAAGGCTCAAAAAGGCAAGGCAAGGCAGGGCTTCTGTGAGCATCCAGGTAGGTTAGGAGTTGGTGAGCGTTATGACAACAAGCAAAAAGCCCAGAGATGCATTCTGGTTCAGTCTGTAAGCTGCATGCATTTCCTTCAGCACACAAGAGTCTTTGCTGCAGCATTACCATGATAGTTGGCATTGTACCCTGATGTACAACATCTAAGTATAGAAACATACTGTAAGAGAATCAAAGACATATGGTACATGTCAGGTGCTAATGTCCAGGGATCTGGGCTGTGTGTGGATGGTGCCCATGGAGCATATCCTGTGATTTTGGTGCCTGGCATTCAACATGGAGATCCTTTGGAACAACCATCAAGCTCGGGGATGCCAGCTACCAATCCTGATTTCCAGGTTGGGATTTCTCAATGTCTAGTTTGTTTGCGGCAGATTATAGCATAGAGAGTTGCATATGAATGAGGCAAGATTTGCAGTCAGTAATGTCATTAACAAGCAATAATCTCCCCTTAATAAACAATGCACCACTGCCTAGAGAGAATTTTGTCTTAATGACTGGAATTGGTTAATAAATGCAACAAGTTGCTCCTGATCTCAAGAAATGCCTCACTGGACTTCCAATGTGATTCTACCAGATTTTGCACCGTTGCCCACATTGTTCAGACCCCGAGAAGATTAAGCCCCTAATTGTTCTTACACTTCAAAGAAAGCCAGGATGTCACCTTGTGTGTAATTATTATTTGTAAATAGTGGGAGATAGTATGTACACTTAAAACTTGTCACAAAATCCTTTTCCATAGCAAACCACTTAAAATCTCAACAGCCAGGATAAAAGTCAGTTACCAGATATCCCACAAAAGACAACGGATTTCATTTTCACTTTTGCAACAACACACAAAATGCTTTGACTGGATTCATGAGTAAATAACATGAGATATTTTCTTTTTCCCTGCACTTTGGAAATTATGCGGTCAAGCCAGATAGAAGAAAAGGTGATGGAGGTCCATTGTATTTCCTGAACATTCCTACTGCATTGCCCTGGGATTTCTTGGAGGTCCCTGGTGGATGCAGTTGGGCCTGCATTGTGGTAGATACTGATCCAGTCCCCCTATATAAACAAAGCAACAGGCAACATTGCTGGACCTCTGCTCAAATTTCTTCTTACTGAATTTATGAAATGTGTATGGATTCCTCAAGACTGATGTGCACGTGTCTCCACCCCTTGCAGACAGGTGGGATCTGTTGAAGTCTAGGGGACAGATTGAAGATGATGCATATAAATTGGGGAAGACTGGCATCTTTCATTAGTATTCTGCTGTCAGGAAACACTACATGCAGGGACAGATGCCCAATTCAGATTAGAACACTGTGCATTTTAGAGCTTCCCACTTACTCTCTTAGCATTCACTCACTCTGACTTGGGTGCTCACAGCATCCCTGCCATGCCTTGCCTTTTTGTACTTTCCCCTTCAGCTAGAGCTTAAAGGCCCATAGTCCTCGGTCTTGCTTTGCTGTTTAGCACAGACACAAAGCCAGGCTGCTGGTCATGTCTGTCAGAAGTGATCAGTCAAAGGGGGACAGTGCGACATCAATCTTACACTTATACTATGTACCAGCATTGTATGCTGCAAGCACACTGCATTTGCATCAATCAAATGGCCATCGCTGAAATCTACAGGAGTAGTCCTCAGTCAGGTCAAGGGAGAATAGCATTCAGTCAAGGCATCATCCATTATCAAACCACAGGCTTGGACATGGTCTGTTAACCATTTGCAGTGGTCAAGTTTGGGGGTGTGTACCTCTGCAGTCTGTGAAGTGGGCCATGGTCAGTCCAGCAAGCCGAGTATAACCAGTATAACCTGGGATGCAGAGGAGACAATAATTTTTAAGGGGGAATCCCAACATATAAGGGAGGGGAGGTGATAGAGCATTGGAGGACATGGGTTACTATGGGAGGAGCATTATCAACAGCCACCCTGGGTTTGATGGGTGTAGGCTGATTGAGCTGTAGGCTACCCTGGGAATTTGGGAAACAGTAACATTCCCTTAGACAGGATTCTAAATTGGAATGATGCTAAGGACAGGTAACCTTGGCTCTTAAATAGCAATACATTTACCAATGTGTAGTTGAATTTGCAATGAAGTATCAGCTCTAAAACCTATGTGCCCTGAGCCATGTTTACTTTTGGTTCCCCTCCCACTATGAGCACAGTGAAGAACAATCCCTGTCTGACAGCATTTGACTTGGTGCTGGAGTTTAAAAATGGTGCTGGCGCCAGGAATCCTGAGCGATTCTGGAAGTGACTTCTACCTGTGGTGAAAGGGAAGATACAATGAGTCGGGTGCTATAGAGGCATGATATATAACTAATGAGGGGAGATTTGGAGAATTGTATGAGAAATCTCTCCAGGGCTCACAGAGACAACACTCCATAAAATGTCAAGTAACACTTTGTTGATTTCTGGTAAGGATTAATCCAAATGAGATCCACGACATGAAATGAGGCATTATGAACTTCCTTAAATTAGATATTCATGTTATCTTAAAAGCTAAACTAGTTTTGAAATTGTACTTTTGCATTAGACTTTTATTAAAAACAAAATACCTTTAATAAAGTTGAACATGGATGTATTTACCAGATACTAAACAAAATGGACAAGACTCTAAAAGAAAACATAGAAAAATAAAACACTTAGAGTTATTACAGCACAGAAAGAGAACCTTCGGCCCATTATTTCTGTGCTGGTCATTGAACATTCATCTATTCTAATACCATTTTCCAGCCCTTGGGCAGTGGCTTTGAATGCCATGGCATTTCAACTGTTCATCAAAACAGTTCTTAAATATCTTGAAGATTCTGTCCTTTACGATCATTTTAGGCAGTGAGTTAATGAACTAGCTTGTTGGGCAAACAGAAACCGAGATGTGTAGTCACTGTCAGCACTCCCATCCTGCAATCCTGCTTCAAACTGAGATAATTGTAACTTCTGGAACTCAGGCAAGCATCTGCAATAACATTATAGAAGTGTTGGGAAATGCGACCGAAGATGGTAATATCACAGAATCCCTACAGTGTGGAAACAGGCCCTTCGGCCCAACAAGTCCACACCGACTATCAGAGCATCCCACCCAGACCCAGCCCTATAACCCACCTAAACTACACATCCCTGAACACTACGGGCAATTTAGCATGGCCAATCCACCTATCCTGCACATCTTTGGACCGTGGGAGGAAATCGGAGCACCCAGAGGAAATCCACGCAGACATGGGGAGAATGTGCAAACTCTACACATACAGTCGCCCAAGGGTAGAATTGAATCCGGGTCCCTGGTGCTGTGAGGCAGCAGTGCTAACCACTGAGCCACCGTGCTGCCCCAAATCAAACCAGATGGTCTGTCAGTGAAAGAAATCCATTGGAATGCTTTCTTAAAAATCTCCTGTCGACATTTTCAGAAAATTTTTCATCTTCAAAGAGAGGGAAAATTTAAAAAAAAGAAACTTCAGTTCATGACACTTCAACAAATTTAGCCATCCTTCAAGAGTGTTTTGATTTACTCCATGGATATGTTATTGCCACACTTTGTGGAATAGCCAAAACGGTATCTGTTCAAAATGAGCACTAAGTTCAAATGAGTTTAGGTTTCTTGTCTGCATGAATCAGGCACTAGCCCCTTACCCCTGCTGACAAAATACTGACGTGTTGGAAAGAGATTTGGGTTCCGTCTGCAATTTTAAAGTTTTGACTGTGAATATTCAGCCCCAAGAATGCTTGTCCAATGGATAAGAGTATCTAAATCTATCGTCATATTACTTCTTTCATAGATACTTCCTTTGAGTATGATTTAAGAGTAGATACTGTGTCATCCAAAGGAATTTGTAGATCTTTTAAATAATATAACTATCAGCAGTCTCCTGGACATTTCATTCATCTCACCAAATTCTATATTTAGAATGTAATTAAAATTCTCTTAAGATTAATGAACTAATTTGTTGAGCAAATTGAGATTGAAATGTGTAGCCGCTGTCACTTATTCAATTCACTCTATTTGTATTTACAAATTTCAGACCCTTCAAACTGAGCATGTTAATGGAAGGCTACAGCATGCAGATTGGGGTCAAATTGAATTTTTGCGTCAGCTCATGACTTTGTGCTGTACACACACATTTCAGACTATCACATACGTCTGGAGATGCAACTGAAAAAGTTTTTCAGCAATGACACAGAGGTTTTTCTACATTTAAATGAAGATATAAAAACAGGTTGGCTTTGTTGATTGCAAACATGCATGAGAAGTAAGAAAGAACATAGTAATCTGGCATATTAAATCTGCTTCTTCCCCACATTATCTTAGTTTGCAGGGTCAAAATTATTTTAATTCTTGTGGAATCTTGTATGAACTATGTCCCTTATATCAGAAAGAGCATCTGAGTGATAATCAAGGCAGCTTTCCTACCTTAAAAATGATATTGTTCAACTTTGGCTGCATTCCATGATAAAACATTTGCTCAGTTTATACAACCAAGGGATCAACATGTCATGAAAAATATTTGATTATATTGCTTCTAGATACAGCCATTGTGGCAAATGAAGCCATTCAGCCTGTTAATTCCATTCCGCTCCATTGTTCTATCCCTCTTGCCCTGTAAGTTTATTTCTCTCAAGTACCAATCCAAGTTTGTTTCTAAATCATTGAACGTCTCCACCTCCACCAACCTCCCTCCTGCATCCCTTAACAAACAGCCTTAAATTTGTATCAGAGATAGTAGGAACTGCAGATGCTGGAGAATCCTTGTGCCGTCTTGTCCTTATTCTTTCAGCTAATAGGACAAAGCTCTTCTTTGTCATCCCTCTTTATAAAGAATGTTAGAATCTTGTATATCTCTATCAAATCTCTCCTCAACTTCCTTTGTGTGAAGAACAACTCCAGCTTCTCCATTCTAACCTTGTTAATACAACCCTTTATCCCTAGAACAATTTAGTCAAATACCTCTGTTCCCTCTCAGGCACCTTCATATCCTTCTTAAAGTGCGGTTACCAGAAGTGTGTATTTTAGTTGTTCACTAACCAGAGTTTTTATACTGGTTCAGCCTAATTCTCCTGCTTTTGCACTCAACACCTCTAGTTATAAAGTCCACAATCCCTATATGCTGTGTTAATTGCATCTTTTGTACTCACTGCTGTGGCTGACTCATTGTCATCGATTTCCTCCAAGCCCTGCAATGTGTCAATGACACATTTGGCTGGTGAAGAAAAGCTTTCACTATATTGATCCACAGCCAGCAAAGACCCATATAAGTGCTCAATTGTATTAGGGGTTGTGCACCAAGCAGAGAAGGTACACTCCTCTTGATCCTACAAACAAACCTTTGTCTGTCCGGCTCCAGGTTTTCCTCCCTTTTCGTGTAACCATCTTGGATCCTGTCCTCTCTCCCACCTCTCCTCCATTCTTTTAGTATTTGTCAGAAGCCATTTCCTTGGCTTTTTGAGAGTGCTCCACTGCATGACTTTATTCTCTTACCTGCAAGCAATCTAATTACCTTATAATTTCCCTGAGCTTGAGGCAGGAACATTGTTTGCAAAATGAAAACGAAGCCTGGAGATTAAAAATAGTCTGGCCCTCCAGCTGAGTATGGTCTTATGAGTTCATCCTGGTTTTGCACTTACACCAAGTGAAAATCCTATTCCATTCAACTCCAAGCTCTTTTGATGGAGCTATTTCTAGCCCTGTTTCATTAACCTACATTCTTGGCCTCACCGTTTCAAATGAAATTCCCAGGGCTCCTTCATGGTGAAAACTGCTTCCAAGGAACATTAATTTCTCACATCAACATTTTGTTTCCTCACAACAGCATTTAATTTATTTGAAATGTGAAACCCATTCAAGATTTAAGAACTTCTTTTGTATTTAGGGAATCTTGTCTGATCCAGAGGACTATGACACTTCAGCTTTATCCTACTTCTTTAGAATGCTTGCTACAGCTACAATGGCGGCGATGTTACCAGTCCCCAGCAAATGCAGGAAGTGGGATCGAAAAACCCACGTAGAGCCAGATTGGATTGACTCCCTGACTTAGTCCACTATCAGAGCATCTTCTCAACTTGCCCTTCACCTGGCGAACCAGAGGTTAAATTCACTACCAATTAGACGTGGAGCATTTCCCAAACCCAAGGAGTTCCAACTGTGGATCATTTTACAGACTCCTTAGAATTCTGCTGATGGTATGGTGACCGTTGCCACAGTATTGTTTTGCTAATGGTGAGCTGATGCCTGTCACATAGGGAGAAGGTGGCACAGTTTGTGTGGCAGGGTGGCCTATTCATGATACAAAGTAGGTCTTTGGGCAGAATAAACAACACCCCATCTCAATCTCCAAGCTATTTCCCCAAGTCAACTGGTCCTGGCCCAGCCCGCACCCCTCCCCCCCCAACCTTAGAATGAAAACCATGCCTCGGGAGCAACTTTATCCCCAAGGCAGATGCACAAAGCCAAGAATGCCCAGCCTGAAGTTGAAAATCGACCCCAAATCGTGGAAAGGAATACAATGCATTTGTATTGTTATTTTTAAAACTATTCATTCAGAATCCATATCTATATCTTGTACCTATATACGGGAGTCAGTTAACTCAGTTGGCTGGATGGCTGGTTTGTAATGCTGAGTGATGCCAGCAGTGTAGGTTCAATTCATGTACCAGCTGAGGTCATCATGATGATCCTGCCTTCTCAACTTGCCCTTCACCTCTGGTGATCCAGACGTTAAATTCACTACCAGTCATCGCTCTCTAATTAATTGGCAGCACTATGGCAACTTTATACGTACACCCTTATGGTCTCTAATAGGCCTCATTCTTTCCTTGATTATCATTTTCTTCTTTACATATTTATAAATTGTTATGTAAACATCCTTGCATTTATCTTGATTTTACCATTCTTATTTTTTTCATTCCTTCCTTCAGGTTTCTAATTTTCTTTTTAATTTCACCCCACCTCTTGGTTATCAGCAGTATTGATGTGTTTGTTACCTAAAATAGAACACCTTTTCCTTGTTGAATCTTGCAGGTTCTTTCACATTATGTGATTTACGTGGGAGGGGGATGATGTCTAAATTTTCAAGTATGACTCTTTTTCTGTGACGTCATATTTAGTTGGATAGGTCAAATCATTTGGCCTCATTTTCTCCTCACACATGTTTTGCCCCCCTCATTTTTCAGTCTCCTGCCTTTCCTGTAACACGGCAAGTTGAGTTGTCATTTCTGCCCCTCTTTATGGCATGATTTAGTAACAGCTCAATATTATGAGCTGTGAAAGATGGCTGCTTCTTATTCTGGAGGTAAGCAGATCTCCATACTAGGACAGCGTATTAGTGAAGAATGACTAGCTGATCACCACGATATGGTGCAAGCCACTTTTGGTTCCTACCTCAGATTCCAGAGAAGTTGATCAACTTGAATTTTGACGAAGTCCAAGACAATAATAATTTTTTCTTTACAGGCGGTTAGCTTTCCTAGACTTCCTGTCTGCGACCTATTTTGAATTCATTAGGATGTCTTGAATACTCACCAAGACCCCAGGTTTCTTGGATCACATTCATGTGCGCAAACTTATGATTTGAAAACTGGAATCAGGTGCATTTACAAAGTAGCTACATAAATGAGGTATGTACCTGGCAGGGTGAACTGATTGCTTCAAGTTCCTGTGTGGATAAGCTTCTTTTCTAATTTGGCTCCTTCAGAACCAAGGCATGTCTTTGCACAAATGCTTATTGTATTAGGGCTAACCACTCTATATTGATCAGCTCATTAAATGTGCAGGCAGGCTTTTGTTGTTTAATGCTTACAATGTTGGGGATGACAGCTGACCAGACCAACAAGCTTGCCCAAGTTGATGCAACATCAACAGTTGATGCCAACAAACTTGACCATGGCAGGCAACAGGGTTCAATGCAAAAGGCCAGGTTTTGTCATTGGACAAGGAAACAATGCAAGCCTTTCTTAGAAAGCTCTCAGATGTGTAATTTTCCTGGTTGTGATGAAAGGTCAGTGAGCAGGCAGTATATGAGCTGTGAGTGTTGTAGCTTTCTTTATGTTTGAACAGTGAACTGAAGTAGATATGTGAGAGGCAATGCCACTATAGTGCAAATAGTGCTACGTTGGCAGTTGTAATGAAGCAACAAACATTGATTGCACGAGGCATCTGATGGAGATGCCTAGCACCCAATGTCTTGCCTGATATTTCTCTGCAGTGGAAACCCTACAATGTTAATTTATACTCAGAGAAGAGTGAAACATTATGTTGTCACTGGTACTTGCACTGGCAGAGGCTGTATATTCCTTACCTTCATAAGAAATTAATGGAAGTCCTACAAAAATTTGTAATCAACTTGTACAGATCTCACCTATCCCAGAGCCATAAAATAAAATATAAAACTATGAGGGGTATGGATAAGGTGAATGGCAGGTGTCTTTTCCTTGGGGTGTGGGATTTCAAAACTAGGTAGCATATTTTTAAAGTGAGAGCTGAAAGATTTAAAAAAAACGTGAGAGACAATTTTTTGTTTACACAGGGAGTGGTTCATGTGTAGAACGAACTTCCAAACGAAGTGGTAGATGTGGGTAAAGTTACAACATCTGAATGACATTTGGATAAATACATAAATAAGAAATGTTTAAAGGGATATGGCCCAAGTGCAGGCAGGTGGGACTAGTTTAGTTTGGGATTATAGTCAGCATAGACTGGTTGGACCAAAGGGTCTGTTTCCGTACTGTATGTCTCTATGACTCTATTAGCACATAAATGGTCTCTATCATGAACTGACAGCATATTCAAGTCACTATAGTCCAAGAGGATGCTTGCTCATTAGACAGCAACAACTGGTGGTGGTTTAACCCGAGGATCGTGGCATCTGGGTGGCTCAATGGTTACCACTGCTGCCTCACAGCCTGGGTTCAATTCTAGCCTTGGGTGACTGTGTGAAGTTTGCATCTTCTCCATGTGTCTGCAAGTGTTTCTGCCGAGTGCTCTGGTTTCCTCCAATAGTCCACAGATGCGCAGGCTAGGTGGCTTAGCCATGGTAAATTGTATGGTTACAGGGATAGGGTGGGGGCTTGGATGTGGTGGGATGCTCTTTAGAGGATCAATGTAGACTCAATGAGCCAAATGGCCACTTTCAACACTGTAGAGATTTTACCATCACCGCACCTCGGGCAAGGGGAGGCGGTTGAGAAGGAGAGTACTTTGCAGGAGCCCCAGCCAATTCTGTTGGCATTATTCTGTATCACAAATCAACTATCCTGCCAACTGAGCTAACTGACTGTCATCTCTTACTTGAATTGGATGATGGTCTGAAATTTGATAGTCTCCAGCAATGACACTCCTCCCACTGAAAGAATGGCTTTATCAATGGTTTGCTGATTTGTCCTGTTTGACTAATACAATCATGTGTGCTGTGCCCCAAAGGCAGAGTCACCGGAACCAGAGATGCATTGGATATTGAACCACACTTCCCTGGAGGTATGGGCTGCCAAGTTGATTTCATGCTTCATCTGTCCAACAATGTTGACAATATTTTTGTTAGTTTTGGTTGGCCAACTTTTGCTGAAATTGTAAAATCCTTACAAGGGCACATGACATATGTTTTCATGGTTGTGTTTTGATCAAATCCACAATTCCATCCCTTCTTATTTCAGACCTCCAGCATGCACTGTACTTTGCTTTTAGTGCCAAAATTCCATCTACCTATCTTAACACAAGATATCTTAACATAAAATATTGCATGCTTCTAGTCTCAATATTTCTCCTTCTCATGAATTTATCTCACAGAGATTGCTTCGAATGTTCTAATTTTGTAATATGTTCATACTGAACTAAATAGCTAATGCTACAATAATTTGTGAAAAGTGGCCAGAAATAATTATTTTCATATTAAATATTGGAAATACATGAAAACTTGTTACAATTAGATTATGCTGTTACTGGAGCTCAGTGATGATACAAGACAGATTGCAAAATTAGGCTTTGCGAAATGCCGACGTTGGTGGGCAGGTTGTGGTGGTGAGGAGCTCTTCGCTACCTTACGAGGCATATTTTAGTAAAACATCTGTTACAACACAGTGTGGAGCTGGAGGAACACAGCGGGCCAGGCAGCATCAGTGGAGCATTTCAAAGAAGTGTTCCGACCCGAAATGTCAACTCTCCTGCTCCTCCGATGATGCCTGGTCTGCTGTGTTCCTCCAGCTCCACACTGTGTTGTCTCTGACTCCAGCATCGGCAATTTTGTTATCTCATAGTACTTCTGTTGACAGCAAGAATTATATGGCACATTTTGAACCCAACCCCATATTGAGAATGAGCTTTGAGAAATTATTTATGGCTGTTTGGATTGTTTTTTATTCCACAAAGTTAGTTAGAAACTGAAAATCAAGAATTATAGCTAATTAAAACATAATGATGCTTCAATGATACATGAAAAAGGAAGCAAATCAGCACTTGGAAAGATATGGGATGACCCATTGTATGGCCAAGCAGTGACATACAAAGGGACTACAATGTGCTGTACGCATAGAATTTTGATCTCAAAAGAGGCTACCATGTGGAAGTTAGGGGAGACAGTGGGTTAGTGGCATTATTGCTGGACTGTTAATCCCGAGACCAAGATAACGCGCCGGGTTTGAATCCTACTATGACTAATGGTGGAATTTGAATTCAATAAAAATCTGGAATTAAGAGTCTAATGATGTCTGCAGCTATTCAAACCTGGACTTCCGGATAGAATATGCATTTTGATGCTAATGGTTACATCTTCTCAGGTGTTTATGAAGAAGGCAGTTGTCTAATTTTGTATCTGTAAAAATTCTGAAGCGATAACGTATATCTTTGCTTATAAGTTGTTTGAAATGGCATCAGTCATATTAGCACGAACACGTGTGCTTTTTCTTTGTCCTGCTTGGATGGGTGTGACATGGAGAAATTTGAGCGTTAATCCATTCTTCTCATCTGAGTGGTACTAAGCCTGAATTTCCTCCATGACTGTGCTCAAAGAGGGTGAAGCAGTGTAAAATATCAATAACTAAACAACAGATCATTTCAACCACTTATTTCATCTGATCACATGAACTGTAAATTAAGAGCTGAATAGCCCATAAAAGCCTAACTGCATTATAGTAGATGCTTTGGGGTTTGAAGTGACAAATTTTAAAAGAGCTACTTTGATTTCTAGCACTTCAGACAAAAAAAGTAGTTTGGCTGCTTCAGAATTCATTTCTTAACACTTACTCCATTTGTAATATAGGCTATGCTTACTACAGTATAACTGTAGCTCCCCACAATCACACACATCATGTGTTACAATCTATATGGTGATGGAAAACCAATATGAGGAGGAATCTCACAAATATCCCCATTCTCAAATGATGGGACAATATCAACTAACCCTCCATCTGTGCTAATACATTACCCTCCAAATTTATGAGCTCTTGTTTATTAAACTTTGTAGGCATCTTATCAAATGTCTTCTTGAAATCCTATATCGTTTGGGTCTCCTTTATCTACCCTGCTAATTGCATCCTCAAAAACTCTAACAAATTTGTCAAACATAACTTTTCTTCCATGAAGTTATACTGATTTTGTCTGATCATACTATGAATTTCTAAGTACATCGTTAAGATTTTCTTCATAATATATTTCAGCATGTCCCCAAAGACTGGTGTCAAGTAATCACTGTTGTCCCCAGCTTTCTCTCATGCATTCTTCTTTGAATAGCTAAGTGACATTTGCTAATAATCAATCTGCTGTGACCATTCCAGAATCTTTACTTTTTGGAAAATCGTAACTAGTGCATCCATTATTTCTGCAACTACCTGTTAGAACCACAGGAGGCAGGATTCCCCAGAGGAACTTGTTGGCTCATGTCTCTTTGATTTCTCTAATATTTCTGCCCTGATTATGTTAATTACCTTAATTTTTTTTCTGTTTCTAGTACCTAATTTCTATCTTCTACCGGTGAAGACAGACGCACAAAATATTTATTAAATGCTTCTGCCATTTCCTCATTTCCCACGACAATTGATCCTGCCTCAAACTTTGAAGGGATCAATGTTTACTTTAGGTACTGCATGTTCTTGATACAGTACTTATAAAAAGTCTTAAAATCTGTTTTTACATTCCTGTTACATTTTTAAAAACTTGATATCAACTATTTGGTCACTGTGGTTTTCTAAGCATCTCCCAATTCTCTGGCTTTCTACTAATCTTTATAGCATTGGAAGCCTCCTCACTTATGACAATACTATTGTCAATTTCTCTAGTAAGCCAAGGATGGATCTTTATCACAATTTTTTTTAAATGGGACATACTTTTGTTGAAAGTCTTGAATTACTTCTTTGAATGCTTCCTACTGTTCATTTAGCACTAGACCTTTTTACTTACCCACGAGAAATCTTTGTAATCATTCCCTTCACATCTTTGTAGTTGGCTTTGTTTAACGTTAAGATACATCTTCTGGGTTTGAGTTCTCAAATTTAGCATGATATTTAGTTGCATTAAGATTACTTTTTGCCCCAAGAAGATCTTTTAATGAGATTATTAATTAAACCTGTCTCATTATACAATACTAGTTCAAGAGTATCTTCATCCCCAGTTGATTCCACAATTTATTATTCTAGGGAATGATCAAGCCAACATTCTACAAACTTGTCTTACAGATAAACTTTGCCAGTTTGAGTTGTCCATTGTTGCAAATTCAAATCATTTCTTGCCTAAATCTCTGTTCAAAAGTAGGTCTACCACCTATAAATTCACTCCTCTTCTTCTCGAGATTTCTACCCAAAAGTCCTTGGTGAATATTTGCTGGTCCATGGCCAAGTGGGTTCAGCATGAAAGCAGGCTCCACATCTGCCTCAACTGGAATGGGGATTGTATCCTGTGCTGTTGGCACTAATCTAATTTACACTCTAACTGTGTAACCAAGTGAGCTAATCGGCTCCCTACAAGAACATAAGAACCAGGAGCAGGAATAGGACATCTGGCCCTTTGAACCTGCTCCACCATTCAATAAGTTCATGGCTGATCTTTTCGTGACCTCAACTCCACTTACCCATCCTCTCACCGTAACCCTTAATTCATTTACTGTTCAAAAAATTATCTATTTTAGCTTTAAAAACATCCAATAAGGAAGCTTCAGCTACTTTACTGGGGAGGGAATTCACAAATTCACATTTGGGTGAAGAATTTCCTCCTCAATTCAGTCCTAAATCTGGTCCTGCTAATTTTGAGGCTATGCCCTCTTGTTCTAGTTTCAGCCGCCAGTGTAAACAACTTTCCTGCTTCTATTTTATCTATTCCCTTCATAATTTTATATGTTTCTATAAGATCCCCCTCATTCTAAATTCCAATGAATACAATCCCAGTCTATTCGGCATCTCCTCATAAGCTAACCCTCTCAACCTAGTCCACCTAGTCATAAACTGTTCCCACCAGTGTTTCCTGAACTTTTCATTCCAAATTTTTCCCAATACTGACTATTTCCTGATTTTTTAGAGCCAGGATTGCACGGCCTCGATTTTAATGACTTGGCACAAAAAGTTAAATTGCACACTAAAACCTTAGAATGTGATTCACCAGGAGACAAATCTCAGTGCAATTTAAGTAGAGCTTATCCCAATGGAACAGCTACTTCTTGGGCATGAATCAAAGGTCTTTCTGCCCATTCCACTCTTTGAACCCAGTTCCTCAAGCTCCCTTTGTAGTACCTCACTCTTAGTTCTTCCTATGTCATTGGCCCCTTCATGGACTACTGCAACGGGACCTTCTCCTCTCTTCCCCCTTAGACCTCCTTCAGTGGTTAAGAGATATTTCAAAACTTAGGCACCAAACATTTAACACTGCCTTCACAACTCTTGTTGTGGTTTCAAAGAACAATTTCTATTCTCCTGACAATGTTATCCCCTACCACCACCACATTTTCTTTTACGTCTCCTGCTGTGACTGGCGTCTAGCACCACAATATCATGGTCAATTTGCCCATCCACCATCCATGTTCTCATCCAAATAGGTAGCAGGTCCCTCATATAATGGGCTGAGGCTCTTCCATCATCACATTCTGGATCACCACATGCCTGATACAGTCAGTCCCTCCCATCCCTCATAGAACATAGAACATTACAGCGCAGTACAGGCCCTTCGGCCCTCGATGTTGCGCCGACCTGTGAAACCAATCTGAAGCCCATCTAATCTAAACTATTCCATTATTATCCATATGTTTATCCAATGACCATTTAAATGCCCTTAAAGTTGGCAAGTCTACTATTTTTGCAGGCAGGGCATTCCACGCCCTTACTACTCTCTGAGTAAAGAACCTACCTCTGACATCTGTCCTATATCTATCACCCCTCAATTTAAAGCTATGTCCCCTCGTGCTAGCCATCACCATCCGAGGAAAAAGGCTCCCACTGTCCACCCTATCTAATCCTCTGGTCATCTTGTATGTCTCTATCAAGTCACCTCTTAACCTTCTTCTCTCTAACGAAAACAGCCTCAAAACCCTCAGCCTTTCCTCATAAGACCTCCCTCCATACCAGGCAACATCCTGGTAAATCTCCTCTGCACCCTTTCCAATGCTTCCACATCCTTCCTATAATGCGGTGACCAGGACTGTACGCAATACTCCAAGTGCAGCCGCACCAGAGCTTTGTACAGCTGCAACATGACCTCATGGCTCCGAAACTCAATCCCTCTACCAATAAAACCTAACATACTGTACGCCTTCTTAACAACGCTATCAACCTGGGTGGCAACTTTCAGTGATCTATGCACATGGACACCGAGATCTTTCTGCTCATCCACACTACCAAGAATCTTACCATTAGCCCAGTACTCTGTATTCCTGTTACTCCTTCCAAAGTGAATCACCTCACACTTTTCCGCATTAAACTCCATTTGCCACCTCTCAGCCCAGCTCTGCAGCTTATCTATGTCCTTCTGTAACCTGCAACATCCTTCTGCACTATCCACAACTCCACCGACTTTGGTGTCATCCGCAAATTTACTAACCCATTCTTCTACGCCCTCATCCAGGTCATTTATAAAAATGACAAACAGCAGTGGCCCCAAAAACAGATCCTTGAGGTACACCACTAGTAACTGAACTCCAGGATGAACATTTCCCATCAACCACCACCCTCTGGCTTCTTACAGCTAGCCAATTTCTGATCCAAACTGCTAAACCACCTTCAATCCCATGCTTCCGTATTTTCTGCAATAGCCTACCATGGGGAACCTTATCTAATGCTTTACTGAAATCCATATACACCACATCAACCGCTTTACCCTCATCCACCTGTTTGGTCACCTTCTCAAAGAACTCAACAAGGTTTGTGAGGCACGACCTACCCTTCACAAAACCGTGTTGACTATCCCTAATCAAATTATTCCTTTCTAGATGATTATAAATCCTATCTCTTATAATCCTTTCCAACACTTTACCCACAACCGAAGTAAGGCTCACTGGTCTATAATTACCAGGGTTGTCTCTAATCCCCTTCTTGAACAAGGGGACAACATTTGCTAGTCTCCAGTCTTCTGGCACTATTCCTGAAGACAATGACGACAGCCTAAGGGTGTGACCGCCTCGTAGTACAAAATGTCCAGATAACTCTTCCCCCCTCCTGGCGATGTGCAATATTTTCAATTTCAACCCTAGTTCAAGGAGGAGAGTGGCACGGTGGCTCAGTGGTTAGCTTCACAGCACCAGGGACCTGGGTTTGATTCCAGCTTTGGGTGACTATCTGTGTGGAGTTTGCATGTTTGCCCCGTGTCTGTGTGGGTTTCTGCTGGGTGCTCCGGTTTCCTCACACAGTCCAAAGATATGCTGGTTGATGGATTGGCCATGGTAAGTGTGGGGTAATGGTGATAGGGTGGGATGCTCTTCACAGGGTCAGTGTAGACTTAATGGGCCAGATGGCCTCTGTCTGCGCCTTAGGGATTCTAACTCTGAGGGTCAAAACAACATTGCTTTCGAGGGCTTGTTTTGAGGCCTACTTTTTCCGTTTTCAGGATTTCTTTTTCCTTCTCATTAAATCATTCATTAGATGATGCAATCTCATTGTAACCAAATTTTGTGTATTTGTGTGATAGTAGGCGTATTTAGACTCTCACAGGAGCAGAATTACAAGAATTCATCTGTATTCTCAAAAATTATTAACACTTATTAAACAAAGAGGCACTGTGTACAAGGAAAGCACCAATTAATTCGGAACAATAGTATCTAAATTGGCACAAGAAAATAGAAACAAGTTAGTAAGGGTCTAGGCCTGAAACATCAGCTTTCCTACTCCTCTGATGCTGCTTGGCCTGCTGTGTTCATCCAGCTGTATACCTTGTTATCTTAGCAACAAAAGCATTTTTTTAAAAAAAATTAACTGACAGACTTCAATAAGCAGACAGCAACTATCCTATTCACATCTTTCTAGTGAGGTCACAGATTTCATTCACGTATGTACAAAACTGAAAGATTTTAACCAAGCAGTTACTGAATGTAATTTAAAGAGAAAACATTAAACTCAGCTGACTTTTTCTGAACACTTCTTCTGAAGAAGGGTCTAGCCCGAAACGTCAGCCTTCCTGCTCCTCTGATGCTGCTTGGCCTGCTGTATTCATCCAGCTCTACACCTTGTTATCTCAAACTCAGCCACCTGCTGCCCTCTGACATTTTTTTGATGTTGAAGCTCTGACTCCCACCTCAAGAGACTTTCTCCCACTCCTGACAAGTTCTATACTTCTGAGGAAGGGTCACCGGACCCAAAACGTTAACTCTGATTTTTTTCTTCACAGATGCTGCCAGACCTGCTAAGTTTTTCCAGCAACTTCTGTTTTTGTTCTCTACTGCACTTGACATGCTCTCACTCTGACTGTCAACACACTCGTACTCCTCTCCCCTGACCAGCCCGTGTTCCTGATTCTGTGCATACTGCAGGCATTGTGGAACTCTAAGGTCATGCCAAAAAGGTTAGGCACTGATGAGCTCAATTCTTCATGGTGCAAATTTTTAAATTAATTTCCCTTAGCAGCATGACTCAGTTTGGATCTTAATTTTGAAAGCTTATATAAACATCATTGCAATTAAACTACTCGGTGGAGCTGTCAAATTTGGTGATAATTTAAAATGGATGAGATTGAATTGGTCGCCTGTTATACCAATTGTAAACCATTTATAAAGCACTCTTTCTGTTCAATCAGTTACCTCAGTATACTGCCAAATGTACTGACATCATCAACTTTTAGGTAAACTGAACTTTAATTATGTCCTGTTACATAATCTACTACTGATTACCTGTTTTCCCTTGGAAGCTCCTTGCTAAAAGGGGAGCTTTAACATAGCTGTCTGCATAAATCTACTCCTCTTCACCTCTAATTTGTTACTGCGTTTTAACTGATGCCAGGGAGAAATACCATATTGTCAACCATTTTCAAGAAGTAGTGAAAGATGGCTTCAAGACATGAATATTCCCTATGTTTAAAGCTAACTCTGGAGACACTGATTACATCTGTCTTTAATTCTCCTCGAGAGTCCTATGCTTCAGGACTATTCCTGTCAAGGAGGAGGAATAAAAATCACTATTTTAAGGAAGCCCATACTGTTTCAGTATGACAGGATGGACAGCCTCATTAAAATAGCGATTGAATCAGAAAATCACATAGCACAGAAGAGGCTATTTGGCCCATTGAATCTGCATTGACAAAAACTACTCTAAACCTATATCTGTCCTACTTACCAATACTGGGCCCATTGCCTTTAATCTTATGATATTTCAAGTGTTCATCTGAATACGTTTTAAAGATTGTGAGGGTTCGTGCTTCAGCTAGCTTCCCAAGCAGTGCATTTCAGATTCCCACCACTTTGAGCGAAAACGGTTTTCCTCAAATCCCTTCTAAAATTATGCCCCCTTGTTATTGATCCCTTAACTAAGGGGAATAGCTGCTTTCTGCACTCTCAGTCTTAAATACACCAGTCAGGTCCCCTCTCAGTCTTCTCTGCTCTAAAGAAAACAACCTGAGCTTATCCACTCACTCTTCACAGAAAAACTGCTCAACCCAGGAAACATCCTGGTGAATCTCGTCTGCTCACCGCTCCAGTGCAAACATGTCCTTTCTATAGTGCACTGACCAGAACTGCACACAGTACGCCAGCTGTGGCCTAACCGTATTTTTGTACAGTTTCAACATAACCTCCCTGTTCTTATAATCTAAACTATGACTGAAAAAGGCAAGTGTCTGAAAAAGTAACTACGCTAATAACCTGGCTTGCTGCCTTCAGAGATCTATGGGCAAGCACCCCAAGATCCCTCTGAGCTTCCTAGTGTCCTGCCATTCATTGAGTACTCCCTTGTCTTGTTACTTCTTCCAAAATGCATCACTTCACATTTATCAGTGTTAAATTCACTCTGCCAATGATCTGCCCATTTGACCAATCCATTTATATCCTCCTGTAACCTAAGGCCTCACCGCCAGCCACCTGGCCAACCTTCATGTTATCCTGAAAGTTACTTATCATCACCCACATGTTCTTCTATATCGTTTATACATATCACAAACAATAAGTGACCCAGCACTTATCCCTGTCGTATGCCATTGGACACTTGCCTCCAGTCACATATAATATATGCTCATCAGGTTCTAGTAAAGTCATTTTTAAAATCCTAATATCTTGTGAAGTTCTCAATGTTTTACAAAGTTGCTATCAATGTCTGATTAACACTGGTTCAGTCTGACAATTAGAATCATAGAATCCCTACAGTGTGGAAGCAGGCCATTCGGCCCATTGAGTACACTGACCCTCCGAAGAGCATCCCACCCTATCCCTGTAACCCTACACATAAGAAACAGGAGATTTTGACTATATGGGCTTAGAATTTAATCATATTGTTCCCATTTTTAAGACACTTAAACTATAGCCTTCAAGCCCAAAATGGTTAATCCACATGCACACTAATACTGCCACATTGGATTGGACTGCACTGTTGGCATCCTGAGCATCCAGCAGCAATTCAAAAAACTCATTCTAATCTTTAAACAAAATCTGCCTAAACTGAATGCAGGACTTTTTCATGAAATCAGTTTGCCCTAACTGCGGACTTGTGATGTGTTGCTGGGTGAGCCCAACATTCAGAACCCTCTTGGGAGTGCTTTTAAAGGGTTCATCTGTTCTATTGTCACCCATTTAGCTGCAGCATTGTCCTCCAGGCAGCGTTGTTGATCTACCTTCAATGTTCCATGTATGAATTTTGATTTTTGGGAACAATGTTTTGCTGGAGCTGAACTATTAATAAACCAGTTTATTCCAGTCACTGCGTGGTCCAGTAAGTCTGCCATTGGGGTTGATGGATGAGGCAGAGAAGATAAGAGACAAGAGACAAGTGGTGTAGCTGACAGAAGGAGAGCATTGCGCAAATCTCCAGAGAGTGCTTCTCATTCCTCAATTGTAAGATGCAATTCGTGAGATACCTGACACAGCAGGATTTTCAGAAAAGGGCAGGGAGCATTGCACTTAGTTATCAAGCTCACCATGGCCCTTAATTTTTACGTAACAGGGTCATTCCACGCTGCAAACAAACATATAAAATAGAAGCAGATGTAGACCAGTTGCAACTGGTGACTTGAGGGGCACACTGCAGTTTGCGACACATAACAATATCAGGAAGGGAACCAAGGCTTAACATATCAGGCAGAATACAATCATCCCACTCCCCTCTAGAAGAAATGTGAAATAGAATGACACAGGCTTTATCTGAACCACAGACTTTCCCCGGGCCCGAGGTTCCAAAAGTTCTCTTGCCGCTTGTACCAGCCTGAATTCTAGGTCAATAGAAAGGGATACCACTCTGCATGTTTGCAGCCATAAGCTAACATTTCTTACAGGTGTACCATAGCCTTGGCATTCCTTGTCCCTGATCCAGACCAGGAAATGGGTAGAATTCAAAAATATAAACTCAACAGCAAGTAACAAATTCCAGCTCCATTCACATTGGTTGAAACTGAAACACAGCCCTGAATGATATTCAGACTCTCCCAGCTATCGGTTTGACTGTTAATCAGGAGTATCAGGCAACAGTGGAACATTATATTGTGAAGAGAAATGTAGCATAATAAAATGGACAAATCTCATCCTTCTGGAGCAAACTTTGAGGTCAAAGGCCAGCATTGCAAATTGCCTCAGACAAATCTACAGTTCAGATAATTCTGTTTTCATGCTACAGGACGAAGTATGTAGTGACTGAGAACTGAATGCTGTATAAGAAGAAAACAGCATTGTCAATACCTCAACAATATAGAGTTGTAAAGTACCTTTAATGTAGTCAAAGATCTACATCTGCTTCATTGAAGCATTATAAGATATGATACAACATTACCATGTAAATGGATATTAGATTTGAGATGACCAAAAACGTGGTCAAAGAGGTAGGTTTTAAAGAATGTTTTAAAGGAAGAAGAGGTGGAAAGGGAAGAGGTATATAGAGGACAATTGAGGTGCAGCTATCAATGGAAGTGCAATAATAATTCTAAATGCTCACTTTAAAAGCAGAGGAGGGCAGATGTCTGACAGGGTCATGGAACTGGTGAAAGTAACAGAGATGGGGAATGGTGAGGAATGATCCGAAAATATGGGTGAAGATTTTGAAAATGACTTTGCATAACTGGGATTGACCAGTGAAGGTCAGGAAATTGAAGGTGGTAGGTCCATTGGATTTGGAGCAAGGCAAGGCATGTGTTTAGATTGACCTCAAGTCTGCAGAATTGGCACCAAACAGGAGTCTATATAGAAATAATTAAGTCTAGAGGTAACAAAAACTTTATCAACAGATCACGTGAGACAGGGTGAAGTTGCATGATATTACGAAGATAGAAATATGCAATCTTATGGAAGGTGCAAACGTGTGGGGTCAATTACAGCCTCAGAATTGTGAGCACGTTGCTTTAACTGACTGCTGCCAGGGAGACGGATGGAGTACATAACAAGGGAGTAGAGATTAGTGTGGGTACCAAAAACAATAGTTTCAGTATTTCTGATAATAATTGCTGTAAATTTATGATCAGCCAATACTAGATGTCAGATTAACATTTTGCAAATTTATCTGACAGCGGAAGAGTCAAAGAGAGCAATGGGGAGGTAAAGCTGGGTGTAGTCAGTTATCCTGCGAAACTAACAGTACTTTCAAATTAAGTCACTGAGTGGCTGATTGTAGATGAGAAGTAGGAGGAGCCTGGGATAGATCTTTGTAGATACCAGCGTTAATAGTGATAGAAGTGGAACAGGAGTCATTAAAACACACATTGAACAGGGAATTCAGAAGCTCCGTTATGTTTTCTTACAAATAATGTTTCAAAGTCTTATAGAATCAAAACAAGTTAGTCACTATGAGAATCTATGATTTAAAAACAATCAAGTACAGCAAGGTCAGATCAAAGTAATTCACAAATCAGCCATGGTCAAAACTGATCTATTTTTAGAATCAGCTGTATTTGTTCATTAATTGGTTGTTTTGGTTATTTTAGATGGAATCGTCAGCATTTCAACAGTCAGCACTAATGATTACAGCAACCATTTCGAGTGCTGATGCTGCCACAGCTTGAAGTCAGCTATGGATAATTTTTTTTTCAAAGGTCTTACAGTGCTGAATAGCATCTCTCCTCTTGACATAGTGCTGTTGCAGCACTGTAGAAAATGTCTCTTTCAGTATGAAAATGATTTTTATGTGTGTAAGTATTTATTGAAATTGTTATCCCTTGAGCTCTAAAGAGAATCTTTTTATGATAGAAACAAATTTCTATCCAATTATGTGCCCTTCCACAATTATTGAAATATATAATGTACCATTACACCTGGGGCTGATGTAGACTGCAATCTGACAATCTCCTTCAACAGTGCAACAATGGTCTATACCATTGTTGCATTTGGGGATTGAGACTAATTGGCATTCTCAGAGATTGTAGGAGTGTTTTCAGTATTTGTAGCTTTCTTAAATTTAGGGAAGTGTGCCATTTTCTTTTTAAATACCAGATTCTTTTTTAAAAAGTCAATCTTTTTACAAAAGGACAAACAACTACAGTACATACAAGTAGACCATAGGTCCACTGAACTTGGCAAAACTGGTTTGATTATTTAAGCAGGATGGAATTTACAAGGTTCTTTGTTTAAACCAATTTTTAATAATCTATTAGGCCACTTTGATTGAAAGTAAATTCATTCTGAAAATGAGTAGTTTGCTGAAAGATTATTGTCATAAAATTATTTATGAATGAAATATGTTCTGTGTTGTCTCCTATTAATTCCAAATTGGATCCTCATAACAGAAAACACATATCCAGAGAAGGCCACTGATATTGCTCCCTAAGTGTCACTTTATCTTCCTTTTGAGCTCAAAGGATGACATTTAAATGATTTTATATGATGTTCTGAGTGAAGTAAGAAATCTGGATTAATTTTGATTGGACAATGCGGTTATATATTGATGATAATGGTTTGACCGCATGTCATTTCCTCACTTACCACTATAGATATTCGTACACGTTTCGACTTTCTGAATTCTGACAATGCCTGATTCTTTGATAGAAACATAGGATAATGTAGGTTATACATCTCATTTGGCATCATCCAGGTAGAAGCCCTACATCCGGCTAAAAGTTGCTGAACATTAGTCAGTCAAAGATGTTTTCTTTCTTATCAGTTGAATTTTGCAAAGGCCCATTTTGCCTTAACCCTTAGTCTATTTTTTAAAAAAGAATGTCCATCAGAAAGCTGTGTTTTGTTTAACATCTCACGTCACTGGAAGTTATGTCTGAATAAGACAGCAGACCACAACAGGATCTTTTAGCCTTTCTACCACAATTTATGTAAGATGACAGATATGATACAAATATAGCAGCACAGAATGTATATTACATAATATAAACACAGCACATCACATGAGGAGTGAAGTTAGCTTTTAACTTGTCATCAAGAACTGCAGTCACAGAATAGAAAGCAGCATGACTTTTGATAAAGTCAGCACATTAATTCACAGTATTTTCAGCACTTCCTAAGCCTTCAAATTAGGGGAAAATTTAAAGCAAAGTCCAATGAATTTGAAGTGGCACCTATTCATTAGAAATTTGTTAAACAGTGATCTCAACAAATCAACCTTTTGATAGTAGCCTTCCAACTCTGATAACTTGTATTGTTTTACGTGTGGATAACTAAAATAAGTGACTGTTTAATTCATGAGGTATAACTCCAAAATGGAGTAATTAGAATAGAAATTGGTTCTCTTTACTGTCGGTGTTTTAGGCCCAGACAAATTATTATCATTATCTCACATTGAAGAGTCACCATTGGTTTTTCAAAACTAGTATGACCCAGAGAACGAAAGAATTAAACCCATCTGGATGGCTTCTTTTCCATCTCCTATAGAATAAATTATATCACTACTTTTCAGTTTGATGAGGAAATTATTCACAAAAGCTTCACAAGGTATTATGCACTACTGTGCAACTATATGACATAGCTTTCAACACCAGCAACACGACACCCATTAAAGCACCATGATTCATTGGCATGGTAGATAAACTAGCATATCTTGAATGTTAAATATTTTAAAATATAAATTTGATAAATGGAGTTAGGAGAGTTCTTATATGCTATAATCCATTAATTATCCACAAGTTATTTCATAACTCCTGTATATCAAAGAGAAACTAACTACTGGCTAAATGTTCTTGGCATCTTACTTTTCATTTTAAGTCTGTTATGTTCAGAAATATACTAGAGAAGGTGCAGTAACATTGTGCTGTAGTTTTATTGAGAATTAATCAAGCATACTTCATTGTTTGCTGGAGTTATGTCGATGTTGATCTATAAACTGCAATTAACATTTATTATATTTGAGCACATATTCAAATTATCAAACAAGCTAGAGGACTTGATTATGAACCAGAAAAGGTGATAGCAGAAATCCCTTCATGTATTACCAAATCCTGTTAAATAGGAGGGAAAGCACTCGTAAAACTTCTGGTGAAGCTTACAAGAAGAAATAAGGCACAAGGATTTGCTCAATGGTCATTTTCTGGAAACTGTTTTCTTTGCTGGAGGGAAAAATGTAATCCTTTCCAAAAAAGATTGACAGATGCAGCCGACTCTTTGACACCTGCAGATGTACTATCTGAAATCTCACAAAGAGGTATATGTGCTTTGAACAGTTAGCACAACTAACAGAATTTAATATGGAACACACTTGATGATGGAGACACCTACCTCTCCTGGTTCATCCATTGGGTTCACACAGAACAGGCTTTTCAGTGCAATTCCTGTTTGATCCAGGGGACCTGAAGAAAATAAATTCACATTTATTAAAAATTTCCCTATGACAAATGAAATGACCTCTTTAAAAAAGAACTGCACCTGTCTATATTGGCATGGGAAGCCAGCAAGTAAATCAATCCCTCTGTCTTAAATGATTCACTCATCTCCACCAGGCTGGCATCAGGATTAAAATTCCTCCAACCTCACATGTTTAACAAGAATTCATTTCACACAGAGTGAGTAAATTCATGTACTGCTAGTCCATACAATGGCAACAGAGTTTCATTATTAGATTAAAGGTTAGGTTGAAACAAAACAGGAAATGTAATTGTCTTGTATTTTATAGTTGAAACATCAGGCTTCAATGAACTCTGCACTGATATTACTTAACATAATATTCACTGTGTGTTACAGATAGCTTTAGTTTAAAATTAAGGTCGAAGTCGATGAAATGAACTCATCAGAATTAAAACTGAGGGTATATGCTCTTAAACAATGTTTGAAAGTAACTACCTCAGAAAGCCACAATGATGGATGGCAACCATAAGCAAGTTAAACAGGGCCATTTCCTACAGAACAATTAAAGGTGTGAGTCAGTGTTCTCAGCAGCATCTCCTACACTGATTTGATAACTCATTCAGACATTTAATTTTTTCTTTTCAAGGTAAATCTCTGCCTGGGAAGTCCGAGACGTTTATATGACAAAATATTATACTTATTTCAAAAGAAACCTTTCAAAATCATTGTGCAAATATATTTTTACACAATAAATCATTTTGGCATTTTCCAAAATAATATTTAATATTTTCCTTTTAATGCAATCTTTGTTTGAGACGTTTACCTCCAAATCAGAATATTTAACCTGTGGGGGAAACATCAGGAAGGCCAAATGATGTTGCAAAAACATCACACGAACATTTGTAAATGTAATTTAGTTCAGGGAGGTGTTGATTTGATTACATACATTGGATGGCATTGAGCAAAGCTACTAAGCATTGGTAGAGTATTTTACATCTGTTTTCATTTGACAATGGTATGCTGCAAATGTAACAGGAAATAAGGAGGCAGTAGCATTCTTGGATGGAATAGAAATAGATAAAGAAGTAGTTGAGAGGTTGGTAGTCTTCAGGATAGAGAAGTTATCCATTCTGTCTGGGTTGCACACGACATTACTAAGAAAAGCAAAAATGATGTTGTGGAATCTCTGAATATAATCTGACAAACGTCCTTGGAAAATGGGAGATACCAGAGGATTGCAAATGTTTAGCTCAGCAACTAAGGGCCATCTAGCCTAACATTAGCGGTTGGGACAATTTTAGGGGCAATATCAATGACCAAATTAATTGACATTTGGAGATGTATAACTCAATAAATGAAAGCCAACACAGATTTGTTAAAGAATGGTTCAGCAAAAGTCGGGGCTAATGTGATTCAAGTTTGTGAAATTAATTTTCAAAAAACATTTGATAAAGTATCAGATCATGGTCTTATTAGGAAAATTAAAGCCCAGAGAATTAAAGGGACAGTGGCAACATCAATACAAAATTTGTTAAGAATCAGAAAACAGTAGTGGCAATAATATTTTTTAGATTGGGTAGATAATAGGACCTCTTCTTATTGATATGTATGAAGGGCCTAGGTAAAGAGGATTCAACTTCCAAAATTTACATAAAACTCAAAGGCATAAAAGATAGTGAAGAGGATGTCGCAAACTTTAAAAAGGCATGGCTTGGATTTTCATCTGCAAGTTGGGTGCACAAAGTCAGAAAAAAATCCCAGCTTTGCATACACAACTTTTAAAAATGGTTGATTTCTGTCACCGGGGTGGTCTGGAATAGAAATAGTGAAGAAGGTGCCAGGTGTGGAGATGGACTGGATGGAAGACCTACCTCAGTATTCAGCACTGTGTCTAAAGTTTTTAAAAAAAAATGAAAAGTTCCTCTGGTGCTCACACCAACACACTGCCAATTATATTAGCATGTGTGTGTGTGTGTGTGTGTGTGTGTGTGTGTGTGTGTGTGTGTGTGTGTGTGTGTGTGTGTGTGTGTGTGTGTGTGTGTGTGTTGTGAGGGGCGGTGGATGGCAAGAGAAATGTAGTTTGCTCTGCTTCCCATTATGTTGGATCCATTCAT
>NC_063344.1:30789152-30825767 GCF_021869965.1 Rhincodon typus
TGTGTGTGTGTGTGTGTGTGTGTGTGTGTGTGTGTGTGTGTGTGTTGTGAGGGGCGGTGGATGGCTAGAGAAATGTAGTTTGCTCTGCTTCCCATTATGTTGGATCCATTCATTGACATCTAAACAAGGAAAACATTAGTTTTAAAGATTCATTCATTCTTTCTTGGAATGAGTTGAAGAGGATTGTTGGATTCCTCTTTCTGGGTCAAGGGATATGAGGAAATCAGTACACTCTGTCAAGAATACACAAGGGAGATCTCTGAAATCAGATAGTTTGATATCTGGAGTTACAAGTTATCTGGAGTTAAGATGCGTCCCTGTGCCATCCCCAAAATCCCTCATATGCTTCATACCAAACTATGCCCCATAACAACTCATGCAGTATGCATCATGGATAGATCTTCAGACCTGTGTTCCTAAGTGTCTATTAAAGACTTCACTATATTGGTAAAAACTATCATTCATAAAATCCATTTACTACATTTACATTTCTGCAAATGAATAAAGGCTACGACAACAAACATTTCATTCAAGTGCATAGCCCCTTGTAACAACAAGCATTAATAGTCCCACTTCAAAGAATACAGACCACTTGGAGCTGTCAATCAAACTGTGAAATGGCAAGGACTCTACTATAATAATGGATGGATAGATAAATGTGAGCTGTTGCATTTTGGTAAGACAAACCAGGCTAGGACTTAGACAGTCAATGGTATAGCCCTGGGAAGTGTTGCTGAACAAAGACACATAGGGTGCAAGTGTATAGTTCCTTGAAAGTGGACTTGCAGGTAGACGGGGTGATAAAGAAGTTGTTTGTTATGCTTGCTTTTTTGGTCATTGCATTGAATACAGGAGTTGGGACATCATGTTGCAGCTATACAGGACATTGGTGAGGCTACTTTTGGAATCTGCATTTAATTCTGGTCTCCTTGCTATAGAAAGGATGTTGTTAAACTTGAAAGGGTTCAGAAAAGATTTATAAGGATGCTGCTGGGATTGGGGCATTTGAACTACAGGGAGAGTCTAAATCAGGTGGTTTAAGGTGAGAGGGGAAGATTTAAAATGGACCGAAGGAGTAATTTTTTCACGCAGAGGGTGGTGTGGGTATGGAATGAACTGCCAGAGGAATTGGTGGAGGCAGGTACAATTACAATGTTTAGAAGGCACCTGGATGGGTATATGAATAGGAAATGTTTGCAGGGATATGGGCCAAATGTTCACAAATGGGAGAAGGTCAGATTAGGATACCTGGTTGGTGTGAGCTAGTTGGGTCTGTTTCCATGCTATATATAACTCTTTGACTCTGTGATGGACCAAATGATGTTCTTCCATGCTGTATTCTTTGATAATTCGATATCAGGTAGAAAGAGGCCACAAAAATGACGTGACATGATTCAAAAAGATTAACACTCATCTTTTAAATAATAATTATTCCATTGGATTTCCAAAACTTTTCATGTCCTGCACAGCTTAAGGGTCACAAGAAAAGTTGCATTCCTGGTCATCAAGAACCCAGAGTTAGGACCGAATGAACATAACTAATCAGTTACCCTTCAGTGTTGACATCTCCTCGTGTGCCTATTAAAAGCACCGATATTCAAAAGGAACCATTAAATGTAACTCCAGATATCAAACTATCTGATTTCAGAGATCTCCCTTGTGTATTCTTGACAGAGCATACTGATTTCCTTATATTCCTTGATCCAGAAAGAGGAATCCAACAATCCCCTTCAACTCATTCGAAGAAAGAATGAATGAATCTTTAAAACTAATGTTTTCCTTGTTTAGATGTCAATGTATGGGTCCAACACAATGGGAAGCAGAACAAACTACATTTCTCTTGCCATCCACCACTCCTCACAACACAGACACACACACACACACACACACACACACACACACACATGCTAACAATATGGTGAAACATACAAACTAGTGTCCTGGAGGATAAAGTATAAGAAAAATATGTTTAAAGTACAAACTCGAGACTGAATGCTCTTGCTAGCCTTGGACTTCAAGCATAAGTGAAAGAAATGAGCTTAACTTCCTTAACCTTTCCTCAGATGTTGCATGAACCTTGGACTGGTGTGGCCCAGAATTTGATAACAGCAGTTAAAATTTCTGCTAGGGCTGACTGATTTTCCAACATTAATGCTATTGGAGTAGATGACTGTCAAGGCAAAGAAGCATCCTTGCCCTATGTTATCACAGAAAGTATACATGAACACCCAATGACGAATGGCACAATGGAAAATTTCCTTGCTTTGCCGCATGTCGGATAACCGTGTTATGGTGGTCCTTCTTTTAAAGCCAGTGAAATAAGGAAAATTAAGGTCTTAAACTGCAAAATAATACACTGTCTTCATCATTTCTAATCTGTCATTCCTGCTTAATGCACAAAAACAAAACAAGGAGATCTCTCCTTTTCTTTTCCTACTAAGATGTTATTGTAACAGAAAAGTAGTTTTGTACTTTTCTACAACAGTATAATAATTGTAACAACAAACAGTATCAACAGTACATTCTATCCTTGCTGCTCTAACAGACTTGTATGTTTAAAAAAGGGGGTTGGCTAGCTCAGTTGGCAAGATGGCTGATTTGCATTACAAAGTGACACAAACAGCATGGGTTCAATTCCTGTACCAGCAAGGGTCACCATGATGATCCTCAGCCCCTTCCTAATGTGTGGTGACCCTGAGTTAAACTCACCACCAGTTCTCTCTCTCTAATGAGAGAGACAGCAACTCTATGGTCCTCTTGGACTATGGCAACTTTCCTTAATTTAATAAGTATTTGAGAATGTAATATTTCTAGACCTAGCTGGAGCAATCATGAAAATATCGCTCTAATCTCAAACCCTTCCTGTTTTTATTTCAGATATCCAGTGTCTGCAACATTTTAGTTTTATTTCGTTGTTAAATATAGAGTTGGTTTAATTCTTATTAGATTTCTTTACCATTCACGCTTAGCATTCAAATGAATGCTAAAACAAATTCAACAAAAAATTTGTGCAGACATCAACACAGAAAATGCTGGAAATATTCAGCAAGTCTGGTAGCAACAAGGAAGAGAGGATGCTTCAATTGGATGACCTTTGGTCAAAACTATTGTGGCCCCACATGCTTAGCATTTCAGTATTATGCTGCTCTGTGTGTTCGTCTTAGACAGGTGCTATCCTGAAATGAAAAGCATTGTAAGCGATCATCAAATAAAAAAAGATATCTTCAAAGTACAAAAGAGAATATTGATTTCTAACTGACATTTATTAACGTGCTTCTGTTCAAATGACTTGGCTGAATATATGATCTGGACATGATGATAGAGCTGAAGCACAATTTTAAAGTTCATCGTTGGCATGGGATGTCAAAATGCATGATGATTCAAAGGGATCTGGAGAGCCTCAGCTGTTGAGCTAATGCTGTTTAATGCAAATAAATGAATGTCGTGTACGCAGATACAAATCGAATTAACTATGATTACAAGATGCACGGCTGAACTTCGATGGAGGTTATTCAAGAGAAAAATATCAAATTCATTGCCGATCTCTATTTACAAAAGCAGTCTAATGGTGTCACGTATCAGGAAAAAGAATAGATTGACTGTCTGGTTTCTTAGATAGTTAAGAGTGCGAAGCCTTAAGGACAGAGTAAAGAGCTCACAAAAAATGATAAGGATTATCTATGCGGTATGAGATGAAGCAAAACAAATTTTACTTGCGTTATTAGAAGGTGTGAGAACTGGCTCAAGGATTAAGTTCCAAGACAGCAGTACTGCCAAAGGTAGGCAGCATTTGGGCTCCTGGGGCCGTCCGCTCCAGACCGGCTGCCTCCCCTCTTCTATCCTTAGCCTTTTCGACTCCTTTCTTTTTCTTCATCTTCTTCCTGGCACTGGCAGCAGAGGTGACATCGCGGAGGAGAGTGGCCGGAGTGGGGCTCTCACTGAGGTCGTGGCCTGGCCTGGCAGTGGAGCCAGGGACTCCTCATTGTGGTAGCCTGGATTGGGGACTCCAGGCATTGGCAAGGCAGCAGCTGAAGCAACAGCAGTGTGGTATGCCTGGAACGGTTATTCCAGGTGTCAACAAGACAGTGGCAGTGGAGCCAGAGACTCCTGGTTGGGGTGGGCCTGGAGCAGGGACTCCTGGATATCAGCAAGGCAAGTGTGGGTCCAACACAGGGCCTGGCATCAGTGGCGAGGTGGGCCCAGTGGTGAGGAGATGGTGCCTGAAGCGTGGTGACTCTGACATTGGTGGGTCCAGGGCTGCAGCAGAGGGGTGGTGGCACATGTGTCGCTGCTCAGCTGACTCTGGGTTCAGGACACATGGCAGAGGCAGCAGAATGAAGACTGACTCTCTTTCAGCTCTATCTTCTTATTCTTTATATTCTTAAATAATTCAAAATGGCACTGGATTGTGGCGACAGTTGAAGCTTTTCATTGTATTTTACCATGTTGTTCATTGTAGAGTACAAGTGACAATCAATCATCATTCATTCATTCAAGTGTTAACTACGTGCAATAAACATCATGAGGGAAAACAGACAACCTTCTCAGTTTTAGATGCTCTACATCCCAAATGCACATGTTAAGAAAAGAACAAAGACAAATGGTGTGAAGGGTCTTCTCTGTCGTGTATAGTGCAGTCATAACTCCAAAATGTAAGGAATATATTTATAATTTTATTATACATCATATACAAATGAAATCTTCCCATCTGTATTTAAATCAATTTCCTTGGCTTGTTTCTCTAGTATTTGGACCACTTTTCTACAGAATAATGGCCACAGACTACTGAATGTGTACTTGAGGTAGATCTTGACATAATAACCTTGAATCATGGGAAGTAAAGAAACAACTAACAATCAAAATGGAGGAGAAAATATATTTTCCTTCTTGCCATGCTCTAAATGAAGTTAGTTCCAAAGGAAGATTACTTGGTGAAAGCTTGGCTAGTTCTTTTGGCCTATGTTCATCCTGGGTGGGAACAGGAATGCAGCAGTTAAATTTTATTAAAATGAGAGACACCAAGACCCTGGACTGATGGACTCATGGAATAACTTGCTGCAAAAATAATGCAGAGCCTAATTAAATAGGTTTAGGAAATCACCTCAAGCAAGATGATGGTGCATGGCAGCATGGAAGGAAGAAGTATTTCTGTGTAACAAAATTAAAATTAAATGAACTTTTAATTGCTGCACTGATATGTTCACCTTATTGTGCACCTGTGCAGCTGAACAATTTAGATCAAAACTTGTCCTGTCCAGTCTGTATTTGGTGGTTTGATGCAAAAGATACAAACATTTGGTTCAGATTTCAAAAGCAAGCTAGTACTACATGGCAACATAGCTCAGCACCCATAAGAGAAAAATACTAATATGCTTAAGAGGCAACTAACACCAATAAATGTAAGAAGTGTGTATGGTGGTCCCAACCTTTTGACAGCTCTAAGATTCACTAAAGGATGTAAGATTGTACTAATCAGAAAATCAGTCATTGAAATGTAATAGTGGGGAGGGGGGCTCTGAAAATACAGGAGGAAATAAAGTTGAATCATTTGAAGAGAATCTCGATTGTAGAAGAGAGTTAGCGTTAAGAAACCACTAAAGGGATCTCCATTGCGTACATAGTTGTTAAGTACACATTAATTTTTACAGAGGAGAGATTGTTAGATCTGTAAATTGTTTAAAAAGGGAACAAGGTAGGCTTTTCAATGTCAAAGTACACATACTTTTAAGCAACCTGTTCAGATATGTTCTGACACCTCTAGAGCAGGTGGGAGCTGAACGCAAACTTTCAGAGCCAAACTTTCAAGAATCCTCCAACAGAAGAATAAGCCTACTGAAATTTAGTGATGGGTTGTGATTGGATTTTCATGAATAAGGGGACAGCAAAGAATGGCATAATATTCCTGCAAATTTCATGCATTCTTTGGAAGGTATGGTAAGATTGATTAGGATGAAAAAATATGTTCAATAAATTTATAAGCTTGGTTCACGTAAGCAGTAAAAGCCTAACCTAATCACAGAGGTAAGAACATAGCAATACAAGAAATAGAGAAGGAGACAGCCATTCACTTGTTTAAATGTGCCCCAGCATTCAAGACCATGGCTGCTTTGGACCAGGCCTCAGCTCCTCTATATCATGCCAGCTCCTCAACTCCCCAATATTTCAAATATCTACTTTCCACTCTTTAAACGTTTTCAGTATTTTAATTCAGCTATTTCTTAACTCATTCCAGAGTTTGTTCTCTCTCTTTTCTCAGAGTACATTGTAAGTATTAAGAAGTTCCTGACACTTGTCTTAAATTTGTATGTCTCTGGCTTGTACTTTGCTTCCTTGTCCATTGTAATAGTTTAACTGGCCAGAACGTAATAATTTCCTCAAGCTGTCTTGTATACTTCCATGTTTTTCTCCTAATACATAATTTCAAGACTTAAAAAGCTCAATTTTTTTCTTATAATTTAGCATTCTGGTAATTGGGATCCACTTAATTAGCTGTTGCACCATGAAATCATATATTCTTAACTTGCTCCACAATAGGGTTGGACAGTATGGATGGCAAAATCCTGATGTAGTGCTCCTGCCAGCAACACTCATGAATCTTGCTATCATCCAGGATAAAACTTGATTGGACCCTCAATTTTAAACTTTTGAATTTTCTATCAATGATGCACAACGACTGCAATATGTACCATCAGCAAAACACACCGCAGCAACTCACCAAAGCTTCTTCAAAACTCCTCCCACAGTTGAAACTTCTACCTTTTAGAAGGATAAAGGCACAAGGCATGTGGGAACACCATCACTTGCAAGTGTCCCTCCAAATCACATCCTGACTTGGAAATATATCATCTTTTTACATTGTAACAGCATTAGAGCATCATCTTCATCATATGGACTACAGCAATTCACCGGTTCCTTCATAGTGCTGAACAATAATCACTGACCTTGCTAGCAGAGGCCACATCCCATAAATGAAATAAATTTTCAAAAATCTTACTTCAGAAGTTATTCTAATGGAAATAAGTTGGCATAACACTCTATAGCATTAATTTTGGCGTATATATGTATTGACAAACTAAGACCTGCAGCAATAAATAGGAGAAAATTAAAACTGATATGCTTTCAGTTGGGTTGAGTTAACATTTCAGATTTGCATAGAAGTGAATTTCAATGTATTACCTTTTAAACTATTTGACATTTGAATTATCTGTCTAAACACATTACAAATTCATCTGGCAGTCACCTAAAATTTTATAGCTGCCTGTACAGCTGCAATATTATGATTTGATTGAATTGCAAGTCATCTGAAAATTTATTAAATTTTGTCTGAAAGGTTGTGCAGTATAACAGCTACATTTACATTAGATATTACAAAGCAGAAAATCAACTGATAAAATCCAAGTTGATTTTATATTTTTTGAAGTCCAGGGTTTGATATTATGGCAAAGCATCTTGTGGCTGGAAAATTAACATTAAGGGGATTTAATTTGAGCAATTATATTATCTGATTTGTTTTGTACAATATTTTAAGCGACATTGCAGTTACGAATAAAAGAAATTCTGATTTGGTAATCGTACCATAATTTTATATAACAAAACATCTATATCCAACCATGCATTGCTTAATGCAGGTAGCCCCTCCTGACCCTACATCATTAGGTTTTGTTTCCTAATGTGTTTCTGGAGGAAGTAATAGAAGGGCAGCAATGATGAGCCCTTTGGCATAAGGATCATTGAGCTGTGAAGATAGACAATCACACCGTGAATGAATTGATGATGCAGGAAATAAATATCCCAAGTAAGCATATGGCACTGCAGAGAGGAGAAGGTGAATTTTATTACGCAGTTAAAAGAATGTTGAGTGTCATGGAGATACTGGTGATTACTAGTGAATCTGAAATGAAAGAGTGAAATTTGAGCTGAAATGCATGTGGAACAATTCATAACAAGCGATGTAAAGAGATGCATTGTGTGATCTCTCCCTTCATTTTGCATTAAAAGAGTTTAAATCAACATTATTTTATAGAGTCATAGAGATGTACAGCACAGAAATGTTTTGCATCACTCTTGCTCTGAATTCAATTAATCTTCAAATTTCTACTCACATCCTTCTTTTATATCTCTTCTTATCCTGTACATTTTTCTCTCTATATCTCTGAGAATGGATTTTAACATCTAGTACAAGTCTGTCAACACTGACAACTAACTGCATTACAATTCTTCCTGTTTGGCTTCATGTAAAGATTCAATTCACATATGCTAGGTACTCCCTCTCATTGACGACACCAGTTTCCACACCAAAGTTTCTGACATATCTCACTTTATTCCTCAGTTAAAGATTCCCCACTAAACTGCTGGACGGGACCTTCAACCACAATGTCTCATTTCTATTTTTTTCTTCACATAAAGTTTAGGCACACCCCATCCACTGTGCTCTCTTTCCATCCCATCAGCCTGCACATTTGCATTCAACAGACCATTTTCTTGCCATTTCTACCACCTCAGCTAATTTCATAATCTAACACAGCTTTCACTCTCTAAACTCTGCAGGAATTGCTTTCTGCAGGTCACTTCATTCAGTCTTCTAACACCTGCTCTATCTTCTCTAGTTCCTCAGGTACAATCCTCAGGTGAGGATTGATGCTGCCCGATTTGTTGAATATTTCCAGAAATATCTGCTTATATTGAAGTTTTTTTTCTTTATTCATTCACAGGATGAGGGTGTCACTGGCCAGGCAGCATTTATTGCCCATCCCTTATTGCCCAGAGGGAAGTTAAGAATCAACCATATTGCTACGGATTTGGAGTTACGTGTAGGCCAGACCAGGTAAGGATGGCAGTTTCCTTCCCTAAAGGACATTAGTGAACCGGGTGGGTTTTTCCTGAAAATTGGCAATGGATTCATAGCCATAATTAGATTCCTAATTTCAGATGTTTATTGAATTCAAATTCCACCAGCTGCCGTGGTGGGATTCGAACCTGGTCCCAGAAAGTTATCTGGGTCTCTGGATTAACAGTCCAGCGATAGTACTACTAGGCCGTCGCCTCCCCAGTAATTACGGACTGAGGGTTAGACAATGCCTCAGGTTTTGCCACTGCAAACAGAGACTTAGTGGGGATCTGTTGTAGCTATTTAATATTGAAGACATTGAAAGCAAGCAATAATGTGAGGTGATGGGCTTGGGAGAAGTAGTGACTGCAAATATAAATCGATAAAGAGAGACAGACTATTGTCAAACTGTGGAACAGCATTCCTTGAAATTCCAGGATTTCACATACCTCCATGCCTACCATCTGAAGTTGAATTAAACAGTTTGCAATTTGAATCTTCTGTTTGAGTCTGAGCTGAGTTACTAATCCCATATCTTCACCATTGCCAAATCTGTCCATTTCCAACCCACAAAAAACATCTTTCCCACATTTGCCTCAGCCCATTACTGTCGAAACCTTCCTCTTCTATTTTTAACCTCCAGCCTCAATTGTTCCAATTCATTCCAAACCAGCTTCCCATATTCTTCCTTCTGAAAACGGGACATTATCAGAACATTACTGGCCCTAACCTAATTCTCCTCCTCCACTCCTTAAAGTCCTACTTATCCAGCAGCTGAGAACTCGCTGACTACACTGGCCACAAGTCAGGTTACAGCTCCATTTTTCATTTCTCATCCTTGTTTTCAAATCTTATATGGTTTCACCCCTGCTTATTTTTAATCTTCTCCATCCCCAAACCCTCTGAGATATCTATGCATCTTCAATTCTACTCAATTTGTGAGAACCCTGATTTTAATTGTGCCGCATTATGCCTGTGTCTACCGATGCCTGAACATTTTGACATGAAATTCCTTCCCTAAATTTCTCAGATTCTATACCTCTCTGTCCTTCTTTAAAACCATTATCCCTGACCAAGATTTTCATCTTCTTGTCAAATATGCTTTATTTGCATCATAGCTAAATTTTGTTTCACAATGCTCCTCTAAAATACCTTGGGATGTTTTACTATTCTAAAGGCATGACATTAAGTGCAGCTTGGTATAGCCCTTTGCAGTCTTCAGTTGAAGCAGGTTTAGAGGGTGTGAACTAGGCATACAGTCAACATTCAGTCAAGATTTTAAAGGTAAAAACTGAGAGAACTTGTGGATGCTGTAAATCCGAAACAAAAGCAGAAATTGCTGGTAAAGCTCAGCAGGTCCGGCAACATCTGTGCATGTTTTTTCTTTATTCATTCACAGGATGAAGGCGTCACTGGTTAGGCCTGCACTTATTGCCCATCCCTAATTGCCCAATGTTAACATTTAAAGGTTGAGTAACCCTTCCTCAGAACCTTAACATTTTAAAGTAATAGATTCTAATCATATTTTGGGATTGCTATTTCTACATCCGTATTTAAAATAAAAACTTGTCATATTGGCTTTCATCCATGTGGCAGCGCCTTAAAGTAGGGGTGGGATGTGATTTTTTCTCAACACAATTTGTTTAATAGTTTACTTTAAAATTGTGTATCTAGGAGTGTTAATAGACAGCAATGGACAGAAGTTTGCACGGATATAATTCTTTTAACACACAGTCATATTCTGCACAGATGTTTGAGCAGTGGCTTTCAAAATGGACAGTAACAGGTTAAACATTACAACCAGAGTTAAGCTCATGGAAAATGTCTTCTAAGTTGAATATGACATTATTGAACCTAACATCAACTTCTTGAATGTGGCCTAGTTAACTGATGTACATCAGTGTAATGAATATTTTTGCATAATTTCCCACATGACGTAGAGCACAGCAGCTTGTGTTACTGTAAGGTATACATAGCCTGAAAGAGCAGACCTTTGGATTTTTCCTAAAGTGCTAAAAACCTGATGAACTGTTTCCATGGAAACAGAATGTTGGCTGAGAACTTCTTCATTTCTGCTCACTGCATGCCCCGTTTTATGCTTACCTGTTCCTGATGCAATATCATGAGAACTACTTGGAACTCGTTTTAATGCTGGTTTCAATGGTTTCTGTGATCCATTTCGAGTTGGAGAAAATGATGACTCCTCGGTACCAACCTTTGGAGAAACAAAAATTAGGTCCGTCAGAAATGCATGTATTAATAAGGTGGTACCTTAAAACAAACGTTTCTGCAAATTCAATCCTTGGACCTAATACAATCCTCTACCAGGAACCCAATTTTCTATGTATTGAATTCCAATAGAGCTGTGAAATAAATGTTTCAGAAGTTGTTTCCTTTTAAAAAAATTGATTTCTTCATTGGCAGAGCGGAGTTTATTTTTGACTGATTTGACAACACTAGCTAGATATTGATTCAAAATACTGTTCATTTGATAAATATAGTCACTGTTTGAGAGATTAACATAGACATAATTAAAAATGAGACCATCATCACATCGCTAAATTCAAAATATTATAGCATGTTGCAACAACACAGCAAGTGAAAAAGATTCAGACCCCAAAATATAGTAAATAATGGGAAACATAAAACCAAAATGCATAATCTTTGTTTTTTTTTTGGAGGCTGAGAATTTGGCTCAATAATGGTGTCCTCATTGGATTAATATTCTAGAGGCCCAGAGTATTGCATGGGGACACAGGCTGCCACGGCTAACCACTGAAGCTAGTGCAATCTAAATTCTGTTACAATCCAGGACCAGACTGCCTGTATGTAAACATCCAGCTAAGGATAAGTACGATTGATTTTAAAAGGAGACAAAATGAGAGATCCAGGGTACTTAGTAAGAGAATAAAACCACATGATGCCATCGTTTTGAACAAATAATAATACTTCACTATATATTTTTCCCTTTTGGTCTACAAACTGAAAGGGAGTTGACACACTAGGGGAGTTTAGCAAAATTTAAGTTGTGGCCATTTTTAAGAGTGTAAGACAATGTTCTTGTTACAGCAGTGAGATTGATACATGGAGTCCAAATAGCAGAATGTTTACAGAATTAAAATGGTTCTCCAGATGCTGTTATGGAACAACTACACGGGAAGAACATCTCAGTGAAAGGACTTCAGGAGACTAAAAGTCCTTTGGATAAGGTAATGGCCAATTTAAAATGAAAATCCTCTCCCCAAAGGATTGTGAAGAGATAAAAGTTCCTCCAATGGAGAAATGATCCACGAATTAGAACCAAGGTCAACAGTCCTCGAGCAAAAGCGTCTGAAGGGAGTGCATTCTTGGAAAACTGTGAAGTACACAGACTGCCTGGCCTTATGACATCCAAAACCTGGAAGGAGATGGAGTCATAGTAGAGGTCATATTATTATCATGTATGCACTATATATAATGGTTAACAATGAGTAATGCTTTGATGAGATTTTGTGCCTTTGTTACATTGTGCTCTACCTTTCAGACAATGTCACCCCGATGTAGTCATGTGGTAAAGGCTGTGAGTTCTACACTAGCCTTTGTAGGGAGCATGTAAATTCTGTTCAGCCACCAAGATTCCCAATACCTATGCTGACTTGTAATGCAGTATTGCTATCATGCAATAAACAGTCTTGTCAATTAAGAATAGTGAGTCTCCTGAGAAGCCTCTACAGTTGTGTATCCTCTGCTACTGATCATTGGACAGACCCTAGACGAAGTACAGGCAAAAGGAGGATTGGAAGCTGGGAAAGTTACTCGGACACATTGCTCCAGAGGACAGTCCCACCACTCAGATTAAGAAATTCAAATTTGGTCTGTAATCAGGAGGGTATCACTGCAGGTGAGGTTATAGGGACCCAGGGGTAGCATTCAACGAGTCTGCAACAGCCCAATAGATATAAAGTTCTTACAAGCTACATGGATGAAAATGGGAATTGAAGGGAAAATGAGTGAACCTTACCTTGGTACAGGGAGACAATCAAGTCGGGGGAGTGTGGTTCGGGAAATAGGCATGTAGTTGGGGCTGGGGACAGTATAATTAGCAGGATAGGCACTATTTTCTGCAGCTGTGAGCCAGGGTTCGGGACTTTTCCTCAGGGTTGTACAGGAACTTGGAGGTCGAGGGGAGTGATCTAGTAGCTGTCATCTACATTGGCACCAAAGACATGGAGAGGTCTGGAAAGGACGTTCTGCTGAAAGAATTTGAACAGTTCAGCTCTAAATTTAAAAGCAGAGCTTCTAAGCTAAAATTCTTGGGTTTACTACCTGATCCACAAGCAGACTGTCAGAGGGTAATGACATCAAGGATTCAAACGTGCGGCCCAAAAGATTGGCGTGGGAGGGAGAGAATTCCATTCACGGTACAAATACTAGGGTAAAAGGGAGCTGTTCCAGTGGGATGGGCTTCACTTGAAACCACAGTTTGGAAAAACTGAATAACTGGGGCTGTAGAGAGGGATTTAAACTCAGTAGAGGTGAGGAGAGTTCTGGAGAAGGGATACGTAGGCATATAAAGCAAGGGGATTTGAAAACATTGTGGAACATCTATTTATTTAATGATAGCCAGAATGGGATAGGAAGGAACAGAGAGCCACACGTTTGAATCCTTGATGTCATTACCCTCTGACAGTCTGCCTGTGGATCAGGTAGTAAACCCAAGAATTTTAGCTTAGAAGCTCTGCTTTTAAATTTAGAGCTGAACTGTTCAAATTCTTTCAGCAGAACGTCCTTTCCAGAGTATACAAATATTAGAAAAAAATCAAATGGGAACAAAGGGAGAAAACAAAATGGTAAGGAGGTAAAATTAATGTCTCTTTACTTAAAAGCACATAGTATTTGGAATGGAATAAAATGAATTAACAGCATAAATAGATGTTACTTGGAATGATCTTATAGCCACTATGGAGACATGGTTACAAGGATATCAAAGCTGGGAATGACATATTCAGAAGTATGTGACTTTTCAAAAGGAAAGAAGAAAAAGATATGAGGTTGGGGTGGGAGGAAATAAATACACTAGCTATCACTGTAGAAAAGCATAAGAGAACCTAATGAGGCTAAAGGCTGATAAGTCCCCGGACCTGATGGGTCAAATCCTCGCATAATAAAGGAAATCATACAGAGATAGCGGATACCTGGGTAGCAATTTTCCAAGAATTCTTAGGATTCTGGAAATGTCCCAGAGTATTGGAAAACTACTGATATAAAACCCTAATTCAAAAAGGGAGGAAGGCAAGAAACAGGTGATCATAGGCCAGTTAGCTTAACATTTGACATTGAAATGTTTGAACATTTAGAAATATACAATTTAAACAAACAACGTCAGCATGGATTCATCAAGAGGAAATCATGCCTGACAAATGAGAGTTATTTTGAGGAGGTAATAGGGTGGTATGATAAAGAGGGAACAGTGGATGTTAGAGATAGTAAGAACTGCCGATGCTGGAGTCTGAGATAACACAGTGGGAGCTGGAGGAACACAGCAGGACAGGCAGCATCAGAGGAGGAGGGAAGCTGATGTTTCGGGTTGGGAGGGGAGGGAAAGGGGGCTCGGAAATAAAGAAAGAGAGGAGAGGTCAGGCTGGGGAAAGTAGGTGGGATGGCGATAGGTGAGTGTAGGTAGGTAGTGGTGGGGATTGATCAGTGAGGTGGGAGGAGCAGATAGGTGGGAGAGAAGATGGACAAGTCAAGGATGCGGGGATGAGAGGGAGGGTTGGTCATGGGATGAGGCCGGGGGTGGGGAGATTTTGAAGCTAGTAAAGTGGATGTTATATGTTTGGATTTCCAGAAGGTGTTTGATAAGGTCCCACACATAAGGCTACTTAATAAAATTAGAATCTATGGGTATATTATATTAGCACAGATAGCAGACTGGCTAACTTATAGAAGACAACCTGCAACTATTGGATGGCAACAGGGATCAGTGCTGAGGCCACAATTATTTAGATTTTTTAAAAAATCGCCATAATCCCAGAGGACCAAAGGGCTGCTCTCTCATTAGTGAGAGGTGACTAGTGGTGCATTTAACCCAAATGTCACCACACCTCAGGCAAGGGGAGAGGTTGAGAGGGCAGGATCTTCATGGTAACTTCAGCCAGTACAGGAATCGAACCTACACTGTCAGCATCACTCCACATTGCAAACCAGCCATCCAGCCTACTGAGGTAAAAGGCAGGAGGCTGGAGTTGAGGTTTATCAGATCAGTCATGAGTTTATTGAAAGACAGAGCAAACTTGATGGGCTGAATGACTGCTGCATTTCTTCTGGATATTTTAATCTAGTGTCTTATTTTCAAAGCACAAAGCCTATCGTGTCATCCAAGCTGTTATAACAGACAAACTAAATTTATGTAAAGAAGAATTAGAATCAGAAATGGTGGGAGCGAGATTGGAAGGGAGGTATGTAGGAAACTAAATTAAAAGAATTAGGAAAATTATTCTAAGACAAAATGTATTTCTCTTCAATTTACAAGTGTTATACAACAATGCCAAAGATCTGGATAGATTATAATCACCTGAAAGAAAGCCAATCTATTTTGAATGACATTCATAATGTTTAGTGAAAGGATGTTGGGACCTCCCTGAGACAACCACAAAATGGAGCCCTGAGTGATATTGGTTGCTCTATAGATCACAGTTTAATTGAAATTAAATGCAACCTATCCTGGTGCTTGGCAAGCCCACTGTGCAAACAGTTCACAACAGATGAAGGAAGACATTGTTTAAAGTAATCAGACTTGAAATTCTGTTCACAGACAAAAGGAATATTTAGATTTGTGAATAACTTCAGTCCTACTAGTGTCATGTCGTATACCAAATAGATTTCCAAATGGGGGTTCATCCGTGTTATTTGTGAATTATTATACAAGCTTGAAAAGCACCTCAATATTTTTTGTTTAATGTCAATATATTTGTATTTCTTGTGCTAACACTTTCAGCTGGATATTTCAGTGAATTATACAGCAGCCTCCCAATTCCATGATAGATTTATTTGGTAGCAATGCTTTCATCCAAGTAAAGAAATTTGCTGACACTGATAAAACAGTTTCCTGGCAGTGTAGGTGGAACAGAATAATTGAGAGCAAGGTAAAGGAATTGATTGCCTATTCTAAGCAACAACACCCACCACAATGAAGATGTTAGACTTTGGATTCAGTAACTTCTGACATGGAAAATGTATCAGAATTGACAAAATGTTCCAAATATCATGCAACTTTCAATGAAGTACTTTTTGAAGTATAGTCACCGTTATAATATAGAAAGTGTGGCAGAATGATGTGTCAGAGAAATCCTACCAATAGCAAAATGCTCTAAAATTATCAAACACAATATTGAGTCCTGATGGCTGTAATGTCTCCAAGTGGATGATGAAATGTTGTTCTTCCAGTTTGCACTGAGTCTTGCTGGAGCACTGCAGCAGGCCTGAGACAGAAATGCTGGCATAGGAACACAATGGTAGACAACTTAAGGCTCAGGGTCATTTTTCTAGGCATAACATAGAGCTGTCACTGGACTGTACTTCATCTCCACAGTGTAGTGGGTTCCAGTAACTGCGGATGTGGAAATCAGAACCCTTCCCAATTCTTCCCCTGCCCCTGCACCCGGCCCACACCCACAAACATGGTAGGTACTATATTTGGGGATGGCACTACTCGACTTGGGTAGACACTGCCATTTTCTGTAAAGCTGGAGCGGCTCTCCAACTGCATGAAAATTCAAGCTATGGTATCTGCTCTGATTCCATCGATAGCATTCTCAATTCTGAGTGAGTAACTTGTGAGTTCAAATCCCATTCCAAAGGCTAAGCATTTAAAACTAAGTTGCCACTCCAGTGCAGCACTGAGGAAGTTAAATTGATGTTCTTGGTGTTCTCTTGTGTAGGTATAAATGTTTTCATGGCACAATTTTGAAGAATAGAGAGTTAAACTGACCAATATTTACATAATGCACATCACAGAAACTGATTATCTGGTCATGACCACATCATGGGAGGATGTTGCACATTAATTGGCTTTGGTGCTTTCTATGTTACAATAACCTATATTTACATAGCACATTTAACATAAAAAACATTCTAAGGTGCATCACAGGAACGGTATAAGACAATATGACAACCACAAAGTCAGATGGCCAAAATCTTGATCATAGAAATCTGATTTATGGTATGCTGGAAAAAAGAGGAAAGAGAAACAGAGAGACAGAGATGTGTAGGGAGAATGTTCAGAAGCTTAGAGGGCAGCCAACTGAAGGCAAGCCCACCAATGATGGAGCGATTAAAGTTAAATGCTCAAGAGGTCAGAATTAGATCAACATAGAGGCCTTAGAGGGATTGGAGGCTGGAAGAAGCTAGAGGTACAAAGAGATGAAACCACAGAGGGATTTTAAAACAAGGCTGAGAATTTTCAAATCAAGACTTTGCTTGACTGGTGGCCAGTTTAGGTCATTGCGCACAGTGATGATGAATGTTTAGGACTATTTTACATCCTTTCTTATGTCTTAGTATTTCTGATGAAGCTAATATTTTCTTCCTACCTCTAATTTCATTGAGGAGGTGGTAGTGAGCTATCAGCTTGAACTCTGTAGTTCAGCTGGTGCAGGTTCACTCAGACTTTTGTTAGACATGAAGTACACTATATGAATACAAGCTACTTTCTATTTTGACTGTTAAAATTAATGAATGTATCTGTAAGATGAGATCCAGAAATAACTTGGTTGGTCCTACATGCATTATGAATTCAATGATCAAAAGGCTTCTTTACTTCTGTTCCAACTTCTTACCTCAAATCTGACCCCAGAATCATGCACATCTTTAATTCCTTCATTGATAATTCGGTGGCTGTCAGCATCCACCTTCTTCTCGTTCTGAGCTTTCTCCTTCAGATAGTCCATCCTCCGCCGTCGACTCAACTGATCATCAATAAGACTTTGCAGCTGACTCCTTTCAATGGAGCCCAGCAGAATCATGGAGTCTAAGGGCAAAAGCAGTTCCAACAATACATTGCATATTTACACACAGTAAAGCCAATGCCTTGAACATCAGCAGTGAACAATGAAACACACTTGATTAGTCTCAATAATCTACACTTGTTAAAGTCAGACACTGGCAGTCATCCGCTTTCATATTTTCATATTTGTTTTACCAACTTAATCCAGCAAATAAGCAACAACGGTTAAGATAAAGAAAACGAATCACCTTAACAGGCAGCCAGTGTTGAGTGTTTTATAGTTGTTAAATGAAAATAGAAAGATTATACTTCATTCAGCTGTAAGTTAGAGCATACTGCATTCAGAATGGAAATGAATATTCATTTTAAAAAACGGAATATTTACCTAGTGTTACTTTGTGTAATTGTAAGAATACTTCCAGCTGGATAAATCTTACACCACAATAAGATTACAATACAGCAACTCTGCAATCACATATTGTCCAGCTTTCAAAATTTGATAGGCATTCATGGCAAAAAGTATGTAAACTGCAGATGTTGGAAGCTGCAGTCACCTGTTTTAATTTGGAATATAAAGTTTATTAATTAATGTCACAGTTAAGAGTGTACAAACTGCCAACCTGCAGAGCTAAGGAGCCATTTTGTTTACATTCATCAGTGGATCTACTTGTTTGCCTTGTAGAACAATACCAACAGCGATTTATGAAGTTAACTACTAGCCTATGAAACCACTATCCTTCTGAATTATTTAAAGGCTTTTGAGCCTTGCCCTATGCTTGCAGTGTGTTGCCCATCAAACTACATATAACTAAGTGTCTCTTTCTAATAGAGAGATGCCTACAGTCATAGAAACATGGGAACAAGTGTAGGCCATTCAGCCATTCAAGTCTGCTCTGCCATTCAATATGATCATGGCTGATCATTCAACTCAATGTCCTTTTCCTGCTTTCTCTCCATATCCTTTGGTCACTTTAGCCATAAGAACTATATTTGACACCTTCTTAAAAACATTGAATAATTTGGCCTCAACCACTTTCAACGGCAGAGAATTCCATAGGCTCACCATTCTCTCGGTGAAGAAATTTCTCCTCACCTTAGTCACAAATGGCCTACTCCATATCCTTTAGATGTAACTTCTGATTCTAGGCTCTTTGGTCATTGAGAACATCCTTTCTGCATTTACTCTGTCTGGTCCTGTTAAAATTTTATAATGTCTATGCGATCCCTTTCTCATTTTTTTAAAATTCAAAGAATATTGTTCTAAACAATTCAGTCTGTGTCCATAAATCAGCCTGACATCTCAGGAATCAGTCTGGTAAGCCTTTGTTACATTCTTTCCATAGCCAGAACATCCTTCCTCAGGTAAGGAGACTAAAACTGCACACAATACTCCAAGGTGTGGTTTCACCAAGGTCCGGTACAACTGCAGCAAGACATCCCTACTCCTGTTGTTAAATCCTCTCACTACGAAGGCCAACATACCATTCACCTTCTTAACTGCTTGCTGCACCTGCATGTTTACCTTCAGTGATAATGTACAAGGACACCCAGGCCTCACTGCCCCTCCCCCTTTCCCAATCTGTCGCTATTCAGATAACAATCCATCTTCCAGGTTTTGCTACCAAAGTGAATAGCCTCACATTTATCCACATTATACTTCATATGCCATGCATTTGCCCACTCACTCAACTTGTCCAAATCAGACTGAAACACCTATGCCTCCTCCCCATAGTTCCCCCTCCCACCCGGCTTTGTCTTGTCTGCAAACGTGGTGATATTACATTTAGTTCCCTCGTGTAAATCATGAATATGCATTGTGAGTAGCTGGGGTACAAGCGCTGATCCCAGAGGTAGCCCATTGGTCTCCAGCTGCCACTCAGAAAGTGACCTGTTTACTCCTACAGTTTGTTTCCTGTCTGCCAGCCAGTTGTCTATCCATGTCAGTACACTAATCCGAATTCCATGCATTTGAATTTTACATGCTAATCTCTTATGTGGGACATTATTGAATGTCTTTTGAAAGTTCAAGGAATGATATCCATTGGCTCCCCCTTATGAATTTGACTTGTTCCATCCTTGAAAAATTCCAATAGATTTGTCAAGCTTGGTTTCCATTTTGTAAATCAATGTTGACACTGTCCAATCATGTCACTATTTATCAAGTGCTCTGCTATTAAATCTGTTATAATGGTTTCTAACATTTTCCCTACCAAGGTTAGGCTAATTGGTCTATAATTCCCTGTTGCTTCATTACATCCTTTTTAAATAGTGGGATTACATTAGCTACCCACCAATCTGTAAGAACTGTTCCACAGTCTATATAAACTTGAAAGAGGACTACCCAAAGCATCCACTATTTCTAGGGCCACCTCCTTGATTATACTCGGAAAGAGATTTTCAAACCCTGGGATTTATCAACCTTTAATCCCATCAGTTTCCGCTGCACTACATCTTTACTAACACCGATTTCCCTCAGTTCGTCCCTCTCGCTAAATCCTGTGATCATTAAAATTTTTGGGACGTTATTTGTATCCTCCTTCCTGAAGGCAGAACAAAAACATATGTTTAATTGGTCTGCTATCTCTTTGTTCCCCGTTATAATTGTCCCTGTTTCTGATTGTACAGGACCTACATTTGTCTTCATTAATCTTTTTCTCTTCACATACTTAGAGAAACCTTTATAGCTCAAAAGCTCAGCTTCACCAGAGCTAACATCCTTCCTCACTACTGTCTTAATTAACTCTTTAGCAAGAATGTTACCCCACATCCCATTCCTTTTTGTCTGTTCTCTCTAAAAGCTGAATAAACTGAATACCTGCAGCCACATCTTCCTAATCTCAACTACATTATATCCTTTTAAATCTATTTATATCCTCATGGACTATGGCTACTATTACCAACTAAAATTACAAATATTGCAAACACTCAGCAAATCAAAAGCTGAAACATGGGGCAGAATTATAGCATCTAAATCTGTTTACTGAGGATTATGAGGATAGGAAAGTTGAGTCTGCATTCCACATTCAAGAGCTATCTCCTTCACTCTAACTTCCCCATCATTCTCCTACACAGAATTCCTCAGATCAGTATTAATTGCATCTCCACCCAATCGGGGCAGCTTCTCACATCCCCATCTAAGAAGACACCACTGACATTCAACCCGACCTTTTTGTCATCTCATGCCTATCCCTTACAGTCACCCTCTTTCCATCCTCTCAGAGCATTTCAATTCTCTCACACAGGACTTTCTAACTGCTTTCCTTGCAGGACGAGAGAGCACAGAATACCTTGCTTATACCGAGATCTATGAACTATTCTTCCTGCAATAGACACCTGGACCAGTGCGTAGTATGAGACCATGAAGATGAGTAACATGGTGCTTACATGGAAATTGAACTAGTATAGATGTTTCCCTGCAGTTAGAATGAGGTATCACATAGGCACTAGACTCATTCATTAAATTGGTATCATCGGTGAACAATGATCATTTTGAACAATGGTAATTTTGAGTTTTTTTCCCTTTCAGTTCTAGTTTCTCTCCGTTATCATCCTCAGGCACTTAATGGGTCATACAGAATCTGCTGGGGGAGGTGGTCAATGCCTCCTCAGAGGAGATTGGGCACATTGAGTGAAGCGCCGTTGTACAGCAGAAGTGCATCCTCCACTTGATTTATTACACAAACCTCAGTGGGCCTCCAAGACAAGTCGTGGATTTGTCCCATGGTGAAGTACACATCACAAGTGAATAGGAACTGCTGCTGGAGATCAGGATGACAATGAACAGTTCTTGTCAGAGGTGCAAGACACTCTTGGATACAGCTGCTGTGTCCTTTGGGGTTGGGGTTCCATAAAGCTTCAATTCCAGGGTGACAGCAGAAAATGTGTAAATTTCTGACTCCATTTCAAGAGTTTGTATGTACCACTGGGGAAAGGTTGGAGGAGCCTGTCTCTAAAATGCAATAATATCCCAGACCAATGCGCTGATATCCATCTTCATGGAAAGTGAGTCCGAGCAACTGAAGACACGTTGGCCCTCACTGATGACTTGCACAATTAGCCTGTCTCTCTAAACCTTTAAACAGCAGGGTGGAAAGTATTGTCTTGGAAATTCAGTGCATCGCTGAACTGCGACAAAATGTTCCCAGTTCTTGGTCAACAAAGACATATACGTGTACCATGAGAGAGAAGACCTTTGATTATTCCCTTCCTTGCTTCTCCCCCTGCCTCCATTCAGAGCTCCACAAGCCATCTGCAGTCCTGTTGTGCGAGTCTGGCCCTACTCTAGTGTAAGTGAGTTAGTCTTTTGTGGAGGCCTTATGGGTCTCAAACTCAGGAATGTCAGCCAAGCGTAGAGGAATGAACAACCCATCTCTAATGCAACTGAATCCATAGGGGTCATACCACGGAACAGTCTCAGGAAAAGGAAGGGAAGGGCCAAATAAAACCGGAAAGAACTGCAGATGCTGTAAATCAGGAACAAAAACAGAAGTGGCTGGAAAAGCTCAGCAGGTCTGGCTGCATCTGTGAAGAAAAAAAATTAGAGTTAACATTTTGGGTCCAGTGACCCTTCCTGTGAACAGTTCTGAGGAAGGGTCACCAGACCCAAAACGTTAACTCTGATTTTTTCTTCACAGATGCTGCCAGACCAATGGAAGGACCATACAGTTTGACTGGGAAATCACTTCTGTGTTTAGAACTCTAACACTGTCTCAGTTTCATCACCAATGAGCCATAAACTTAATTTCAAGTCTTCAATGTTGCTCCTTTACCTGCTAAATGGCAATAAAATTAAGAACCTATTTGTACTCAAAACTGCAATCCGCAAAGCAGATGATCTTAAAAATCAATATAGTAATTTGGATGAAAGTCTCTTTTTCATCACTGAACTATACCTTTCCAATCTAGTACTTATAACCTTGGCCCTTCCCCTTAGTTTAAATCAATGTGATCCATCATCACTTATTCCTCAACCAGAGGAAAGGTAGCTCTTTCTCTCCTGTCAAAAACCACCATCATTTAAAAATTCTTTATCACATCTTCTCTGAGCATTCTCTGCTGCAGGGGAAATTATTCCAAGAGGCTGTTTTTGCTCTATCTGGCAGGCAGCCATTAAAATTGGCTGGGTATCTTTCTACTGATGTTTTGAATGGATTTGGCTGGCTTCACTTTCAACCTCCAAACAGGTGCTCCTCCTGAAGTTGGGGGAACTCCTTCTTTAAATATGGAAAATGGAATTTAATGTGGCATTTTGGTTTATCTTACATGGGAGTATGTTAAGCCTGAGAACAGGGTGAAACAAGTACTTTCTATTTTGATTTTGCTTGTAGAGATGGGTTAGAGATAGGAATGCTCCTCCATGACCCATGGGAACATCTGCCCAGTGACCCATCCTATTACCAGTGGCTGTTCCTTTCTCACCATCAGACAACACCCTGCTGCCTGAAACTCAGTCCTGTCCATAGTGTGGCAGCTGCCACCTGCCTGTTTTGGGTGGGCATGTGACTGGCGGCATGCAGATGAATTCTGAACATTAAATCTTCCCAAACCTCATGCTGCCAAAGCTAAGGGGATTTGGCTTTTTCTTCATCCTCATTTCCCTCAACCGCTGACCAACTGAGTCCCACTCCTGGTTAAGATAAAGGCTTTAGTCTCTGAAGATTCTACTAAGGCTGTCATTGTTATAGTTGCCCTTTCTTGGCATCATCATGATAAATCACCATCTTTTCTGAAATAAGCTACCAATAACTGCACACTGTACTGTGTGGTCTTACCCGTTTTATGCATGAGTTCGGAATTTCAGCTTCACTGTTGACCTCAATGCCACTACTTAGAAGGCATAAAATGATTGATTCATTGATATCACAAAGGATACCCTGTGCTACCACCTGTATCTAAAATGTAGTTTGAACCCTGACAAATACCAAACTCAAGAATTGTACCCCCTTCACTTCAATCAACTATCAATTATAGGAAACAAAGGTTTTCTAATAGCAGCTCAAGGTTGAAGTCCCACTGAGGCAAAAATTTATCTACAACCCTAACCCCGCCATTGGCTTCTTGCAGGTCAAGATTGAGCTCTTGCAACTCATTTCAAATTTATACTGTCTCAATTTCCACAACAACCTAAATTGCCACAGGAGAAGAAAACCAGAGAACAGCTAATCACACCTTTCATGTAACCAATTAACTACCCATTGTTTGTTCAATCTGGCCCACAGTGAAAGTACCAAATAAACAACTTTAAATAGCTCCTACTATTGAGTAGAACTAAATAAAAAACACAAACTGAAAATATCATAAAATACATAAATGTTGCTTGTTAAGTACAATGATGTCAAAAGAGCTCCACTGTTCACAGCACTGAACACAAATGAAGAGGCCAGCAAATAGGACTTTTAAAATTTTATTTATAGGGATAATTTTAGCTATTGTTATTGCATGGAATCAACAACACTAAAACCACTGTCCGTGTGTGTTGCCACAGTCTAATCAGACCATAGGCTACTCTCTCATTAGAGAGAGAGGGAGACAGGTAGTGATTTAATCTGAGGGCCACCATACCTCAGGAGAAGGGAGAGGTTGAGAAGGAGAGTCCTCCATGATAACCTCAGCTGATGATGGAAATTAAACCCATGCTGTGTACGTCACACTGCTTCACAAACCAGCCGATCAGCTAACTGAGCTAAACGACCCTCACCACTGCCCATACTCCTTACATGAGATGATATCATAGGCATCAGATCGTATAACAACCATTTCATTCCAAAGGTTCAACACCAAAATTTAGTCTTATCCCTGTAGCATTTCGGGTAAATACACACATAGCATTGATTTGTACCTCTATACTACAAAAGATTTTAAAGGTTGATTTCACAAAAAGAACAGTTTCCTGGGTAAAGAAGCAAAAAATTTTGAAGCAACCTAATTTTACTTCAAATAAAGAGCTTCTACCAAATCTCCAATTTTGTGTCTTCTATCAGCTATTCTGAACAAAGGTAATTTCCAGATTACCTTTGGAATCTGGAAAGTGTGGATGATGATCCAATCAATGAATTCTAGTTTTTGAAAAAATGTTAGAGCAAACCAAATCTTATATTTAAAGAAATGGAATTAGCCTGAATTCATACTCTGGAGTTAGAACTTGGCCCTTTTAGCACAGAGAAATGTGTCTCATTCTTAAGCATATGTCAAAAATTATTAAAGGCTATTCTTCTTACCTGCTGACTCAACAAGAGGAAGGTGTTTGAGTTTTGTGCAGTCAAGGAGATCTTGCAGGTCTCTATACTTGCAGTTTACAATGACAAAGTGGATGTCTCTTACCATTATGTCTTCAACACGGATGTTATATTTCCTGAAAAAGAAAAGTGTTTTAAAAGTCACGGTCTGTACAAAACAGTATTCCCCCTGCTTGAAATCAACAGAATTCAGCATGTTTATGTCTGATGACAGCAAAACTAAGACACTGAAAATTATTTCATGATATACATTATTTTAGTGTGTTAGTCTGAATTTTCTCTCTATTATAACAAAGTATAATCTTAAATTGGCATTAGGCTGCTTCTGAATGAATTTAGGAAGCAATGCTTCGCATGGATTTGGAACTCTGTCCAACCAAAAGGTGGTGTATTTTCAAGTCTGAGACCAACAGACATTTTTCTAAAATTGCGGTATCAATAATTACTAAGGCAAATAAAAAGAGTTAAGATATAGATCAGTCATTAGCAAAACTGCAAAACCAGGCCAAGGGCCAACAGTCCTGCTCCTGTACTCTTACTATTTGTTACAACAGTTTTCTGGTGAAAGACAGACTCAAACCCTGACAGATGGCCTGTGTGCAATCTGCACAGCTTTAGTCCTACTGGTGAATTTATGGGGCCCTTTTTCAGGTGTCTTGGTAGAGCCCAAGACATCAATAGACCCCTGTTGGATCAGCCTCTCCAAACCGAGCTCCCAGAGTACAGACAAGGTACTAGGCCTGACCCATTCAAGAATTCTTTCGTGGAGGCTGCCAATAAAGTTAATGACTTTCCTCAGTTCACTGCACTACAATTACCTCATCTTCCTGTGGCTGACTCCAACAACTTCTTCCTTTTCCAGAATTTTGACAAGTCTGTTGCTCATGAGGCAGAGGGTCCTAAATTTATTCACTCTCATTGGGTAAGATGCCAATAACTGTGCAGCCAGCCACCAGCTTACTCCTATCATTCACCTGAACCCAGTGAATGAATCCTTATACATGTTTGGGTCATAGTGCCTGCCTGCCTCTGCAGTGAGGAGAGAAGGACGAGACTAAATTTTACCTCGTGTGTTTCTATAACACTCATAGACCTAAATCCCATAGCATTATTTTAAGGATGTACGTTAAATGGGTTAATGCCTGCTTGATAAGGAATGCAATACAAATGAGTTAAGGGATTATTTGGAAACTTAATAACTTTGAATTATTATCCTTGAAAATGTTGACAGTTCATTACCCTTTTCCCCAAATTTGGATCACCTTATACACGTCACCTGCATATTTTGTCATTGATACTGCTATTACTGACAGTCAGGGCACAACTAGTCATTCATCACATTCAAGTGGAATTATGGAACTTTAATTCTGGCAGGTAATAACATCTCCTGAAAATAATCAAACAAAGCAAACTATTGTAAATGCTGAAAATCTGAAATAAAACAAAATGCTATAACTTCTCAACAGGTCAGGCAGTATTTGTGGAGACAGAAAAAGAGTTAATGTTTCAGGGTGAGATGATCGCTGACAAGAGGTTATCCTGATCTGAAACAGGAAGCCTGCTTCACTCCACCAATGCTGCCTGACCTGCTGAATATTTCCAGCATATTTCCACTTGTATTTCTGAAAAATAAAATAAATCAATGCTTGCAGCATTTGGGCACAAATGTCTATGATGCTTTATAATTTGCTAACCTATTTAAAAATCTATTTATGACAGTGTACTTATGTTTCTGACATGGAGGTATTTAAATCAATTAAATATCACAACATAGGCACCATATACAAAAGTGCAATTAGCACAGATTTAGTCATCAGAAAATACTAACAATGTGTTGCTCCTTTTCTCTCAAAACAACATGGGGGCTGAATTCTCACTCTCACAGAGGTGGGTGGCTTGTACACATTCCCACTTTCAGCTTGTGTGTCAGTTTACTGAAACTATCATTCCCCCAACCCATTTTTCTGGAGGTGATATGTAGTTTAGAAAGGCCACTCACACACAAGCAGTAGCTAGCTAATCAATGGCGATTAATGCCAGAGGCTGACTGGAACTTCCCAATTGGCCTGTGGGCCCACCAAGATGTCGGAGGGAGGCTCGTTCTCCTGAGAAGCAGGCTGTGCGGATTAGCACTCCAGTCAGGTTTTGAGGCCATCCCCATCCAACTGGCCTCTGCTGAAGCTACAGGCTATCCTGTAAAGTGCTCCACCTCCACAATGCTGGACTGATTGGTAAGCTCAAGTTTTAACTTAACATTTTCAAAAGTTGCAGACAGGACACTTCAAGATGGAGACCCCTCTCTCCCTCCTACTTTAATGATAGCAGTAGCTTCTTCTGAGCTGAATAGCCTCCTATTGGTCTCCAGTTTCGACAGCCCAGACACTACTCTTAAGCAAACAGTGAGGCTGCCCTATGGCCACTAACTGCCCAATCTGAGGAAATCATTGCTTGGTGATCGGTGCAGGGTTGTAACATTTTAACCAGGCAGTCACTGCTTTTTTTATAGCATCTCAGATCTCGACCTCAGATTTAAAATTTAATTGACACACGCTGTCCGTTACAATAGCATCCACTGTGTTATTCCTCATATGGTAGCGCCTGAACTTACTAGACTTAAACTACCTTCATTGATAAGGAATTCATGTTTTCAAGTTTTCCTAGCTCCCAGTTAACTGAGGATTTCTTTGTTGACAGATTTTATATGTTTTTCCTCTCTCCTTTGCAAGCCTCCTCTCACCCGTCCATCCCAGCCCACCTCGCAGCCTCCTCCTACCGACATCCCTATTGCAGCTCCCTCCTCCCCACCTAAAAACCTTGAAAGGCCCAGCTCCCAGCCAAAACTGCAGAAGGCCTACTCCTGGCATCCCAGCCAAAGGAAACTCTTACAGTACCACTTTGAGCTGCAACCACAGGAAAGAACCACCTAAGATCAAAGAAGCACCCCACCACCGATTCTGTCCATTCTGCAAAGGGGGATCAAACAATCGTCCAGTAATACCACTTTATCAGTTTACTTGGAATACCAAATAAAACTGTATGTTCCTGTTCGGATGGTGGGAAATTTCTTAGCACAGAAGTCAAGAAGGCTACCCAAATACTTAAGTGATGGTTATTAAACATTTGAATTGAATATGTTTAATTGAATTTTTTTTTAAACTCTACCTTGTAAAGACCATGACTACATTTTTATGATATTTTAAAATTGTGGGCTGAAATAAGAAATGTTTTAAAATCAGAGTTTTCAAGGATTGCTGCATGCTTTGAAAAGCTGGTAACCTGACAGCAACGGCAAGCATTGTGTACTGTAAACAACTGTTTGAACCATCTGTAACTAAAGTGGTTGCAGATGAATTGGTGCTGAGGGTTTGTGTACAGATGCAGCTGGGTGGCAGCAAGAAATTGACTGGTTTATGAACTACTGACCAGTTATCTGTTACTGAATAGTCTGGGGACTGGGAATAAGATGGAAAGCAGTGTTTTGATGTCCACCAGCTCTGAAACAGTCTCTTTGTTCTCTACAGTCAAAACCCATTATAAACCCGAAGAAAACCAGTTCATCTTTCCCTAAGCAGTTGTAAGCGGTGACTTTTAACTGATAAATCAGAAACATTTTGTAAATGAAACATTCACCTTGTGCCTCTTGTAAACCAGTGGATGCAGCCAAAGAAAAACAGAAAAACAATGTTCTGATCATCATAAGAATCATCTCGGCAACCCTTGAGTAGGAACTACTGAATTGCCTTCAAGCTTTCCTCTGTCTGCAGAGAGTATGTGTGTGTAAGAGTGCGTGCGAGCAAGTGATAGTGAGTGCATGAGAGCAAGTGAGAGTGCGTGAAAGCACGTGAGAGCGCGTGTATTTATATATGTAAATAAGTGTGACCCTGATACATGCTTTCCATCCACCTGGATCTGTATATAAGGCATTTTGGGAAATTCTGTGCACATATTTTAAAATCTTTAGCTTTTGTGACAACTCCAGGAATAGCAGGGCTTGATTTCCAGCATGCTACCCCAGTGATCCGTGACAGCCTGGAATTAATATGATGCTAAATAATAGGATGAAATAACATGGTGCTGAACTGTTTTTCATTCTGTGTCCAAGTTGGTCCACATGTGGTCACTGAGTCACAGAGCCAGAGTGATACAATCCCTTATCTTTTCTTTGATTTAAACATTCAGAAGTTAATGCGAGATAAATTAGCCAGACACTTTCTAGTTTAGGTAATCACCACTACCAGTTTGATTAATCATGCTTTATTAGAAGTGGGTCCATAGACATTTTTCAGTCATATTTTCCTGTCGCCGTTTGAAGAATTGTATTTTCACAAATTTACATATTGTATTTTGAAGTAGATTTTAATTTTTCAAAGGTATTCAATAAAGTGCCACACAAGTAGTTGTTACACAAGAGCAGAGCTCATGAGATTAGGAATAACAGAGTAGCAATGAATGAGAATTGGTTATTGTACAAGAAACAGAGGCTGGGATTCTGTTGCAATGATGAGGTTCTCCATCCACCAGTTGAGGAATCAGTAGAGTATTCCTGTCAGCTCCGTAGTGGGGGATGGAGAGGGTCGTCACGGCGATTGATGAAATGAAGACACACAGATAATCATTGCTGGAGTTTCGGTGTGGTTGAGGCAGGTATGGGGGCCGGGGGGTGCTGGATATTAGTGGCGCATCTCTGCTCCCCCCTTCCTCCCACCAACTCCGGGACTACACCCACCCCTCAGAGTGTCAATTGGCTGATTAATGAACATGATTAGCATCCCACCGGCAGCTGCCAGGAATCCCGTGGCCCTTTTTCCATCACCAGGAAACCGGCACAGAACTTCTCCTTCAATTAAGTTCAGGCCTGTTTGCCATGTTTCCTACCATAACAGAGTGCATTAAGTCCACCTCAGAGGGTAGGATTAAGTAAGTCACTCTTGGGTTGGGAGGCTGTGACCATCCTCCTGATCTTTGACCAGTCTCTCGATTATGCGCAGATTATTGCAAGTAAAATGATACTCTCTGAGCCCCCTGCCTGAGCTGACTGCTTGTCTGCAATGGATAGCCCTGTCAGGGAAGCCAGCACTTTCTATATCACCTAAAGCAGAGATAACTGCAGCCTATGCAGGAATGGGCCGCTAGTTCATTAATCCGCCTTTTAAGCACTTCAGTTAACAGTGGGAGAGCGTGGCCAAGTTTGGGCCTTCGAGAATTTAATACCATAAGGGCAGTAAAGTGGTGTGTTTTCGGTAAACCAACATTCCATGTAAATAAATTTCCTCTTGCCTCCAGGCATAAAACTTCCACAATACTGGATTTCACCCCATGCTTTAGCTTAATGGGATTTCAGTTCTGATGAAGGTCTTTCCTTAATTTTCTTTCATCGAGGCAGAACAATCCCAACTTTTCCAGTTCCTCATCACTGAATTCCCTTATCCCTGGTGTAATTCTGGCAAATCTATGCAAGGCGTTGAGATTTTGCTAAAATCTGATGCTATAGACATAAAACCCCAGCTGAGGCATGATCAGTGACCTATAATGGTTTGTCATAGCTTCTTTATGTTGTTCTCTTCCAAGCCTCCTTTCAAAACTGTTGCTGTTTCTTGTAAAAATCAGCTTGTTTTCTGAATATGGGAGTCCCTCAACTAAAAGAATTCCTTAGCTGGTGTCAAAGCAGCTTTTTATTTTGTATCTATGCCCAGAAAATCCTGCCTCCAAACTTTCAAGGTAACAATATTCAAACCACATTCTGAACAACTAACCAAAATAAATTCCTTCCACCTACAAAAACAGCTTATACTGGGTAATGCTTATTGGTTGCTTAGCAACAATGAGCACTTTTGTATAGAAGACAATAATACGTCTAGTAGAGACAATCTGTTAAACAATACAGACAAGTGAAATGAAATCGCTGTAACTTCGAATTAAAAAGCAAAACACTGATCACAGCTAGTTGTTCAGAATGTGGTTTGAATATTGTTACCTTGAAAGTTTGGAGGCAGGATTTTCTGGGCATAGACACATCATGGGAACAGTATTGGAGTACTGAAATTATTTATAGCAAACATTAGCAAGCTAATAAATTTTGGTGGAATTAGTAATACTGCCTCCACAGGTTTGTCAAGGCTGTTGATGTAATAGTCAACCCAAAAATCAATTAAGCAATATTATGCATGAGGGATTTCACTACTTAAGGGGCAGAATCTTTCCACGCAGAATTATATTAGCTATGGTGAGGAATTTGGGAAATCAGGTGAGAAATCCAATGAGGCCCTTCTCCACATCAAGAGAAAAAAGTTGCATTTTCAAACCGAGTCTTGGACATTGAACCAACATTCTCACTAGTGAGGGGTGACAGGCCTATTAATGGGGATCATCGATCATTATAACCATCATTACTATCTCATTAGTATGCAGGCTACTATTCTTCCACACATTAGAAAGAGACTAAATGTGGAGAACTCATGACATGAAAGTCTGAGAGTTCGTGTGCTTCACACAAGTGGCCATGTCTCAAGGTCTAAGGGGAGCAGTCCTCAGTCAAGCCCAGGAGACACTCTTCAGTCAAGCAGTTCCAGCAGATTAAGTCAAGGGCAGCCTCTGGCATAGTCCAGGAGCTTAGTCTGCGTGATCAGTGTCACAGTGTCACCTTCACAGTCTGGGATGTGGGCCACAGTAAGTTCTGTGGGTCCAGTGCAACTAGTCTGGGGACTCACAGAAATATAGGCAGGAAGCTGTGCAGAAAGCAGTCAAGGGTTTGGTCACTCATCATTTGATGTTGTCAATTAAGGCCATGATATGTCCTGAGAGTCCATCCACTAAAAGTTAAGGGGGATTATCAGGAGCCACTTGGGATGGAGGTTGGGGAACTTCATTGTGAAGATTAGGGTTATAGTGCTGGGGTGCAGAAGGGATTGCAATGCTGAAGGGTGGTGGGGATTTTAAGGGGAGGCAATGGTACAGTGGTATTGTCATTGGGCTAGTCATCTAGAGACTTGGGTAATATTCTAAGGACCAGGGCTTGAATCCCACAACAGCTAATGGTGGAATTTTGCATTCAATGAAAATCTGGAAGTAAAGGTCTAATGATGACCATGAAACTGCTGTCAATTGTCATAAAACCTTATCTGGTTTCCAGGGGGTTGGTTAGCTACTGATCAAATTAGCTATGTCAAAAAAAAACTTCTCCCGACTTCATTACAGCCTTGGTTCAAACATGGACAAGCAGTTGAATTTCAGAGGTGAGGTGACAGTGACTGTCTTTGACATTAAGGCTGCATTTGATCAAATATGGCATCAAGGGGTCCTAGAAAAACTAGTCATCAGGAATCAAGGGGAAAACTCTCTGTTGGTTGAAGTCATACCTGGCACAAAGAAGATGGTTAAGGATGATGGAGGTCAGACATCTCAGTTCAAGGGTGTCTTAGCAGAAGTTCATCAGGGCAGTGTCTTAGACAAAATTATCTTTAGCTACTTCATCAATGACTGGCCCTCCATCATGAAGGTCAGAAATGGGGATGTTCACTGAAGATTGTACAAGTGCTCAGCACTATTCATCACACCTCAGATACCGACACAGTCCATGTTGAAATGCAGCAAGTCCAAGACATTTTCCAGGTTTGGGCTAAATAATGTCCAATAAAATTCATGCTACACAAGTGCCAGGAAATGACAATTTCCACCAAAAGAGAATCTAAAGATCATCCCTTGATATTCAATGGCATTAATATCACTGAATCCCCCACTATAGATGCAGATTACCATTGACTAGAAACTGAACTGCACTAGCCAGACAAATCCAACAATTACAAAAGCAGGTCAGAGGCTAAGACAGCATCTTCAGACCTGTGACAATTACCATACAGGAAGACAAGTACAGCAGGTACATGGGAACTCCAGCACTTGCTAATTCCTCTTCATTCTAATCACCATCCTGACTTGCAAATATATTGTTGTTCATTTATTGTCAGTGGGCCAAAGTTGTGCAATCTCATCCCTAACAGAATTACGATCTATCTGCCCAAATGGACTGCAGCAGTTTAGGAAGGCAGCTCACCTTTACCTTCACAAGGGCATCTAGGGAATGATAATACATGCTGGCCTAGCTAGTGACATCCACATCATAGGAATGAATAAAAAGGGTAACAGATCATTGGCAGGGTGGGGGTCGTATTGTGGTTATGTGGGAGGGAGTCCACAATTGTAAGCACCACTGTGGGACAACAGTGGGGACCAGCATGGTAGCTCAGTGGTTGACGCTGTTACCTCACAGCATCAGGAACCCAGGTTCGATTCCAGCCTCGGGAAATGTAGGATTACAGGGATAGTGTAGGGGGTGGGTCTGGTTGGGATGCTTTTCGGAGGGTCGGTCTGAACTTGATAGGCTGAATGGCCTACTTCCACTCTGTAGGGGTTCTGTGATATCTGGTATGTTTTACTTGAGAGGCCTGGGGCTGATGGGTTGTGGGAGGGAATGGTACAGTGTGCAAATGAAGTCTCAGGTAGAAGTGGTTGCATGGGGACTCAGGGAAGTACAAAGCCTATGGGTTTGACAGAGAGGGCTATTAAAAAGTTTTGAGGAGTCGTCACTGGACCCAAAATGTTAACTCTGATTTTTTCTTCACAGATGCTGCCAGACGTGCTGAGCTTTTCCAGCAGCTTCTGTTTTTGTTCCTATCAAGGAGGGGGTATTTATGTTTGGCCGTTCACCAGAATGGAGAAGCTGAGCTCACTGTTCAAGGCATGACCAATGTTGCCTTCCACTGTGCTGTAAATGACAAATGCACAAAAGGAGATGAAGATGGCTGTGAGCACATCTGAATTGGGTTGGGTAAGTACATCACTCTGAAGGGCTTTTATTTCAACCGATGAGCTGATTTTTTTTCACTTTTTCAAAAATATTGAATTTAATAGTGTATTGAATTCCCAAATGAATTGTGAAATTATTTTAAAATCAAATGAAATTAACATGTTTATTGCCGTCATGGTCCTCTGTGAGCAACAACAGTATTTTGTTTATTCCGAGGATGATTTTCCTCACCAAAGAACAGATTAACCGCTCTTCAGCACAATGTTATTTGTGGGATCTTGTTGCGTGTAAATTGGCTGCTGTGTTTCTGACATTACAACAGCGATTACATTTCAAAAGCACTTTGTTAGTTGTAACAAGGTAAAGTGCTTTGGGTCATCCTTAAGTCATGAAAGGGATTAAAGAAAATCTTTCATTTTCAATTGTTCATTCTGTTGCTAACTAGCACTATAGGAGAACAAACGTATGCATATTATTTTTTGTGAATACAACATAAATACAGATTTACTTTATATGTTCACACCAATTATATTTGTATTTCAATCATAAAATATTTGAATAAATATTTTTTGTGAAGTTTAATCAATATGATGCAAATGGAATGGTACAGAAAGTGAAACTTGTTTCTTACCCTAAGCAGTTAACCATTACTGACATTATTTCAAGGACATAACAGATTAACCAGGCGTTCCTTTAACATTTGACATTTAGATTACATTTGACAGAAATACAACTGAGCATCTCTCAGAAGGACTCAGCTCAACAAATTATACACATTTCTGATTTTACAGTCCAGAGCTTTATTAGAATCCTAGCTTTGTAAGGTTCACACTAAAGTATTAACACCATCTTGTATGTTATAAAGTAACATTTTAGGTAACTGCTTCCTTCAAAGTAAACTCTTGCTCTATATGCAGATGTCAGTACCAAAACATAATATAAATTCAAGTGAATTATAAGCTAAAAGAGTGATTTTTGTTTCAATTTCTTTTCACAAACAAATACATTACAAATTGGGACATTTGTCAAATATTTTTTCCACTACATTTAACTGAAAAAAAATCAGTCGAGAACAAGGGAAACTACAATATGATTTTTTAAAATTTCTAAATGTTGCTTATAATGGGGAGGTACATTTGGTTTGGTTCAGTTGTTAGTATTCATGGTTTTTGATGTTGTTTGTATGTCGTTGTTTGTCTGAGCCCATAGTCTAGGCTGACACTCCAATATTGAAAAACTGAAGGAATGTCACATTGTTGAAAGTTCAATGGACATTAAAATCCACTTGGCATTACTCAAAGAAAAGCCAGCAGTTCTTTTGGTGTCCTTCCATAATGATACCATACCATTGTCAACCACACATATAAATCACGTGAGTAATAAGAACAAAAGAACGAAGAACAAAGAAAATTGCAGCACAGGAACAGGTCCTTCGGCCCTCCAAGCCTACACCAGCATGCTGCCCGTCACAACTAAAACCCCCTACCCTTCTGGGAACTCTATCATTATTTTCAATCAATAAAATCCAACAAAAAAAAAATCATGTCTTTACATGTAAAATAAGCTGCTGCCCTCCAAAAAATTAATTTGCCATGTGAAATACTTTAAAACCAAGGTTTAATCAGGTGGCATATCAAGATGTAAATATTTCCTTCCCAAGAATTTCAATAACTTTTGGAATGTGGTGTATCTTAACCAATGTTACATCCATACTAATCCAGAGGTTCCTGAGTAGGCTAAGTACAAGTTGGTCTCTTCAGTCACTATACATGCTTTGCCATGTTAATTTTTAAAAAGGGCCTGTATACTTAGATGAAAAGGTCACTCATGCTGCAAATGTGTAATTATGACATTACATATTTTGCCACAAACTCATTTTAGAAATGGACACAGGGGAGCTTTTTTAAACATCCATACCAAAAGTCACTCGACTTCTCTTGTGGATTAAACTGTGATTAGAACCAGACCACACTTACCTCATGAAAGATTGCGAGCAATAGGCCCTCTAATTTTTGTTTTTGGTATGTGGACCCCCAAGGTCTGTGCATGGCATCGAAATCTGTATCTGGAAGCTAAGATATTGGTAATGCCAACTAGATTCCACATGCATGGAACCTTGGAGTGGCCATGCAGCTGCGCAGCTTACTGGGAACGTTGATAACAAGAATCATTTGAATTCAAATGCATTTCCACAAGGATAATCAGAACTCTATGACAATGGCTTCCCTAAAGGCATTAATAGCTCTTCTTAGCACACCAAACATGAAAGAATTGCATCTATTCAATTAATGGCAGTGGCAGTTAAACATTAATTACCTTGGCTAAAAGACAGCGGTGGGACAATACTCCAGACCTGGCCCTAAATCAAGATGCAATATGAGAAGTATAATTTGACTATTTGGGATAATTGTGATTTTGGCTTTTGTACTGTATTAAGTCTGGTGGAAACAACCAATTTGTACAGAGACCTCAGGAGAACCTGCAAAGACAGATCCAGGTCACACTCCTCAGCTGAAATGTGTATGAGCAGTATGAGAGATTTGGGCATTCTTTCTGCAACCGGGAGTCATAGTCAAAGGTGTCCAGAAATCAAAAGGAGAGTTTTCAAGTGTTATGCTACTACAATCAGCAAGGGAACAGGGCCTTCAGTTGCTCCCAAAGCTGCTCTACATACTCAGTTCATCTATTCAGTCAAACTTTGATTTTTCAACTACGTTCCACATTTATAAAATTATAGTTAGAGGACAGATGATTGTTCAGCAGTCACTAT
>NC_063344.1:30826267-30838291 GCF_021869965.1 Rhincodon typus
CCCTACCTACACTCACCTTTCCTGGCTCCATCCCCGCCTCTTCGACCTGTTTGTTTCCTCTCCACCTATCCTCTCCTCTATCCCTCTTCTATCCGCCTCCCACTCTCTCCCTATTTATTTCAAAACCCCCTTCCCCTCCCCCTTTTCTGATGAAGGGTCTAGGCCCGAAACGTCAGCCTCTCTGCTCCTATGATGCTGCTTGGCCTGCTGTGTTCATCCAGCCCTGCACCTTGTTGTCTCGGATTCTCCAGCATCTGCAGTTCCTACTATCTCTGATTCACTATTTGGTTTCCATTAACCATTCTTCCAATTTCAAATGCTGTCCTGTTAGATTAATTACATCTGCCTTCCTAGGCCCTATTTTAACTCTAACCCTACCTTCCCAGCCAATTCAATCATCCTACCCTTGATAAATCTTTTCAAATCTTTCGGGGATAAATATTCTACCTTTAGTAGTCTTGGCAACTGCCAAAGGCATTTTGATATAATGATGGAGTAAAAACCCGGTGTACTTCCATTTACCCTTTACCAATTATTAGTATCACATTTCTGTGTAAAAAAGTGTTGAGTGTCATGGCTAAGCCCTTAATTTTATGTTATGACCAAAACTTGAGTGGGTGAGGAGGAATGGGGAAAGGGGAATGGTGGAAATGGATGGGGAAATGATTGCTCTTGTCCCATTGCTCCACAGATCTTAAAAGCAAAAAAAAAACTTCACTGTTACCAAATTAATTAAATTAAAATTAAATATATTCTACATCTAAGGTTTAAACAAAAAAAAAATTGTCAACCAGGTGTTTTAATATAAGTGCCAAAAGAAGCATTGTCGAAGGAATCATGACATTACAAAATATATCAATAAATTAAATGAATGGGCAAAATTGTGGCAAAAGGGCTTCCATGCAAGCAAATTTGAGATTTCCAGTTTGCACATGAAAAGAGGTGAACAGAGTGCTTTCAAAATTGTGAATAAACTAGAAACGGTGGATGTCCACAATACTTAGGAATCTAGGAAAACAGATCATTAAAATGTCACAAAGATAAGGTTAATAATTAAAAAGGATAACGAAATAGTGGCCTTTCTATCTAAAAGACTAGAACATAAGGAAAGAGAAGTTATGCTGAAACTCTGGTTGCATCTTATCTGAAAGACTGAGAGCAATTACAAGCAGCACACCTAGGGAAATTTAAATCTTCTGGCATTGCAGGGAGAGCAATGCAGTAAAAATACCTGCATTCCAAGAGTTACCTTATGAGAAGCAGTCATTAAAAGTTTTTAAGATTAGGGGAAACTACAGTGGCTCAGTGGCTAGTACTGCTGCCTCACAGTGTCAGGGACCCTGGTTCAATTCTACCCTTGGGTGAGTGTGTGTGGAGTTTGCACGTTCTCCCAGTGTCTGTGTGGGTTTCCTCCAGGTGCTCCAATTTCTTCCCAATGTCCAAAGAAGTGCAGGTTAGGTGGATTAGCTATGGGAAAGGCAGGGTTATAGGGACAGGGTGGGGGGGTGAGTCTGGGTGGGATGCGGTTTGGAAGGTTGGAGTGGATTTATTGGGCTGAATAGCCTGCTTCCACACAGTGGGGATTCTATGATTCTATCTCAGCATCAATGATATAAGTTCACAATCATCTGACAGAGAATTCACAACTTGGTGATTCTGGAATCCGATGGCATCCTTATCATATTTAAAGGTGACTGAAAAATAGTGGCCAGAACTTTTGTTCTCTCCTCTCTGACTTCTTTCAAGCATTTTGAGTGAAGGTCATTAGCAGTCATTATGTATTCAATTCATGCATATTTTCCTTGTTCAAAGCAGAACTGAATCCAATGCGGTTAAAAAAAAGCATCGACTGGTATAATTTCGTTCAACCTCCTAGACTTTAAATCTCAATATTCAAGAGTAGTCCTAGAATATTTAATGGCTTTGTCACTTTATCTAAACATTGAAAATAGCAGGCCTACTATCACATCAAAGTTCCTTTATAAACCTCCTTACACTAATTCAATTCAGCGATAGCTAACTCAGCATTTCAACTGCAGTAGATAAGGGCCAGATTCCAGGGAGTAACATTAACTTCAAGTTGAGAAAAGTTCCTTGAATTATTGGTGCTATTATTGCAGTAAATTAAACACTGTATTTTATGTCAAGAACTCAGTGCTTTGGACTAGCTAGCTACATTTCTTGAATATTATGGAGGCTAAGAATATATTCTGACTCAGTCTGTTGGTCACAATTGTTTAAAAGTATATTGAATCAAAGGACACAACTTTTCCAGGATTTTGGAGATGAGCTGGGAGCAGAAAATGGTGGCAGTAAGCATTACAAAGGGAGCCAATACCTACTCCATCATAGGATTTTCTTAAGGGCAGGAACTACCACAAGGTTACCAAAGGCCAATTGGAGGGTGATGGTCAGTTAGACTAATTGAAATTCATTAGCCAATTAACAGCAATTTCCTACAACTGTCGACATCTTACCATCTTCAGAATGGGTTCCTTTATGTGGGAAGATTCCAGATACACTTTGGCTGGCTGTGAGTGAGCCTTCAGCATGAAGGGGTGTAATGGCTGACCCAGAACAACAAAGAGGCATTTGGTGGTAATGACTACCCCTGAGGCTCTGACACTGGCATGAATTGGAGGCTCATGCTACCTATCATATGGTCTGTGTGCCTGACGCTGACATAAATCACTTAGCTGGCCTTTGAGGTCACCTCAACCCAGAGGCAGTAGGCCTCAGCAGCAGGCATCTCTACTGGTGACACTATTGAAGCTATAGAGCCGCTGGTGCTCTGATTGGGTTAGCAACTCTGAGAGGTGAGCCACCATGTTTTGAAAAGAGTCCACTTTAACGAAGGGGAGATGTTGGAGGTCTTAAAACACAAAGGTAGATAAATCCCCAGGACCCAACCAAGTGTGTCCCAGGACATGGTGGGAAGCTGGGGATGAAATTGTGTTGCCCCTTGTGGAACTATTTGAATCATCTACAGCGATGGGTGAGGTGCCAGAAGACCTGAGGGTGGCTAATGATCTGCCATTATTCAAGGAAGGCTGCAAGGAAAATCCAGGGAACTACAGACCGGTCAGCCTAATGTCATTGGTGGGTAAGCTGTCGGAGGGGATTCTGACAGACAGGATTGACATGCGTCTGGAAAGGCAGGGACTGATTAGAGATAGTCAGCATGGCTTTGTGCGTACGAAATCGTGTCCCACAAATTTGATTAAGTTTTTTTGAAGAGGTGACCAACATGATAGATGAATGCAGAGCAGTGGACATTGTTTATGTGGATTTTCGCAAGACTTTCGATAAGATTATGCATGGTAAACTGATTAATAAGGTGAGATTACATGGGATCAAGGGAGAGCTAGCCAATTGGATACAAAATTAGCTTGATGGTACAAGTCAGAGAGTGGCGGTAGAGGGTTGTTGTTCAGACTGGAGGCTTGTGACCAGCAGTGGGTCACAAGGATCGGCATTGGATCCACTGTTGTTCATCATTTATAGAATCAATTTGGATGAGAATATAGGAGGCATGGTTAGTAAGTTTATGAATGACACTAAAATTGGTTGTATAGTAGACAATGAAGAAGATTATCTAAGAGTACAAGGGGATCTTGATTAACTGGGCCAGTGGGCCAAGGAATGACAGATGGAATTTAATTTAGATAAATGTGAGGTGTTGCATTTTGGTAAGACAAACCAGGGCAGGACTTATACTGTTAATGGTGGGGTCCTGGGGAGTTTTGTAGAACAGAAAGGCCTGGGGGTGGCAGGTATGTAGTTCCTTGAAAGTGGTTTCACAGGTGGACAGGGTGGTCAAGAAGGCATTTGGCACGTTTGCTATAGGGAGGATGGTATTAAACTGGAAGGGGTGCAAAAAAGATTTACAACGATGTTACCGAGACTGGAGGTTTTGAGTTATAGGAGAGGTTTGATAAGGTGGGACATTTTCCCTGGAGCATAGGAGGCTAAGGGATGACCTTGTAGGGTTTTATAAAATCATGAGGGGCATAGATAAAGTGAATAGCAAATATCTTTTCCTCAGGGTAGGGGAGTCCAAAACTAGAAGGCTTTTAAGTGAGGGGGAAAAGATTTAAAAGGGATCTGAGGGGCAACTTTTTCACACAGGTGTGCATATATGGGATGACCTGCCAGAGGAAGTGGTGGAGGGAAATACAATTACAACATATAAAAGACATTTTGATAGTTACATGGATAGGAAAGGTTTAGAGGGATATGGACCAAACACAGGCAAATGGAACTGGTTCAGTCTAGGAAACCTGGTTGGCATGGATGATTTGGAATGAAGGGTCTGTTTCCATGCTGTATGACTCTATCCTAAACTAGAACAACAGTCCTAGTGACTACCTTTTAATTGATTGCCTAAAATCCTACCGGCAGTCCGGCTATTCACCTGCTTCCTACCTTTTTTTCAATCTGCCAATCAAGGTGCATTGCATTCAATCATGGGTGAATTTAACTTATTTTAAGACACAATTATTGACAATAACAGAAAATGGCAAGATTTTGAAATTTCCTTTTCTTTTATGAGGATTTTCAGCTTTGTTACTTGTTTGCCTCAGTTCTCTCAGGGTGTGATTAAGGGGCCAAAGCACTGAATACTTCCAATGGAAAAGACTTTAAAATCCTCACAAGGGACCTTTTTTTTTATTTGTTCATTGACTAGTCCGGAAATCATTGCTTATCCCTAATTGTACTCGAGAAGGTAGTGTTGGCTACCTTGCAGAACTGTTACATCCCAAAAGGGGTAAATACATCGATAGTATTGTTAGGAACGGATTTTCTGGATTTTGACCCTATGACAATTTGTGGCTGGGAAGGGAATGTACAGGTGGTAATGTTCCTTTACATCTGCTGCCCTTGTCTTTCCAAGTGGCAGAGGTTTCAGGTTTCAGCTGAAGAAGCTGGGGTGAGTTGTTGCAGGGCATCTTGCAGACTGCACACACTAATGCCACTGTGCATTGGTAGTAATGGAAGTGAGTACTGAAGGTGGTGGATCAGATGCCAATCAAGCTACCTTGTCACGCATATTGTTTGAACTACATCCATTGAGCAAGTTCGGCTTTGGTGAGGTAAGTTATGTGCAACGGAATTCCTAGTTTCCGACTTACTGTTGCAGCCACAGTATCTATATGGCTGGTTCACTTCAGATCCTGATCAACTGTAACCCCTCAGAATGTTGGTAGTGGGGGATTAGTGGTGGCAATGCCATTGAATGCTAAGGGGGAGATGGCTAGATTTTCTCCTGTTGCAGTTAGTCATTGCTTGGCACATGTGTGACATCACTCTACTTGCTACTTTCTAAATCAAGCCTGGATATTGTCTAGGTTTGGCTGCATATGGACATGGACTGCTTCAGTAGGAGAGGTATTGTAAATGGTGTTGAACAATATGCAATCATCAGCAAACAGCAGCTGAGAAACCTCTGCACTGATGCTGTGGGACTGTGATAATTGAAATCCAACAATAGTAACCATCTCCCTTTGTGCAATATATGATCCTGTTCAGTAGAGAGACTTCCCCTGACTGCACCTTTTTTTAAGGGCTATTGACGCTCTGTCAAATGCTGCCTTCATGTCAAGAGCAGTTACTTTCACCTCACTTCTGGAGTTCAGCTCTTCTGTCCATGTTTGGACCAAGGCTGTAATAAGGTCAGGAAACGAGTGGCCCTGGTGAAATGCAAAATGTGTATCAGTGATCAGTTTATTGTTGAGAAACTGCTGCGTGATAACGCTGTTAACGACTTCTTCATCACTTTGCTGATAATCCTGGGTGGACTGATGGGGCATTATAAAAAGATACTAGCTGAAAGAAGCATCAATTTAATTTTACAGGCTATAATCTCCAGCCCTGATCAGCTGAATTGCACATGATATTTTCTTGATCCTGTTGATGCAAATGTGTTGCATCATTCCCAACATCATTGGCATAGAATATTTTCAACACAGTCTAATTTATCATTATAACCTGCTATCTTGTTCTTTGAGAGATGCTAGTGCAGTTACTTAATGAATTAGTTAACAGCATTAACAGATGGCTCACCTCTGATGCAGTCATGTCATCTTCAATTTCGTATTGATCCTGGACCAAAATAAATAAGTATTGATCAATGTCATTGGTCTAAGATACAAGTGACTGCTTAAAAAACACATATGCATTTTAAGGTATATGCATCAATCTAAAACCTTTCAAAGAAATTTCTTGATGCAACAATAAAGTTAGAAAGCAACATATAACAGCTGTCCATTAATTCATATTTTTATGTAAATACCATGTGATGTTTTATTTACACATCCCAAAGTCTCTGTACAATTGAAATAAAGAGAACCTGACAGCTTCTTTAGATCAGGAAGTACAGTGGTAATGATTTTTCCTTAGTATTGAGACCAATCATTTAATTTAGGTTTCTGCAACACCAATCTATTTGTACTCTCAATGTACCCAATATTCAGCACTTTAAAATATTCACGGAATAAAATTTGGTATGGTAATGACATTGTGTTTCAGATGTCTTGGCCACATTACACTGCTAAGGAGTATTTACTTAATGTGCTACGTAGACACAAACAAAGTCAACCCTTTTGTTTGACAAGCTGCGCAAAAGGAATGCTTTCTTCCCATCTGTCATCACAAGGAAATTTCAGTTGCATCTAGGCCACCTGGACATTATGGAAGTACTATGGAGAATTAAGAATATATGGGTGATATGCAAAAGACAAAATGCAATATTATTTCATAATATAACAAATATTGATTTAAACCTTGTACTGGATTTTTTTTGCTGAAGCTAACTACTATTCCAATCATATTGAGATATTACTACAGAATTGCAATATTCATGAGTGAGATCCTTTTTGTTGCCTAAACATCATGAACAAAACGTAAAGTGATCGAATTATCAACAGAATGCCACATTTTGCCAAATTGCCCCCATTTCAACTCAAATTATTCAATCTTATTGAAATGAATTGATTATTTGGGGAGTTCATCGTTTTTATAAGATCATGTGAAACAGGAACAAAAGTAGGCTGTCCAGCCCTTCAAGCCTGCTTTGTCATTCAATAGCATCACAGCTGATCCAACAGTCCTCATGTACACTTTCCTGCATTTTCCTTATAACCCTTGATTCCCCCAATGATCAAGAATCTGTCTGAGCCCTAAATCTACACAAGGACTCTGTCCCCACAGCTCTCTGTGGCAAGGATTTCCAAAGACTCCCAACCCTCTGAGGGAAGAAATTCCTCCTCATTTTATTCTCCATTTGTAACCTCAACACTTGTCTGAGGCATGGTGACCCTCAGGTTAAATTCACCACTAATTATCTCCCTCTAATGAGACAGCAACACTATGGTCCTCTGGGACTATAGTAACTTTACTTTCAATTGGTAACATAATATTCAATGGTCTCATGAGTCACCCAAACCTGCTTGCGTTTTTGTCCTGCTATAACAAAAAGAGGTAAAAATAAATCCTCTGAATAAGACCATTGTGTGAATAAGATCATAGAAATTTCTCTCCCAAGAAACCTCAAGATAAAGTTGATGAAATGTGGGAATGGCTACACATTACATCACCTAATTTGTTTGCAGATTCCCAAGCAATGTCTTAATTACTTAGCCTAGTTTCTCCCTCAATGAGGGAGGATGGGCAGCGTGACTCTGCCACCAATCCTGTCACATTGGAACCTCTTTTGCTCCAGTTCAGGTGGTGCCTGGCTCTTGATGGTCTTCCTTTAACACACTTTGCTAGTTCTCACCTCATCCCCATCTTCTTTTTCAATCTGGTGCTAGTCACAGTCATCTTTCTGTCACAAAATATCCTGCAAGTCCTCTCAGCTCCGCCCTCTGCAACTAGATCCTCAGCTTTCTGACCCACAGGCCACAATCAGTGAGGATAGGTAACTGTACCTCCTCCACAATAACACTCAACACTGGAGCCCCCCAAGGATGCGTCCTCAGCCCCCTACTGTACTCCCTGTACACCCATGACTGTGTTGCCAAATTCCGAATGAATGCCATCTACAAGTTCACTGACAACACCACCAGAGTGGGAAGAATATCTAACAATGACGAGTCAAAATACAGAAGGGACATAGAGGGCTTGGTGACATGGTGCAATGATAACAATCTGTCTCTCAACGTCGGCAAAACTAAAGAACTGATCATCAACTTCAGAAAGAAAGGTGGAGAACATGCCCCATCTACATCAACGGAAATGAGGTTGAGTAGGTGGAGAGCATCAAGTTCCTCGGAGTGACGATAACCGTTGACCTGTCCTGGCATTCCCACGTAAATGCGACAGTCAAGAAGGCACAACAATGCCTCTTCTTCCTCAGGCGGCTCAGGAAATTTGGTATGGTCATACGGTCCCTCACCAACTTCTACAGATGCACCATTGAAAGCATACTGTCCGGGTGCATAATGGCCAGGTATGACAACTGCTCTGCCCAGGACCGTAAGAAACTACAGAAGGTTGTGTGCACAGCCCAGACCGTCACGGAGGCCAACCTTCCATCCATGGACTCTATTTACACGGCTCGCTGTCGCAGAAAGGCAGCCAACATCATCAAAGACCCATCACACCCCGGTAATGATCTCCTACAACGTCTTCCGTCAGGTAGAAGATACAGAAGCCTAAACATATGGACCATCAAGATCAGGAACAGCTTCTTCCTGGCCATTATCAGACTGTTGAATGGCGTCTAGCCTCAAATACTGTAACCTGTAATGTAACCTGTATGCCTCTAAGTCGTTTTGTTCTGTACATCCTTTGCTTGCTGTGATCTGCCTGTACCGCTCGTAAACAAAGCTTTTCACTGTATTTTGGTACACATGACAATGAAATCAAATCAATCAAACAAGCTTTTTGAGTGTCGTTGGAGCTGTACTCATCCAGGCAAGTGGGGAGTATTCCATCAGAGATCTGAACTGCAAGTAGAGAAATTTGGACTTTCAGCTATTAAAAGGAGATTTTGAGAGCTGATTTTATAAAGGTATGCAAGATAGCAAACACACAGAAATGTATATATTGGGATCATTATTCAATCTAAATTCACAAATAGGACAAAAGGACACCATAAAACAATTCGGCCCATTGAATCTGCTCTGCCATTTGATCATGACACAGGTTTAAACTATTAAAATGTAAATCTTGGACTGATAGCAGCAAATTCTTCACACAAAGAATGAAGTAACAAGAAGTTACAATTCGATAAAGATCGATAAAGGGGAAATTAAAATTCTGGAATCATGTCAGAAACAATTAAATACTACTACGGGAAAGTAGTCTATCAAAGCTGGGATGGATCTATCAAAGTGTATGAGCTACATGGGTAGTAGAATGGCTAGTAGAACTGCCTTGGAAGATGTTTTAGCTAATAACGTGATGCTCTCGGAGCCAACAATCTATTTCTTCTGTGCAATTAGAAGTGAATGCTACAAGGAACTGTTATCATGTCAGCATCAAATTGAAAGTGTAAGTGGATGATATGGCAGTTTTAATAAACCTTCAAGGTTTCAGTGGGAGGTTAGTTCAAAACTTTGATTTTAATTTAGAATGGCTTTAACTACACAATTGCCCACAGCTCCAAAACCTAATCTTTTACAGATAACCTGGTTCATCAGTGAGCAGGCTGTTGGAAAACCTGTTACATAGCCTGTGAAATCCAACACTGAATATTCTGGAAATAAAACTGTCAGAACACAATCAAGAAGTGAAAAGTCATTGCGAATATCATGTTTTCAATACCAACCCTCAGACTCTGTTTTGAAGATCCAAAAATTCAGATATTTATGAAACATTTCGATATACTACTGTGTTAAGGTCAGAACTCTGAATTTGGATACTGTCCACCAGGCTTTTTGGACTGTCTGAAGCTGTATGTATCCAAAATGTTGACAATTCTGTCCTGATAAGAAAGCTGTGTAAAAACTACTAACATTTTAAGCTGTTTCCAGAGATGAAGGGAATGTACCCTTTCCAAAATGCCACATACAGGGCTAGTAATGGTGAGACAACATAACTTTTTGGGACTTTGAGGAGGAAAACTCAAAGGAAAGGAAAATGAGGGCTGCTGAGGGTATTCCCAAAAGGAAAATTGCTGAAGGCTGGGTGGAGAAATCGGGACTTGAAAATGGCAGAGAGGAAGGCTACGATGGTAAGGGCCATAAAAAAGTGGATTCCCAAAGGCAAGGGAATTTGACTGAAATAAATGCCCCCAGTGGTGTTGTGGGGGGAATGGGCAACATGATGTAAGAAATAAAGAGTATGAATTCATATATGTACAGTTGGAGATTTGGTAGGCAAGATCATTAAGGGAAGTGAAAATGAGCAATTGCATAGGCAGCAGGATGATACTACAAAACAGTAGATTTTCCATGCTGTTGAAGAGGTGAGCTGCAGAGTAGAGATCAGAGGCTGGCCAGAAACACGTCATAGCCGGTGCACTTTAAGCAACCCTGAATACAGACTAATGTTTTAGTTGCAGCAGGAGGGCAGTAGGATAAAAGCAGATGATATTGAGACCATGCAGTTTTCATAATGGAATGAACGAAGAGAAGCAAGCAAATTTTGGGTTTAAGCAGCACATCAAGATTTCCACCTCCGGTACTTAACTGGAGATGACCTGCTGGAAAATAATTGAATTCAGAAACAGTAGTACTAACTGGGAAATGAAGAAAATGGTTCAGGAGGCTTTCTCTCTTCTAGGTCTTGATGTCCTAAAGAGTAAAGGGCTGGTAGTGCACAAATTATTAAAATTTATTCAAGGAGGTGGTGGCATAAAGGTAATGTCACTGGACTAAGAATTGAGAGCCCCAGTCTTTTACTTAGGGACATGGGTTCAAATCCCACCACAGCAGAAGAGGCTTTCTGAAGAAGGGTCCTGATCCAAAATGTCAACTTGCCTGGCCTGCTGTGTTTCTCCAGCTCCACACTGTGTTATCCCCACCACAGCAGAAGATGGGATTTGAATGTTAAAAAAAAAACACTAATCTAATGGCAAGCATGACTATTATAGTAAAGAAAAACCTACCAGTTTCAAGAATGTACTTCTGTTGTCCTTACCTCGTCTGGCCTACATTTGATTCCAGACCTAAAGCAATGTGATTGACTCATAGCTACTCTCTGAAATGGTCTAGCAAGCTGCTTAGTTATATTGAACTGATATGAAATCTAAACAAAGGAGTGAAAGTGGACTGAGCATCTGGCATTGTTCTAGTTAGAAGAAACAGCAATGGCAAACACAGCTATGTGGATACATCAAAATTCTCCATAGTAATGTATAAGCATTCACGCCAAAATTGGAGGAAATTTCCAAAATTGGAGGGCTTGTCAAACAACAACCTGACATAGTCGTACTCACAGAAACATTTCTTACAGATAATGTCCCTGAAATCACCATCACTAGCCCAAGGTATGTCCCATCCCAACAATGGATAGGTCGACTGGATTTGGCAACAGTCATATAAAGTAAGGAAGGAACTCTCCTGGGAGTCTTCAACATTGATTCCGGGCCTCGTGAAGCTGCAATGGCATCAGGTCCATCATGAGCGAAGAAATCTCCTGCTGGTTACCATCGTACTGACTGCACTTCCTCCACATTGAACATTATTTGGAGGAAGCACTGAGGTGGCAAAGTCACAGGAAGTATTCTGGGACAACAAGGTGCAGGGCTGGATGAACACAGCAGGCCAAGCAGCATCATAGGAGCAGAGAGGCTGACATTTCGGGCCTAGACCCTTCATCAGAAAAGGGGGAGGGGAAGGGGGTTCTGAAATAAATAGGGAGAGAGTGGGAGGCGGATAGAAGAGGGATAGAGGAGAGGATAGGTGGAGAGGAAACAAACAGGTCGAAGAGGCGGGGATGGAGCCAGTAAAGGTGAGTGTAGGTAGGGAGTTAGGAAGGGGATAGGTCAGTCCAGGGAGGACGGACAGGTCAAGGGGGCGGGATGAGGTTAGTCGGTAGGAGATGGAGGTGCGGCTTGAGGTGGGAGGAGGGGATAGG
>NC_063344.1:30838791-30851877 GCF_021869965.1 Rhincodon typus
CCGACCCGAAACATCAACTTCCTGCTCCTCTGATGCTGCCTGGCCTGCTGTGTTCCTCCAGCTCCACACTGTGTTATCTCTTCCTCCTGTATTTGTCCTTTTAGCTGGTAGAAGTTGCTGGTTCAAAATGTGCTGTCAAAGATATCTCAGTGAGTCACTGTAATGCATTTTGTAGATGTGCACACACTACTGCCACTGTGTGCTGGTGATGGAAGGAATGAATGTTTAAGGTCGTGGATGGGATGCTAATCAAGCAGATTACTTTGTGCAAGATGGTGTCAAGCTTCACGAGTGTTGTTGAAACAGCACTCATTCAGGCAAAGTAGTATCGGGGAGGTGACTAGACTCCCTTGTTGGAGATGTTTATTTCTGAATGCTTACTTGTGACTTCTCAGCCCAAGCTCAAATATTATCCAGATCTTGCTGCATGTGGGTATGGAATACTTTGGAGGAATTGAAAACTGTGCTGAACATTGTGCAATCATCAGTGACAACTCCATTTCTGACCTTATGATGGAGGGAAGATCATTGATGAAACAGCTGAAATTGGTTGGGTTTGGACATTGCCTTGATGGAACTCCTGCTCAAGATGTTCTGAAGCTGAGGTGGCTGGCCTCCAATAACCGCAACCATATAGGTTTGTACTGCATCTGTCTTCAACTAGTAAAAGGTTTTCCTCAACTTCCCATTAAGGTACTGGGCATTACATAAACTGGGATATGATCAATTTGAAATGTGCATGTTTCTTGCTGATCAATTTTATCTTGTTTGTTCTCAGACAGTTATGTATGTTTCCCCACAGTCGACTATGCATTAGCTGAAACACAACTGTTTCATTACAAAGATACAGCTGTGAATACATCACCCCCAAGTCGGGATCTCTGGCTTAAATCAGCACCACCACTGGCCCAGCTCATAGCTGTATGGAATAGATGTTGAAATGAATGAAGTGCAGAGCTTCACAGAGATGGTCATTTAGTGGAGATATTTTGTTTAGATAACAAATAAATCCCTTCTTTCTTCTGAAATCAAAGTAGAGTACTCCTCCACAAGAAAGGTAAAATAAGTTTGAAATGCAGAAAAGGTCAGACATGCAATAAAAGGCACTTAACATCATTTTTTTTGATAAAATAATGGCAATAGGTAACAGCCCTAGAGTCAACTTAAATAAGTTAAAATGTAGCATCATGTTGCTTGTTAATCATAACAGGGATGTTGCTTCAATGATAGTCTGAACTCCCAAACGTAATGCAAAGAGATAATTAGATAAAAAGCTGTGGAATGGGGAATGGTGAATGAGATCAAAGAGGATGTCGCACACAATTCATCTCAGTTAAAGAAAGGCCAAGTGGAAACATGACTAACATAAAGGATGTTCCAAAATGATAAATTGAAAAGGAAATTGATAAAGTTGGGGATTAATTAAAAGAAAAAATGCAATTAAATATCTCATGCACTTTAAATAATTGAAAAAAAATTCTGAAGGATCTAAAGTGAAAATAGCTCACCAATAACGAAGACTGGCATGAAGGCACCACATGGCACAGGAATAGTTGTGGCTAGTGCAGACATCCAGAACTGAAACAAAAATGGTTTGATTACTGTTAAAAATAATTGAGATATAGAACTTTTTGGGATAACAAAGCTGAAGCTGATATGTAAATATAACTCCACTGGAGTCAAAACATACAACAGAATTATAATAGAAATTCACTGACAGATTTATCAATTTAAATAATAGCAATCTATTGTTCTATCACTGGATAGTTAAAACAAAATGTGGGTAAGAACAGATCATAAACAATACAGCACAGTACAGGCCCTTCAGCCCACGATGTTGTGCCGACCTATTATCCTATTCGAAGATCAAAGTACCCTGCATACCCTGCATTTTACTATCATCCATGTGCCTATCCAAGAGTCACTTAAATGTCCCTAATGTATCTGACTCTACCACCACTGCCGGCAGCGCATTCCACATACTCACCACTCTGTGTAAAGAACCTACCTCTGACATTTCCCCTATACCTTCCTCCAATTACCTTAAAATTATGCCTCCTCATAATATTCATTTCCACCCTGGAAAAAAGTCTCTGACTAACCACTGTATCTATGCCTCTCATCATCTTGTAAACCTCTATCAAGTCACTTCTCATTCTTCTTTGCTCCAATGAGAAAAGCCCTAGCTCCCTCAGCCTTTCCTCATAAGACCTGCCCTCCTGTCCAGGCAGCATCCTGGTAAATCTGCTCTCTACCCTCTCTAAAGCTTCCAAATCCTTCCTAAAATGAGGCGACCAGAACTGAAAATAGTATTCCAAGTGTAATCTAACCAGGGTTTTATAGATCTGCAGCATCACCTCGCGGCTTTTAAACTCAATCCCCCTGCCAATGAAAGCCACACACCATACGCCTTCTTAACAACCCTATCAACTTGGGTAGCAACTTTGAGGGATCTATGGACATGGACCCTAAGATCCCTCTGTTCCTCCACACTGCCAAGAATCCTGCCATTAACCCTGTATTCTGCATTCAAATTCGACCTTCCAAAATGAATCACTTCACACTTTTCCGGGTTGAATTCTACCTGTTAAGAAAATAAAATCCTCATTGTAAGTGGGACAATATGCTTTAAGTGAATACCTATACAAATTAAAGAATAGATTGCATTATCATTCTGTTGTTCATAGCTGAATTTTTTGGCAAATACTAAGGGCAGTGGCTACAGCCATGCTAGTCTGAAAATGCTCAATTCTATCTGATCTCTGAAGCCAAGCAGCCTGAGGCCTAGTTAGTAATTGGATGGGAGACTTCCTGGGTTTGCCATAGGTTTCAGGATTATTGCAGTGCATTGGCAATCTCCCTATCTGTTAACTAGGAGGCCCAGTTCAAGTCCTACCTATTTCAGTGGTGTGTAATAAGAGCTTTGATTGTGTTGATTAAAATATATCTAAGGGTACTGTATGTTAGAAAGGAATAAGATCCAAATGCAATATAACCTGAAAATCTGCTACAAATCCTTACTAATAAAAATTTCTCTCAATGTACAAGCCTGCATGGTGAGGCAGAGACCCTGAATAGGTATGTTTGGCAAGGCAGCTGCACAGTATTTGGATTCAAAAGCACAAGCCTAATGTTCTTAATAACATGACAAACTGAGCTTTTACTGTATAGGATTGAATTTAACAACAGCATTCAAGTACCTAGGAGTGGCAATGGAACTGATACCAATACATGTGCTTAATTAAATATTCAAATATTTTTTAACCACTCCAAACCATCCATCTGAAGACTAGTTCCGTTTTGATTGACTCATGTTTCTATATTTCTATATTTTTCTTTTTAGCCTTCAACAGGACAAAAGTACATAATTAAACATATTGCATGACACCAGATTACATCCCAAATTAGTAGTTTTTTCAGCCATGACCTGAGTACACCTTACCTTATTTCTATAATTCATCACTGCACATTGTACATTTTCATTTTTTTACCAAACATCCTTGGATGTCTTTTAAATAATAGTCTACTCTGCTTAATTCAATGTTATTCAATATATTTCACCGGCAAAATCAATTTTTTGCACTTTGTTTCTACTTTGTCATATTTTTTAACATTGCATTTTCCAAGTCACTGAAATTGAATAATATTTTTACTGTAAAAACAAATTGTAAGGAGTAGATTGCATTAGTTGTTTCTTCCTCAGAGGTTTACAAATTTTTGTGTTGCTTATTTTGCCCCAGCCATGATGAAAAGGTACAGGGAACCCAGCACGTACTGCAGGCACCCCGTCCTCACAAGGAGGCACAGTGGTGCCAAGGGGCATCTAGTCAGAAGAGGAATCATACACAGCCCCCTCACAAGCCTCCTCTTAGGACATTCCACAGATGACCCACAACCCTCCATTCCTTCCATGTGCATGCTAGAGAAGGGTCTGCTTCCCTCTGGCAAGACAACCTTTTGTAAGTCTGGCCCATTCAGGCACAAAGAATCCTGGGGTTTTCCAAACAACCTTTCAGTGCTAATGGGCTCCAATGCCAAGCAGTTACCTCCACCCCAGCTGTGGAACCATGGAGTACACTGAGACGTAGTGCCAGAGGGGACAAAGACGGCTTTACATAGAATTCCTAAGTGTGGAAACAGGCTCTTCAGCCCAATAAGTCCACACCAACACTCAGAGCATCCCACCCAGACCCATCCCCCTATACCCCACCTAATCTACACATCCCTGAACACGATGGGCAATTTAGCATAGCCAATCCACCCACCCTGCACATCTTTGGACTGTGGGAGGAAACCGGAGCACCCAGAGGAAACTCACGCTGACACGTGGAGAATGTGCAAACTCCACACAGACAGTCGCCTGAGGGTGGTATTGAACCCGGGTCTCTGGCGCTGTGAGGCAGCAGTGCTAACCACTGAGCCACCATGCCGTGTGAAAATGGGTTATAAATCAACCTGAACTTTTGTTTAAATTTGTGTGTTCTAAACCAATATGTACTTCATTGTCACTGGGTCAGAATCCTGGAATTCCCTCCCTAATGGCATTGTGGGTCAATCCACAGCAGGTAGACTGCAGCAGTTCAAGAGGGTAGCTCACCACCAGCTTCTTAAGGGCAGCTAAGGATGGGCAATAAATGCTGGCCAGCTGGTGATACCTACATCCCACAAAATGAATTTTAACAAGTCTCTCTATGTAGAGCCAAATAGCATTGTCACAGTATCAGGCGTCACTTCATGGTCACATGTTCCACAGATGGAGGTCTGTGCTGAGAGACTCTAAAATAAAAGTTAAATAAAAAGGAATGCTATGTAAAGAGATGAGGGGATGTAAAATTTCCAAAAGCTGACATTCTCTTTGCTTTATCAATAAGAGTAACATTTCAGAGTACCAAATAGAGGCTGATGTTTAATAAAATAAATCTTAAATTAGTTACTATATAGTTGAAATGGGTTGGAAATTTATATTCATCAGCTTAAAATATAGCACAGCAGTTACTGTAGGCTAACATTTTGTTATCACCCAGTGTTTTGTGAATCACACTGACTTTTGATAATAAATGCTTATTTATAAATTAATTTTAAATGGATAATGTCTTTAGAAAAATTCAAACTGGAATAAATCTAGTGGCTACCACTGAATTCATTAAAGTCTTCACTGAATATATTTAATTCTTGCAATGGAATTTCATCAAAAATTAATTGAAGAGGCTTAAAACTAAACAATTATGACATTTAATATCTGTACTGTAATGTTCACTCACTTGATGGATGGCAAATTGCTAAAATTGTACCACCATTTATGGGCTGTTGTTTGAGCCATGTTGTGAACAAATGAAATAAATATTTACAAGATGATGATTGCCCAAGGCAAACAGCTCAACTGTAAAATCCATTAAAAAATAGAATTTTCCTTTCAGTAACATATTCTAGGTTCATCACTTCCTTGCATTTCTTACATTTCCAAAACAAATTAACTGGCTCTGTTATGAACTCCATTGAGAACGATAACTTCAAAAAATATCTTTGAATTCCCAATGATTGACTGAAAGGTTTTAAGTTTAGAGAGACTTTTCCCTGTATCAAACAAACTAAAAGCATCACTAAATACAACTTTGGGCACAGTTTGTCAAAACTTTTCATCCTGCACTCATCAGGACAATTCAGGAAGTATTAATGTAATGGGGAACTACTGCATGAGGCGATCATGCTATTTGGTTGGCAAGTGGACTCTGATTCATACAGGTGTTGCCATGGAGAATGCATGATTTAAATGACTGACAGCTAACTGCTAAGCTTTGATTAAATTTAAGCCAAGCAGGCTGACTCTTATTGGTAAAGACATTGCTATGCAGAATGAACCAGAGATAAGTTGTTGCTTATGTTGTATGGTTGAAACTTTGGCAGTGTCTACGTTTGCTTTCTGTCTGCAAAGAATATGGCCTTGTGTATTAATAGATGTAGCTTCCAGTACACACAAATGCAACCACATTTTGAGTCGAACTGACAATCTTATATTGATTGTTAGAGTAATTCTTAGCACAATCAAGATTGTTCAGCAAATGCTGTCCAATTTCAGGATCACATTAAATGTGGGACACTTTCTTTAGAGTTTCTAAACACTGTCTGACTGGGTAGGGTTAGCATCTTGCTTGTTGCAAACAGCTGAATGGACAGGCTGCTCAATATGATCTCAATCTACGGGATACACAGCCTATCTATATATCACACTAGCACTGAAATTCATATAACACCTTACTCATTGTGTGAAGTAAAATGTCATTTTGGCTTAATGGCAGCATCATATTAATGTTGAATACCACTGATGTTACTACTGCTTAATAGCAGCATGAAACATCCAGCTACACCTTTTGTGATACCCTACGCTTCCAGGTTAATCTAAGGCAGATGAGGCACTTTTCAGGACTGAATGTGGCAGCCTTAGGCATAGTCACGAAGTTGCACAATACACATCGAGAAGTGATCTGACTAGGGTAGCCATTATCTTGAAGGGTGGCTTTATGCATTTTATTTCAGCATCAAGCTTGCATAGTGAGCAAATAGCTTGGGCCTTAGTAATGAGGCTGCCAATAAGGCCAGTCATAGCACATGGAACCGTAGGAATCCCTAACCACTGAAATGGAGCAGTCAAATGACCTCATTTTTCATGAAGTGCTAATTGAGAAGTCTGCCAGGAGTATCAGAAGACTGAGTCAGAGTGTTGCAGGTTCAAGTCCCATTTTGGGTTGTGAGCACAGAAGTCAAGGTTATCACTCCGGTGCAGTAGTGAAGGTGTTTGGTGTAATCCTTCAGATGAGATGGTAAACTAAGGCCCACCTGCCAACCCATGCAAATGTAAAAAAATTAAATTAAATTATTTCAAACAGCAGAGAAATTATCCCTGGGTTCAGAGGAAAGTTAACGATAATCAACATTGCAAAAGCAGATTATCTGGTTGTTATCACATTGCTGTTTGTTGTAGCTTCCTACGTACAAACTATCATGTTACATTTGCATTGACTGTAATGCATTTAGGCATATCCAGGGAAAGATACTACATAAATGCAAGAGTTTCCTTTTTATCTACATATTATTTAATTGCCAATTAAGCATCCAGTCACCAGGTCTACAACTGTCCTCTTCGATTTTCATTGTAAATCTTCCTTTGTATTAATTACATCCTCATCAATTTGCTATTGTCCACAGATTTAGAAATTCGATATTGATTTAGAAATTGTACTTTGTTTCCAAATCCAGCCCATTAACGTAAATCCCTGTTGAACACCACATCCTGTCTTCTGTTCGTCTTGACTATGCACTGTTAATACTTGTGCGCTCTCTCTCGTTTTATATCTAGCTTGCTATTTACAGAATTTGAAAAAGTGACATATTAGATTTTATTGGAGGAGGAACAGGCAGTTAAAACCTTTCTTCTGCACACCTACTTCAAATGTCATTTCCCGAATGAACTTCAATTCATTGTTTTCCAGACAAATTATGACTCAGCGCACAGTTCCCTGGGCTTCACTAGTTCTCCATAAGTCAGCCATTGACTTCCTTTCCTGCTTTCCCTTTCAGGAAGGCCATGGCTCCAAATATTAATGCAGGTTGTGTCTCTCACTACAACCTCCGTGACAAATTGGGATAGCCATGAGGAATTGCAAGGGCTGAATCTATGTTCAGATCTATTCCATCATAACAACAGAAAAGATAAGATCTAGTACACATAGCTTGTTCCTATGTAATTTCAAACCTTTGAAAAGCCGTATACTAACAACTTCTGGCATAATGACATAAACCTGGTTCAAGTGCTCTAATTCTCTCTTCCACTTCTATGAATAAAGATAAAGAAAAATGACTGTAACCAAGGGAGGACATTAGTTTTTAATGTAATTATTTTACTTGCTAATGCAGGCAGTTAGAATTAGATTGCACTCATCGCCATATGTACAAAACAAATGACTTACAATTAGTTAATTAGGTAGCAAAAACAATTCCTTGGCCAATTGTATAATTCTGATCAATGCAAATAGTTGATGATACTAAATGCATCAATGTCACATTATTTTAGTATTAAATGTTCTCAATATTTGACTGATTATTCGGTATATTGAACTCTTACAAATTAAAAGACATTGCCCTTTGGAGGAAGTCACTTGACAACATGTTGCCTTCAATTTGTAGACTGATCAAACATGAACATATGTTAGAGCAATAGAGCATTTTAATCAGGGCAAGTAATTTCTCATGTAGAGTACATGGCCATTGGAGATGGAGAGTGGATGTCACCAAATTTCCAAATGAAGCTGGAAGTAAAGAAATTCAGGGCTATGGCATTTTGCTGCTGGAGGTGCAGCTATCAACAATGACCTGCAGAAAAAAAATCTGCACCAGATGATAACAAGGTGTGGAGCTGGATGAACACAGCAGGCCAAACAGCATCAGAGGAGCAGGAAAGCTGACGTTTCCGGTCTGGACCCTTCTTCAGAAATGGGGGAGGGGAAGGGGATTCTGAAATAAATAGAGAGAGAGGGGGAGGGGGATGGAAGGTGGATTAAGGAGCAGATAGGTGGAGAGGAGACGGACAGGTCAAGGAGGCAGGGATGGAGCCAGTAAAGGTGAGTGTAGGTGGGGAGTTAGGATGGGAGTTGGTCAGTCAAGGGAGGACGGACAGGTCAAGGAGGCGGGGATGAGGCTGGTAAGTAGGAGGTGGGCACATCGGGAACAGCGGATAGAATATACCACATTAGCGGATGTGCAGGTGAACATCTGTTTAATGTGGAAGGTTTTCTTGGGGCCTGGGATGGGGGCGAGGGGTGAAGTGTAGGGGCACTTCCTGCGGTTGCAGGGAAAAGTGCCAGGGGTGGTGGAGCTAGTGGGGAGTGTGCAGCGGACAAGGGAGCCATGGAGAGAGTGGTCCCTCCGGAAGGCAGATTAGGGTGGGGAAGGAAAAATGTCTTTTGTGGTGGGGTCAGATTGCAGGTGGTGGAAGTGGCAGAGGATGATGCGTTGAATCCGGAAGTTGGTGGGGTGGTATGTGAGGACGAGGGGGATTCTGTTTTGGTTGTTATTGTGGGGAGGGGGTGTGAGGGATGAGTTGAGGGAAATGCAAGAGATGCGGTCGAGGGCGGTTTCGACCACTGTGGAGGGGAAGTTGCAGTCCTTGAAAAATGAGGACATCTGGGATGTCTGGGAGTAGAATGCCTCATCTCGGGAGGAGATGCGGTGGAGGCGAAGGAATTAGGAATAGGGGATGGCATTCTTGCAGGAAGGTGGGCGAGAGGAGGTGTATTCTAGGTAGCTGTGGGAGTCGGTGGGCTTGAAATGGATATCGGTTTCCAGGTGGCTGTCAGAGATGGAAACAGAGAGGTCCAGGAAGGAGAGAGAGGTATCGGAGATGGTCCAGGTGAACTTAAGGTTGGGGTGGAAGGTGTTAGTAAAGTGGATGGACTGTTCGAGCTCCTTGTGGGAGCACGAGGCAGCGCTGATACAGTCATCGATTTAACGGAGGCAGAGGCGGGCGATGGGGCCAGTGTAGCTGCGAAAGAGCGTCTGTTCACCTGCACATCTGCTAATGTGGTATATTGTATCCGCTGTGGCCTCCTTTACATCAGGGAAACCACGCGGAGGCTTGGGGACCGCTTTGTGGAGCACCTACGCTTGGTTCGCAACAAACGACTGCACCTCCCAGTCGCGAACCATTTCAACTCCCCGTCCCATTCCTCAGACGACATGTCCATCCAGGGCCTCCTCCAGTGCCACAACGATGCCACTCAAAGGTCGCAGGAACAACACCTCATATTTCGCTTGGGAACCTTGCAGCCCAATGATATCAATGTGGACTTCACAAGCTTCAAAATCTCCCCTCCCCCTACCGCATCCCAAAACCAGCCCAGCTTGTCCCCACCTCCTTGACCTGTCTGTCTTCCCTTGACTGACCAACCCCTATCCTAACTCCCCACCTACACTCACCTTTACTGGTTCCATCCCTGCCTCCTTGACCTGTCCGTGTCCTTTCCACCTATCTGCTCCTTTATCCACCTTCCATCCGCCCCCCTCTCTCTCCCTATTTATTTCAGAACCCCCTTCCCTTCCCCCATTTCTGAAGAAGGGTCTAGGCCCGAAACATCAGCCTTCCTGCTCCTCTGATGCTGCTTGGCCTGCTGTGTTAATCCAGCTCTACACCTGGTTATCTCAGATTCTCCAGCATCGGCAGTTTCCTACTATCTCTGTGCCTTGCGATGTCATGTCTGGAAAGCTGATCCTTTGTATGGGTTCACCGATTTGCTGGTATCAGCTCCTGCGAGCTGCAGCTACGTACTCATTCCTTTCTCCTGTGGACAAACTCAGAAGTCATATGGCACCAAGTTATAGCCCAATAGGTTTATTTGAAATCACAAGATGCCCCGAAGCATGTTATACTGGTGAGGTCATGCAGACGCTACAGCAACAGATAAATGGACACTGCGCAACAATTGCCAGACAGGAATGTTCCCTCCCAGTCGGAAACACTTCAGCTGTCAAGGACATTCAGCATCTGATCTTTGAGTAAGCGTCCTCCAAGGCAGCCTTCGAGATACACAACAACGCAGAAACACCAAGCAGAGACTGATAGCCAAGTTTTGTACCCACAAAACTGCCTCAACTGTGATCTTGGGTTCATGTCGTGCTACTTGTGATGCCACCACAGTGTTCTGTATCTGTAAAATCTTCCTTACCATCCTGTGTTCACACCAGCACCTTGATAAATTGTTATGATCTCTCTACCTTAATTAGTTTGTACAGTTTTGGATTACTTATTACTTTGGTTAGACCCTCGATATACAATTACTATACCCATCATGTTATTCTAGTCATTCAGTTTGTCTCCAGCACCACGTTTTTTATTTATCTCTCTGCCGCATTTAATCAGATTATAGGTCATCTCTTCGCTTCATCATAGAATCATAGAACCCCTACAGCATGGAAACAGGCCCTTCCGCCCAACAAGTCCACACTGACTCTCAGAGCATCCCACCCAGACCCATTCCCTTATAACCCACCTAATCTACACATCCCTGAACACCATGGGCAATTTAGCAAGGCCAATCCACCTAGCCTGTACATCTTTGGAATGTGGGAGGAAACTGGAGCACCCGAAGGAAACCCACGCAAACAGTCGCCCAAAGGCGGAATCGGACCCGGGTCACTGGCGCTGTGAGGCAGCAGTGCTAACCACTGAGCCACCATGCCGCTTGTTATTCAGCTGTTGACACTTCACTCACACTATCTAACACTTTCGATGACTTGCAGAGATTTATTATTTGATACTCCACTCACACCATCTGTATGATCTTTAGACCACTCTGCCCATAAATACTGTGTCTGTGTGCTTCTCTCTCACTTCACCTGACAAAGGGCCTGTGCTCCGAAAACTTGTGATTTCAAAAACATCTGTTGGACTATAACCTGGTGTCATGTGACTTCTGACTTTGTCCACCCCAGTCCAACACCGGCACCTCCACATCATTTCTCCTGTGGAGTTACAGGTGGCTGACAAGATGGGGGCTATACCTACTGGCTGTGTTCCCACTGCCCAAAGTGCTGATCCTCCAGGTTGTCACAGATCTTATGTCAAACTGCATAATCAATTCTTACACTGCAGTAAAGGTTTTGCTGTAGATCCAAGTCAAAAGCAAGTTAAAAGTAGCAGAAATGACCTCAAACCTAAAATCACCTTGAAAACAGTGAAAGCACGCTCTCAGAAGAAATCCTATATGAAAAATTGTCAGATTGCTGTTTTAAATGGTTTCCAGTTTGCTAATTTCACAGCCCTGTTAATCCCCAGCAGGTTTCAGACTGCTCAGCAAAGCTGAGAGTTAAATCGTCAGACAGTTAGCTTTCTACACATTTAAATCACAAACCGCACCTCAGGAATTTCCTCAAAACCTGCAATGTGCATCAGATAAATCTGGAAGTCAGGTCTGTGTTGCTTTTCTAATGCACTGCAGTTTTCTTGCTTTCTTCATCCTGACAAGAAGCCATACATGGCTCTCATTGAGGGGCGAGGCATTCCCCTTCTGCTTGTGCGATCACTGAAGGATTAAGGAACAACATTCAAATTCTAATACTGATTTCCCTGGCACATTTTAAAAATCTGTCTCATGATTGAGTGTCTTTGCAGTAGGCAAAACTGAAACAAACCATCATTTTCTGATCTGTAACTTCCGTGCACTTCACTAACATAATACAATTGGCAACACCAAAAAAAAGTCCCTGATTAATCCAAACAGTAGTTGCTGTTTTCACAGTCAAACCCGTTGAAAGCAGAAATAAATTATTCATCAAGCTGGTGGTAGCGGCAGCTAATTATATTTGGACAGCTTTCACATTCAGCTTGTTGTCAAAAGTTCATATCTACTTGCTGTTGTTAATATGAAAAGCAAAGAACTAAGACAGAAAAATATTTGCAAGAGAATTTATGTAAACAGGAAGAAGGATGGAAGCATTAAATCTTGGTGAAAATGGCAATGCTCACAGCTGATGTTACTTTATAGAGAATGACCTGCCAGGTATACGAGCAATCCACAGCTGCCGGATTGGATTCATTTTTCCGTTTGAACCTCATTATAAATTAGACTGAACTTAGTGATGTGCATGTTATGTTAAACAAGTCCCACAAGAAGGTTAAGAGTTCCCAGAAGATCTAACGAACCACTCTGACAACATGACTTTTCAAGGACCGTAACTTCCCCTCCTCGGTGGTCGAGAACGCCCTCAACCGTGTCTCCCACATCTCCCGCACCTCATCCCTCACACCCCGTCCACGCAATAAAAACCAAAAAAGAATCCCCCTCGTCCTCACGTACCACCCCACCAACCTCCGGATCCAACGCATCATCCTCCGACACTTCCGCCATCTGCAATCCGACCCCACCACCAAAGACATCTTTCCCTCCCCACCTTTATCTGCTTTCCGGAGGGACAACTCTCTCCGTGACTCCCTTGTCCGCTCCACACTCCCCTCCAGCTCCACCACACCCGGCACTTTTCCCTGCAACCGCAGGAAGTGCTACACCTGCCCCCATACCTCCTCCCTCACCCCCATCC
>NC_063344.1:30852377-30861303 GCF_021869965.1 Rhincodon typus
ACTTCCTTCCTCAAAGTCACTAAGTATACTGTAAACAGTTGCGGACCCAGCACTGATCCTTGTGGAACCCCATTGGTTATGTTTGCCAACTTGAAAAAAATCCCCTTATTCCCACTCTCGGTTTCCTGCCCACTACCCTATTCTCTACCCATAGCAATATACCACTTCCAATACCACAGGCTCTTTATCTTGTGACTTAACCTTTCGTGAGGTACCTTGCCAATGCCTTCTGGAAATCTAAACGTAACACATGTACTGGCTCCCCTCTATCCACTCTGGCTAAGACTTCCTCAAAAACTCTAAGTCAGACACTATTTCCCTTTCATGAAACCATGATGGCGCTACTGGATTGGATTATGATTTTCCAAATGTTCTAGTTTTACTTCCTTAATAATTGATTTCAATACTTTTGTGATAATATGTTAGCTTAATCAGCATAAAATTACCCACTTGGCAATGGTAGAGAGGTAATATGGTAGGCAGTGAGGTGAAAGATTGTAGTTGAGTACTATTATGATGTGTCTCATGGATGCCCACTTTAAGTTGTTAGATTTGGTCAAAAATCAATGAGCATGATACTAGAGCCACACAAAAGAATGGAGGGCATCATCAATGAGAAGCTGGGGATCATACGCAGTGATGTCACTGCTAACTGATACTATCACAGACTGGGGGATCTGTGACAGGTAGGTTGGTGACAACAATGTCAAGTAGTTTTCTTCCTCTTATGGATTCTTTCAATACTGGCTGTAGACCCAGACTTGCAACTTGTAGCACACTTTAAGACTTGGCTAGCTTGGTCAGTAGTGGCACTAGTGAGGTTTCATCGTTCATGTTTGACCTGATCCAATGACTTAACAATAAAGATTTAACTTTCTGTCATGGGCGTAATGGATAATTAATATCCAAATGCATCAATTTCATAAAAATCACAGGACAGTCAATGGCAAAGTGCTATTTTTGCAAAGCTAAAGACACTTTGGCTAGCAAATTCTGATTTGCAATTTACATAGCAAATAGCTGGCTAATTTGCACTATAGCAAGGGCTGTATCATTGACACGCTCTTATTTTTGCAAATTTGAACCTTTTGAAATAATTACATCCATTATACCAAATTACTGAGGAGGCCTCACAATAATTGAAATATTTTGATTTAATACTATTTTTAAAGCATTTTCCAAGCTCCACATTCACCCATTGTCAAGATTTGAATTTCAATTGATGTCAGGTGAAAATAATCTATTTGAATATCTGTGCAGGAAAATCTAAGGGGCCTGATGGTGCAATGGTAGTGATAGTGGTAGTATCCCTAAAGATGTGTCACCAAAGATCCTCAGACAGCATCTTCCAAAGCAACAACCACTTCCACCTAGAAGGAAAAGTACAGCAGATATAATGGAACATCTCCACCTGCAAGTTCTCCTCCACAAGCCACTCACCATCCAGACTTGGAAAAAAAACACTATTTATTCACTGTTGCTGGGTCAAAATTCTGGAATTCCCTCTCTTAGGGCATTGTGGGTCTACCTAAATGGATTGGAGTGGTTCAAGAGGCAGCTGACCACCTTGACTTGGACTCCCTACAGTGTGGAAACAGGCCCTTTGGCCCAACAAGTCCACACCAGCCCTCAGTGCATCCCACCCAGACCCATCCCCCTATAATCGACCTAACCTGCACATCCCTGAATACTATGGGCAATTTAGCATGGCCAATCCACCTAGCCTGCACATCCATGGACAGCGGGAGGAAACCGGAGCACCCGGCGGAAACCCACGCAGACACGGGGAAAATGTGCAAACTCCACACAGACAGTCGTCCAAGAGTGGAATTGAACCCAGGCCCCTGGTGCTGTGAGGCAGCAGTGTTAATCACTGAGCCACTGTGCGACCCTTCTCAAGGGCAACTAGGGATGGGTAATAAATGCTGGCCCAGCCAACGATACCCACGTCCCATGAGAGGAAATTTAAAAAAAGGCCCAGATTCGGGTCCCATCTGCTCCAGAGGTATGTAATAGCATTCTGAAATGATTAATTAGCAAATTTTTTTTTTTTTTTAAATGCAGAAAAATCTGAGGACTCTTGTGGCACAGTTGTAGTGTCCCTGCCTCTGAACCAAGAGGCCCAGGTTCAAGTCCCACCTGCCCCAGAGCTGTGTAATAGCATCTCTGAACAGGTTGATACAGAAAATTTCTAGACAGGAAAACCTGTCTCTCACCAGTAGTCACTGAAGAGTTGTCAACTCTCTATCTGCCTGTTAATCCTAACAATTGAAATGTTTCTTTTTAGCAATGCCTTTAGAACAAACCTCTAAAGAAATGAACATAGGAGTTAGGAAACATGGCCGAAAGCTTCCAAAGTTCATCACAAATATGAAGGCTTTAAGCGATCTGGATAACAGAAAAGCCAAAAGGAATGGTGGAGGGTAACATAACTGTAAGAAATATTTCTACCGTAATTATGGGATTGAATTATTGAGCTTTCAGGAGGATTAAATTTGATAAGTGTCACATGGATCTAGGAAAGAAAAGCCATAACTTAGATATGTATTAAATCCTTCTGAGAATATGACAGCATTGATGAATAAAGCCAATTCAATCAGTATTATTTATTTGGGTTTGTGAAATAAATAACAGCAGACATTTTGGCTCACGAAATCTAAAGTTGCATAGAAAAACTTAAACAAGGCGGAGGATGTGGTTTCCTCCCACTGTCCAAAGACGTGCAGGCTAGGTGGATTGTCATGCTAAATTGCCCATAGTATTCAGTGATGTGTAGATGAGCTGGGTTACAGGGGATAGATCTGGGTGGGATGCTGTGAGAGTCGGTGTGGACTTGTTGGGCCAAAGGGCCCATTTCCACACTGTAAGGAGTCCAAGTCAAGGTGGTCAGCTGCCTCTTGAACCACTCCAATCCATTTAGGTTGACCCACAATGCCCTAAGAGAGGGAATTCCAGAATTTTGACCCAGCAACAGTGAAGAAATAGTGTTGTATTTCCAAGTTCAGATGGTGAATGGCTTGTGGAGGAGAACTTGCAGGTGGAGATGTTCCATTATATCTGCTGTACTTTTCCTTCTAGGTGGACGTGACATTCTTTGAAAAGTATTTACTGGATTTTCACTGATCAATCCTCTCCCTCTCACTTTATCCATTAGCTGAAGAACAGAATTCAAAGTAGAGTCTCCACAATTTTTTGACAACTCAACATTTTTCTGTGATGTCCAAATGATCAACATGTCAGTCATTATACAAAGTGGATTTACTGAGACTTAGTAACTGGCAAATGATCAGGAAAATTACACAAGGGCAGATGATCTAACTTTGTACCATTGATGGGGAGTCTCAGCTGCAGAACGTACATACAGCAACACTGAGGGTGCATAGCCTAGGATTTTATGTCCATTAAATTTAATAATTGTAAAGTTATAGGGAGTACAACTATGGTTTTCTAATATAGAAAAGTAAGGCTCCCAGAAGGACAGATGAAGAAAAGTATCACATTCAATCATGTGAAGAAGTTCATATTAGTATAGAAATTTCTTCAGCGAGAGAGCAGTGAGCCTGTGGAATTCTCTTCAGAAATCAGCCAAGGCCAAAACATTGTACAATTTCAAGACAGAATTGGGTATGCCACTTAGGGCTAAAGGGATCAAAAGATATGGGGGAAAAGTGGGAACAGGCTACTGAGTTGGATGGTCAGCCATGATCATATTGAATGGTGGAGCAGGCTCAAAGGGCCAAATGGCCTGCTCCTGCTCCTGCTCCTATGTTTCTATGTTTCACTGAGTGAAGATATTGCTGCCAAACATCTGTGCTTTCGTCCGTAAAAATGACACCAAGCCTCCAGTTGCCTGCCACTTCAACACCATGTTACTATGTCAACATTTCTGTCTCAGGTCTTTTACAATACTCCAGTGAGGTTTAACGCAAGCTACAGGAACACCACCTCATCATCTGCTTATGGGCTTTATAGCCTTCAGGACTCAACATTGCATTTAACAATTTCAAAACATGATCATCATCCTCTATACTTGCTAGCTCACTCCACACCCCTAGGTCCTGTTTTGTATGGGTTGCTCGTTAACACCCAACCTAGCAAATCTCTCTCTCTTGGTTTATCAGCAATCTCAGTTTGCATATTCCTCTTTCCTCTATCTCTAAGCACTGTATCCATGTACTCTATTCATCGAACTGCTGCTGTGCCCACCCACCCAACACCAGCACTCCCCAACCACCACCACCTCTGCCCATGCCAGCCCGTCATCAGCATAAATACAACTCATTCCCAGCTATTTTCAGTTCTGATGTAGGGTCACTGGATTGGAAACTTTTCTTTATTTGCTCTCTACAGATGCTGCCAAACTAACTGAATTTCTCCAGCACTATCTGCTTTTGTTCTAGCATGTTAGGTCTTCCAGTCATCTGAGAATCAATGACAGTTTCAAGAAGCGGTAATGAAAGATTGTCCCTTTGATGTGGTTCCTAGATTGCTGACAGAAGCTAATGAGATTACAAGTATTAGAAGCCTTTGTTGCTCAAACAATTCTTAAAAGCATGATAGGATCCAGGTCAAAGCAAACCCTTGACTGGTAATATCAACCACCTGCAACATTCACTTCCTTCACCACTGAGATAGTAGCAGCAGTAAGTACTGACCTCAAGAGACATGCTACAAACTAATAAATTAAAAAAAAACATCAAACATCCTGTCAGATGTCTGATGCCAACACAATGCAGAACTAGAACTTGGAAATGCAAATCAGTTTTGACTGCTGAACAAAATATCTTGTCTATGGTTATGAGTGCACAGCATTTTATCCAATATATTTATAGATTCAATAGGATCACTTTGTTAGCAATCAAGAAACTACTTGAAAAAATATACATAAAGTATATACAAGCAGTTGGAGAAGTGCTATGGAATAGTGTGAAACTGAACAGCCTAGCCACCTGCATACCTTCCTCTCCAAGGGTGGTCCTTGAAGATCTTCTGCTTGGCCCCTCCAGAATTATGGCATCTGTCTCTATAAAAACATCCTTATAATGGGTAGGACTGCCTTTAAGAAGAGCAAGCTGTCTGTGAACACTGTTTTGACAATGTTGAGAAGTCAGCAGCATATACCCATTTGAGCCAACAGTACTATCTAGTAAATGAGCAGACAGCACCAAATTTGCCAGTTTTCTACTGCATGGCAATGGGCACAAGCAGATTGTGATTTACAACTCTCTGCCAAACTAAATTGTAACCCATATCTGGGAGCTTTTAACTGGTGGAATAAGTTTATTATCAATTTCATTAAAGTTAAAAAACAATGAGTTATTAATTGAAATGGATCATTTTCATTACCAGCAAAAATTGGAGGGCGTATACTTTTATCTCAACCACAGTACAATCATGTTCAATTCATGCCCCCTTGCTCTACATTTAAAATTTAATATTCCAGCTTATAACGTCTACACCAGGCAAACACTGTGGAGCCTGAGGTGCAGAAGTGGTAAAGATAATAAACTAGAAATGATTACTTGTGACATTTGATCTATAGATCGAGGTTATAAAGAGACAATCCCAACAGATTAAATAGTCACATTTGCATGTGTGAATGTGAACAAAATATTTCCCAAGTGATGTACAAATTTGCTTTTACAGTGTGTTTCTGCAACTGTGCTTCTGTTGAAGCCTTTATTTAGGTTTCATAAGTAAGGAGCTTCAAAGTTAATTTAAATTGCTAATTGCTAATTTCAGATACTGTATTTGGATGTTCTTCAGTTTCTACTTGGCATTAAAACTTGAAGAATTTAAAGGGGCAAATACCACAAAAATATACATTTGGAGAAAAGAATTGACCAGTTAGTGTTCTGAACTGCAATAATCCTCAAGAAAATTAGCAAGGTGCTATAAAATAAAATTCAGGTAAATGAAAACCATTGTTATTTACAAAGTTGACATAGAATATAACAATAAGACCATAAGAAATAGAAACAGAAGTAGGCCATTTAGCACTTCGATCATGGCTGTTCTGACATTCCTCATGTCCACTTTCCTGCGTTTTCCCCTCAATTCCGCTACTGATCAAGACTTTATCCATCTCGGCCTTAAATACGCACAAGGACTTTGCCCCAACAGCTGTCTGTGGTGAGGAGTTCCAAAGACACTCAACCCTCTGAGAGAAGGAATTCCTCTTCATTTCAGTCTTAAGTTGGCACCACTTTATTCTGAGCCTATACTCTCTGGTCCTACACACTCCCATGAGGGGAAATATCCTCTCAGCATTTAACCCGGTCAAGATATCTTTCCTTAAATAAGGGGACCAAAACTGCTCGCAGCATTTCAGATGTGGTCTCGCCAGCACCTTGTACAATTGCAGTATGACTTCTTTACTCTCATACTGTAACTCCCTTGAAATAACGACCAACATTCCACTAGCCTTCTTGATCATCTGCTGTACCTGTGTACTAGCTTTCCATGATTCATGTACAAGTCCTGTTGTATTGCAGCTTTCAGCAACTTTTCTCTAATACTGTTCTTATCTTCTCCCTTTCAAAATGAACATCATATTTTCCACATTATATATAACAGTTTCTCTCTCTTTACCATCCGGCCTGTACAATCTTCATTTGTCAGGCATGGAGGGCTCAACTGTCCACAAATATGGGGGTGTAATTTAAATGAAAAAAGATCGCCATCTGATTAGAACATTCAGGCGTGCACACTATTTTAACTGTGCATGGATTCACTGGCTACCAACAAAAGCAGGCAAATTTGACTTAATAGAAGGGGAAAATTCGGCAGTGTGTAATGTTCTGAAATTGGCCATTTTATACTCCTGCTAATGTAAAACATTCTACCGTTGGAATAAACTGTTGCCCAGGGTGTTGTGGTTAAGGGGCTAGGTCCTATTCCAGAGGCAGTTGGATGTTGTAGAGAAATCTGTCAGGCCAGTTTAACCAATATCACATAAATGATTTTTCCTTCACTGTGTGATCACACTGGATTAATTCAATCAAATCAGTCAGGTTCTATATTTGGTCATGTTCCAGTTTTACAAAGACAAGTTCAGCCCAGTCTCCTTAACTGATTTGAGTTCAACTTTTTACAGGTTATTTTATGAACTTTGTGAACATGATCTGAAATTCAGTAGAAAGGGCAATGGATGGAAACTGCGTGGAGACCACACACTTCCACATGCAATCTTGCTTAAACCTATATTAATGAACACTGTTGTATAAAATCATCCCACTTTTGTTCTGAGAAATTTATCCACGACAACTGTGTCCAAGATTCAATTTGCTATACTTAAATAGGTGTTTCAAGGCTCATAATTAAAACTTAAATCAGAATCATACTACAGTGTCATACCTATACAGAGAATTTTGATGAAAAACAGCCAAGACGACAACTACACTGGAGTGTGTGTTTCTGACATACAAGAACATCAGTATTTGAGGTTTGAGTTAGATGTAAAGTGCAATGCTACAAATGAGCACCAGAAGCCTCAGCAGCAAGAAAAAAACTCGTTAAAGTGTAGCTTATGTGTATCTATAGTGATGAATATTGAATTTAGCAATTATAAAAAAAGGAATATGATAACATTTCAACTGTTCTCTGAACAGTTCTATTTTAACTAAATGTGAAGTGGAAACTAATTGTGGAACCATGTAGGTTAAAGGTCAATGTAACTGTGCGGGAAGCACTTGGAACGGTACATTAGGCATTTATCACAGGATGTGTCCAAAGACTTCTTTTAAAAAAAGGGATAATTTTTGTGTCACTGATGCCTTGCTTGTGCTTAAAAATAAGGCAAGAAGCATACTGACTCACCCATGTTGACATCTATCTTGATTTTCAGGTGAAACTGCATCTTGGTGGCTGAATCACCAATTGGAAAGAGCTGGGAGCCGAATAAATATATGCAAATATAGGCCCAGTGATGCACTTACAGCTTCATTACCATTTACGTGACTGCCTGTTGACTACTGTCAGTTGTCACTTCCACCCACCAACTAACAAGTCAGCAGGAGGCCATTTCTAGTGATAAATGAGCTGATCCTCAGCTGTCAAATTAAGCAGAATGGGGACATTTGAAGACAAAGTCCTGACAAGTATCTGTGGACTTTGCAGCTCAAGATGTCTCAAACATGCACCATAGATATGTTAGGTTCTGTACATGTTGCCAATCTCTGCACAGTCTGCTTTTTTTTATCCTAACAGTAAGTACATCTACTCCATTCAGCTGCAAGACTGGTTTCCCTACCCAATTACCCAGCTCCAAATATATGAACTTCCGATGGGTTACAGTTTTCTGCTGGCAGCTTAATGATTAAGTCTTTATGCATTATGCTCAAGATAAACCAGATTGAAAAAAGCTCCAGTGGCACAGTGTGGTGGCATCCTATCCCTGAGCCAGGAGGCCTGGGCTCAAATTCCATCTCTTCCGATGGTGTGTAATAACATCTCTGAACAGGTTGATTAGAAAATGTTTATAAAACTGATTAATCAAAGTCATTGCTCCCATTAATTAGACGAGCAGCTGGCAGAGTAATGTGCACACACCAAAATCACCCAAACTGGTTTCTCCATCAGTGCATCTCTATGAGATATATTGAGAAGTTGGCATTTATAAATTTGTTCATGTGGTATGGGCATTGCTCACAAGGCTAATTCCTAATTGCCCTTGGGGATATATTGCTGAGCCACTTTCTTCAAACACTGGAACACGTGCTGTGTAGTAGTGTTGGGATTTCAGATTTTGAACTCGGCAACCATGATGATATAGTTCCAGATCAAACTAGTGTGAGAGTTGGAGGGGAACAAGCAGGTTTACATCTATATTCCTCCTGCCTTTGGGGTTAGCAAGAACTGAAGATGCTGAAGTCAGAGACAACACAGTGTGGAGCTGGAGGAACACAGCAGGCCAGGCAGCATCAGA
>NC_063344.1:30881303-30892977 GCF_021869965.1 Rhincodon typus
TATGATGCTGCTTGGCCTGCTGTGTTCATCCAGCTCTGCACCTTGTTCTCTCGAGATTTACCTTGTTTGGTGGGTTTGGCAAGATCAAAAGCTAATTATTAATGAGGTGAGTTGGGCCACTCGCAAAGTGTTTAAAAAGCAATGATTCCCCTCGTTGGGAACTTGCTGCCTAGTGAGAAGCTTGCAGATTGCCTGTGAAAAGCATGAAAGGTGGTGCAAGCTGCTCCCAATGTTGAAGTGGGTCTCACCGGAATTGCCATCTGATTCGGTTACAAATCTTGCTATAGCCCACATTGCTCAGAGCCCTTATTTTCAGTTACCACCTGATTCAGCCCTTATTTTCCATTACCATCTCTTGTTTCTTATTTAATCTAATATCATTTTCCTTCTATTTCCTTTTGTTTCTGATTTGACATTGAATTCACTCACTGTAACTTATTTTTCCTCTACCTGTCTCTCTTTATGACGTAGTGCTTCACTCTGATGGTGCACAAAGATACGCAGTTGGCTGTTCAGGTCCAAATGCCCTGATTCTCTCCTCATGGTGTCAGCAGTTTGTACTTCCAGCAACTTACAAAGCAAAAAAATTATCAACCTCAATGTGCAGAAACAAATCTGACCAACAGCAAATGTGACAACATAATTTGGATCATTATTTGTTGTTTTTATTCCTGAACATACAGAAATGAATTTGCCTAAACAAAATAATTATCTTCACTTTTAGGACATGTTTTTCTGACCTGGAGATGTTCGCACATTTCTATGACAAAAAACGTCAATAATTCAAGTATTGAGGGCTCTTGTGGCACAGTGGTAGCGTCCCTATCCTCTGAGCCAAAGCCTGGGTTCAAGCACCACTTGTTTAAAACATGTGTGATACCATCTCTGAACAGGTCGATTAGAAAATGTCTACCAGTTTTGAACATACCCTCTAACTTCCTTTGTAGTGCACAGCTGACTCCTTTAAGTGTGCCGATCCCTTATTACTTTTCTGTCTGGCTGTGCCTGTACACTTACATATAAAAGCCAAATTGTGTGAATCATGTGCACGAACATTTGGGTGCCTCATGGTCGCTTAAAGGGAACCGTTACTGGTAGTATCTAATATTCACAGCACAGGAATGATTGTTGGTGGGTTTATGCTTCCCATGAGCTTCCTCATCTAATCCCACCAACATACCCTTCCATTTCATCATGGCAGATGGAGGGACCCCACTAACATTATAGGATCATTGAAGAAATATTTAAAGCAAAGCTTGCTGGGAGGATTAGATTTAGATTGTTACGTATGTTAGCTCTTGTGTTTCAATGGCCTTCTCCTGCCTGGTGGATCTCAATTGTTTGAGGATCAGCAGAAATTATATAAAAAAAAAATCCATACAGTTCTCAACATGTAAAATTACAAAAGGTGCAAAAACATACCAACATCTGGTTTAGGAGCAGATGTAGGCTGTTCGACTCAGCTCCACCGTTTAATAAGATAATTGCTGATCTGTTTCTGTTTTGAATTCCACTTTCCCATCTACCCTCATTAACCTTTGATTTCCTTGCCAGACAAAAATCTACCTTTGCCATAAATATCCATTGGCCCTGCCCCCTCAACCTTCTGAGGCTGGGGTTTCCAAAGTTGCACAACCTTCAGAAAAGATTCTCCTCCTCCTCATCTTCATGGGCAATCACTAATTTTAAAACAGTGCCATCTAATCCTGGACTTACCCGCGAGAGGAAATGCTCACCTTGTCAAGACCATTCAAGATCTTATACACTTCAATCAAATCACCCCTCATTCTACCAAACTCCAGTGGAAACAAGCCCGGTCCAACCTGCCCTCAAAAGACAATCCACTAGTTCCAGGTCACAATCTAATAAACCTCCTCTGAACTGCCTCCAACACATTGATATGCTTTCATAAACAAGGAGACCAAATTGCACACAGTACACAAGACATGGTCTCACTCCAGTGCCTTGTATTATTGAAGCATAACATCCTTACTTTTATGTTCAATTCCTCTGACAACAAAGGATTGTGTTCTATTAGCCTTCTTAATGACTTGCTGCACGTGCATACTTACTTTTTAAAAAAATGACTGATGTGCTAGAACACCTAGATCCTTCTGAATCTCAATTCTGCTCTCATTCTCCCTTTAGATAATACTCTGCATTTGTATTCTTTCCGCCAACGTGAACAATTTCACATTTTACTCCATTTGCCAGATTTTTGCCCACTCACTCTATAAAAGATACCCTTGTCCTTTCAATTTCCTTCCTATTCCAAGTATCATTTGGGTGCAGCTTTTGGGTGAGGGAAGTGGATCTCACAACAAGTGAAGTCTTCTTCCGGAAGACAGCCAATTTCTTGCCTCAGGGACATTTAAATCCAGGAGGTGAGCTCTTTTAGATCAAAGACAGTGTCCACCATAATGGAGGGTCAAGTGTAGCTGACCTTTTGTACTTGTGATATGCGGGTTGCAGGCATTCTGTTTGCTGCCTGTAAGAAAGGATTGAAATCAGGTCACCAATTTCGGCAGAGCCTTTGAAAGATCCTGCAATGGGAGATTGATAAAGAAGGAAAAAGCACATGGGATCCAGGGTAACTTGTCAAGTTCAAAATTGACTTAGTGACAGAAAACAGAGGGTGGTAGTAGAAGGCTGTTTGTGTGACTGAACGCAGGTGTCCCGAGACGCACACAGTGATCAGTGCTGGGTCCTTATTGTTTGATATACATATAGGCACGAAGATTGGCAAGGTGGTTGACAGTAAGATGACAGGTCTTAGGCTTAGGTTATAGTAGGATATAGACAGATTGGTCAGTTGAGCAGATGGAATTTAATCCTTATGTCTCCACAGTTGCAGAGGAACAGGGAGAGAGAAAAAGTGGGGAGAGAGAAAAAGCGAGGAAAGAAAAAGAAAGAGTAAAAGAGAGATAAAAAAGAGAACTTGTAGTCGGTTTAACCGGAGGGTCACCACACGTCACATGACTGGAGAGGTTGCGAAGATGAGACCTTCATGGTGACCTCAGCCAGCGCAGAAACTGAACCCAGTCAACATCACAAATCAGCTGTTCCACAAACTGAGCTAACATTCTTCCATGGACTATTCACACAAAGAGATTCATGACTTTGCAATGAAAGCCAATTTCATTAATTCTCAACTTTATGCAATGATGCATTCCTCCTTCAATCTTTTGACTGTAAGCTTTTAGAATAAAGGAAGGAACCAGGAATTGTTAGTCAGAGACTTGAATACAAAAGCTCAGCATTTCTGAAATGTAAGCATTGCAAAAAAAGTTTTCAACATGAGGACATTTCTTTGAGATACAGATAAAACATATTGGAAAGAATATAATTTTGTGGCATAATGTATCAGTAGCATCCTTGAAAGAGGTTGTTTTTTCTTTACTTCTTTCTATTGTGCAAGCCTGCTGTGTTCAAATTGACTTCCTTGCCTCATGCACCAGTGACTACACTTCAATGATATTTAATTGGCTATGAAGTGCTTTGGGATACCCTGAGGCCATGAAAGGTACGATATAAACACAATCTTTTTTCATTATTACTTAAGGACAGGAATAATTGTCCCTGAAAAGAAACATAAAATAGTTAATATGTAATTGAATGTTAAATTGCGTAAATTTGGTGCAACTTTTGGATATTACTTCAGCTGTTTATGTGCAGTACTTAGCTGACCAAAACCAAACCAAATTAATTCTCATTAGAATAATTTAGTTGCAGGTTGCACATGACTGAAACAGATTAGTTCATCTACAGTATTCAAATAGAGTAATACAGCATAATCAACTTCTATTAACACATAACTTTTATTAACCTATATGAACTTAGATTAAGATGTCGCTAATCCAGCACCAATTGACTGGATAATGGGGGGATTATTTTTCAGCCAATACAGTGATTTAATGATGAACTATATATATAGTTCATGATTCATCAAATCCCTTTACAGCAGCTCTGTCTCCTTCCATTAATTACAATCCAAGGTTTGAGAAGAAAGTCCAAACTGTAAAGTCATGAAAGTTGATGGCTGCTGACACTGACAGTACTGTAGTTGTACTGTAGGCTAGGTTAAGAGATGACATGAGTTGGGGCATGTACCTAGATAAGCCTGCAAGAATAGGCCTTCGTGAACTCATGGAAAGAATTTTAATTAATGAGAGGAATTTCGATGTCAATGCTCGATGACATCTCTCTGCAGCTCACTGGTCAGGACCCAGGAGAATTTAGCCAATTACAATGCAGAGCCTATTTGCAGACAAGTCTGCGGAAGGCAGAGTGAGCACAGATCGATAGCGACCCCATGGGCTTTGTAGAGCCATGAGTGCCACTTCTTCTCCTAGCTCTGTGTTAACATAACTTTAAAAATGATACTAAAGCTATTCTTTGTTGCTTTGCAGTGATTTTACCAGCGCTATTACCAACTCAACAGCTAGGGACCACCTATTCAGTTGTTTGATTGTGTCAGAATAGCTTCAGTACACATTAGTAAGGATCTGTTTTAATGTTCAGTGGTGGCAGAGCAGCAGCGTTTGGGCTCCTGCTCACCTGCTGCTTTCTTCCCATTCATTTCTTTTTCTTTTCATTTCTATCTTTTTCTATAGTTCTCTCTTACCTTTTGCCCTTGGGAGCTCAGCTGTGGCGGAACAAGCAGCATCAGTAACAGTGAGCGTAGGCCTGGCAGTGAGAGATAGCAATGGAGTGTGGCAACTTTGATGTTGGTGGGCCCAGCACAGAACGCAAGGCAGTGGTGATGGCATTGGCATCGACAGCGGTTCTGATGTCGGCGCTTGTTCAAAGGGTTACACTCTTGTATTTGTTCAGGAAAGTTGTCGACTCTGATATTCCAACCGATTCCAAGATAGCGGTCGCATCGGTGAGTGATAGCACTGGAACGTGGTGGCTTCAATGTTGGTGGGTCTGGTGAAGGTGATGGTGAGGCACATGACTTGAGGCAGTGGAGAAGCGATGGTTGCACTGTGGTGGCACCGCAGTGATGGTAGGTCCAGCGCAGGGGGCGTTGGTGAACCCAACTCAAGACTCATGGTGGTGGCAGCAAGGGTGTTGTGGACATTTTCTTTTCCTTTTGTTTCTGCTGTTTTAATTTCGACTTTTTTTTATAATTCTAAATATTGTATTCTAACATGGAGCTGAGAGTGGCAACTCTGTACACTTCACACTGTTCTCCTGTACTCTTGAACTCACGTACACTTGACTATTAAATCTAATCTAATCTAATATTTTTTTCAGACTCCTTAGTAAATCCGGCACTCCAAACAGGCATAGTACTTTCAACAACAGGCCTTACATAACAATTAAACACAGTCAATAGGTCAGTTGTGAAGCATGCTGTAATGCTTGAAAAACAGCATGTGAAATCTTCCAATTGCTCTCATAGGCATTTAACACACATTGTAATCCCATTTGAGAGATCACTTTGACTTCACAGTCCACATAGTTGAATGCACATTGGTCGCTCAAACTCAACATTATCTAAATTGATGAGAAAGGGTTTGGGTGGATGTGCGAGAATCACAATTCATTAGCTTTGTACTATTGGAGTCTTAGTCTCATGTGATCTGATGCCCACTCACTCAATGAATGCAGGATTTCCTAAATTTGACATTGACACCCCCAAATTAGCTTCTGGCTCCTGTGTATAAGCCATTCATAATACTTGCTCCTGTAAACAAGTTAGAACTTAATCCATGTTGCAAAACACTTTACAGAACTCATTTACTGTTTCCCTTGTGAATTGCAGCATTATCAATAACTGTAGGTAGTGTCTCTTAATCTGTAATTAGGAATAACCAGGAGTGGGTGCCGGCCAAATCTGGTTCATCTGGGCATGCCTGTATCCCTTTGTTTCCATTCTCTTTTAGGATGTACATTTACAGGATTTTTCTTGGGAAAAGAATTACGGCCTAATTGAGTACAAGTAGCTGTGCCAATGATCGAGTAAAGAACATTTTCTGAGTCATGCCTATCTGCATCATCTGCTGTGTATTTTTTTCACCTATTTTTCTACTCAAACTATTCAGAGATGTTATTACACACCTCTGCAGCAGGTGGGACTTGAACTCAGGCCTCCTGATCCAGGGGTAGGGACACTACTACTGCACCATAACAGGGCGCATGATCTGCTTTGTATATATATGTGTGTCCAATTGGTGATAATAGCTACAGGTTACTAACAAGATTAAAGACAATTTACTTGCAAATGGAATTACTCCTATACCGTTTGTATTGTCGCTTGATACTAAACACTCAATATGTTTACAAAAGTTTTCAGCATTTAAAAATCCAACTAAAAATTGTAGGCACTATTTTCACAGCAAACTTTTCACTTCAGATAATGATGTAACACCATTGTTTAGAGAGGAAATAAGAAAGAATGGCTTTTGAAATTATTGCACATTGCAAACTACACTGCTTAGGTTTGTAAAATAGATATCAAACAGTCACAGGTTTGCAGAAATTCTAACCACACGTAGGCAAGAAAGGAAACAACATTGCAAGTTATCTTTAAGTAGGGATATACTTCAACTGGTCTCATGCAAGGACTACAAATAACAACTAATATTTAAACTCTGGCTTATAAAATTCACAACTACACAAATAATAATGGCATGTGTTTCAGAACAGTGGTACGGGCGTTAAAAAAGTCAGAAGGTGACGATGTAATGGAATTAGCTTGCAAAATTGATTTTTTTTCCCAGTCTTGTTGGCACTGCGACTGGGGCATCAAATCCAAATTCAAATTCAATAACATCTCACTTCAGCAGGGGTGTTTAAAATGCACAGCATGCTGCTCCTGCAGTGAGCTGGATCACAAATACGTCTCTGGCTAAAATAACACTGATGTCAAATGGGGGACATTTTGGCCACCAAAATTAGCTGTTTAAGCTGAATGCAATAAACGATTGCAAGTTCTGAGAGATTTGAAACAATTGTCCCTGTAGACAATGAATAGAACAAAGTGAAAATGCATTTCAGGCCTCTGGATATTGAACCTTCAAGTCTCTCAGGCTACTAAGAAAAGAAATCGGAAGAGAAAAGTAAAAATGTTACTCTGCAGTGCACGCATCTGGACACAGTCCTTAAAAACTACTCACTACTGATGCTGAAATTGGTCATTCTCTTTTTGGGTGTGGAGATTGTGTTTCACGACCTGATGGCATCCATCAGGTGGTAGCACACAAATTTCATCCTGTTTCCTGGTGTGGATGGTTGGTGGGTAGTCCAATTTGACCCTTGCTGTTGGTTGACTGCACACCCAGAGAGTGCAAGAATGTGGGAAACCAGCACAAAGCCTAGTTAGCCTACAGTTCATAAAAGCAGTCTATTACTTTAAAGGGAAACTGCATGTTAACGATGCCTATTGCACGTTGATATTTACACAATCTGAATAAGGAATAGAACAAAAGACAGCGCTCCCTAGAACACTGATGCAGCCCTGGAGGCATCCATGACTAAAGTGGACAGGAGAAGAGAGGGGAGTTTATCCTAGGGAACCAGGAGGCCCTCAAGAGCAACACTCGGAAGACAGTAGAAGTAAGTGGCAAGAGAGGTCAATGCTGCGGTCTGGTTCCAAAGAAATAGCAGCAGCACTAGAAATGCTTAATATCATCACATATACCATCAAGGTCAGTGAATGTATCTTTACATCATATCTCGTACTTACCCATCTACTTACAACGCACACATCTCAAAGTATCACGTTCCTATTAGTAACTCAGCAGTATGCATGACCATTCAGGACTCACACCCAGCAAACTAGAGATTCAGTTAAAATACAGCACCACAAAAGTAATCATCTCTGGATAATGGAGCCAGAAGGAAAATTGATATTATTGATATTGCGTAAGTAAATTCAAAGAGCTGAAAGCGTACCTCAAAGATTGGTGTGAGAGAATTGAGCTTTAATTCATGGAAAAATGGCCCCTGCAATGGGGAACAAAGACGAAGTATTAAATAAAAACCGAAAGAACTGTGGATGCTGTAAATCAGGAACACAAACAGAAGTTGCTGGAAAAGCTCAGCAAGACTGGCAGCATCTGAAGAAAAAAATCAGAGTTAATGTTTCGGGTCTGGTTCTGAAGGAGGATCACCGGACCCGAAACGTTAACTCTGATTTTTTTCTTCAAGGATGCTATACTGTTGGGGTGGCCACCATCTAAACAGAAGCAGGGACTTAGCAAGGTGTATAAGTATGATTTGTAAGTTTGTGGATGACACCAAAATTGGTGGTATAGTAGACAGTGAAGAAAGTTATCTAGGATTACAAAACGATCTTGATCAATTGCGCCAATGGACTGAGCAGTGGAAGATAGAGTTTAATTCAGACAAATGTGAAGTGTTGCATTTTGCTAAGATGAACAAAGGCAGGACTTACACACTTAATGGTAGGTCCCTGGGGAGTGTTGTTTATCAGAGAGACCTAGGGCTGAAGGTACATAGTTCCTTGAAATCTAATCACAGATAAACAGGGTGGTAAAGAAGGTATTTGACACACTTGCGTTCATTGCTCAGCCCATTCAGTGTAGGAGCCAGGATTTCATGCTGTGGTTGTACTGGAAGTTATTGAAGCCATCTCTGCACAGGTCTGGTCACCTTGCTTTGGAAGGATATTATTAAATTGGACAGGGTGCAGAAAAGATTTACAAGGATGTTAGCCAACCTGGAGGGTTTGTGTTATAAGGAGAGGTTGAATAGCTGGGATCTTTTTCAGTGGAGCATAGGAGTGACCTTATAGAGGTTTACAAAATCATGACGGGCATGGAGAGGCAAAAGGTATTTTCCCTACGGTGGGGGGAGTTAAAAATTAGGGAGCATAATTTTTGGGAGAGAAGAAAGATTTCAAAAAGGAACCTGGGAGCAACTATTTTCAGACAGAGAGTGGTTCATATGTGGAATGAACTGCAAGAGGAAGTGACTATACTTGCATTTCCACAACATTTAAAAGACATTTGCATAGGTACATGAATAGTAAAGGTTTAGAGGTATAAATTCCAAAAGTAGAAAAATGGGACTGGTTTTGTTTAGGAGAATTAGTCAGCATGGATGAGTTGGACTGAAGTGCCTGTTTCCGTGTTGAATGACTCTATGGCTATGATTGTGGGGAAGGTTCTAAGCAGGATAATATGGGCAAATTTGAAAAGTTAAAAAGAGAAAAGGACAAAGCAATCTTGCAGGGTAGCAATATGAGGTGATGACAACCAGTGTATGGCAGGAAGAAACAGGCATACAAATATAAGAATACACTAGCAAGTTAGGTTAGAGTAGGGAAAATATTAAAATTAGTAAAAATGCATTCAAAGTTCATAAGAAGCTAGATGAAGTGACAGCAAAAATAGAAATAAATGAATACGGTATGATTGCCATTATGCAGACATGACTACAATGTGACCATACCTGAGATCTGAATATTCAAAGGTATTTTTTCGGAAGGAGAGAAAAGGAAAAGTGGAGCCCTTCTGTCAGTTAGCAACGAGATTAGTACAGCAGCAAGAATTCATCTTGCTTTGTAGGAACAAGATGTAGAATCACTTTGGGTGGAGATAAGAATAGCAAAGGAAATAAGTTACTAATTGTTTATAGGCCCTTTGACAGTAGCTACACTGTAAGGGTAGGTACATATCAAGCAATAATGAGATCTTGTAAGAAAGATACTGCAATAATTGTGGAGATTTTAGTTTTCATATAGATTAAGGATGAGGTTATAGAGTTTGTTTGGAATAGTTTTAGGACACTATGTTCTGGAACCAAATAAGGTATAGGGTATTCTAGGCCTAGTAACATGTAACGAGACAGAATTAATTAATGGTCTCTTAGTAAAGGATCCTCAAGGGAAGAATGATCATAACATGGTAGAATTACATAACCAATTGGAGGGCAAGAAACTTGAATCCGAAACTAGAGTCTTAAACTTAAGGCAACTACAAGGGTACAAGGATAGAGTTATCAAAGTAGAACTGGAAAATAGATTAAAAGGTAAGAAGATAAAGAAAGCAGTAGTAGATATGTAAAGATATTTTCTATTGAGAAAGAAGATGAAGGTGAGGTGAAGGTTCAAATTATATTGTACCCAAATTTGCTGAATTTACAAAAAGAGGTAAGAAACTAAGCTGTCAAGAGAGGTAGAAAATCTGCAAAAGAATAGAAATAGGTTAAGTGAATGGATAAACAATTGGCACATGGAAAAGAGTTCCCTCTACTGTTGAAGTAGAAACTGCTGTTCCCTTTGGGATTTGGTATTCTTGTGATTCTGTCCTGATGAATACAAAATGGAAAGTTTCAATAGCTTAATGCTTTTCTGGCAGTTCTGTACTACCAAGCAATAAATTAGATTTTAGGAGATTATGCTTCATATTTTTGGGCAGGAGTGCTTACTTCCTAAATTGAAAAGAACAATGTTGTATCATTTCAATATTGTTATGATTCCATTATAATTTTTTTTCAATGAACTAATTGTCAAGTACCAATTAATCAAATAAACTTTGGTATTGGAAAGATCTTTTTGGGAAGCATATGCTGTCAATCTGTTAAGCTAGCATTTAAAACTTCAATTTACATTGGGCTCAGTGCAATAATACTGTTTCCTCAGTTACCTCTGATTCAGTTGTTACGATAGCACCAACAACAACTCAAGTGTTGTTAATTAGCTATGCTCCACGCACAACTCAATCATAATGAAATATCAAGCTGAACTAAAATTAACAAAGCCAGTTCTCGGGGAAAGAGTCAGACTTCTATTTTCTGCCGTTCGAGATAATAAATGGGTTATGAAAAAGTTACATTTGAAATAGAGATTAACATTTCCTATTTATCATGCTACAAATTTCTGCTTAGTATTTAACCTCCTGTGAGTCATTCAAATTAAAAAAAAAATTAATATTTGTTTTCATGATATAACTAATGTATTTCAGGCAGTATGAGTAACAATATTTTACGAACAATCATATATATTACAGACAAGAAACTATTACTGGCTCCACTGATGGATAGGAACTTTAATCCCTCCCCCATCCACAATGTGTGGGAGAGTATTGGGTCATGCGGATGGAGGTTAAAAATGTGAAATTGTGTGATATGATCACAACATACTCATTAAACAGCCAACACCAGTTTTTAGGTTTTGACGGCATGTCATACGTGTGCCCCATTTGAGAGGTAAGACCTCAAATTACAGAATTTAAATCAGGTTCCCAAACAGCATTTGAGGTTCTGTCTTAAATTTCGTGCAGGTTGGCTGGGGTTCCCAGGGCTTGATAAATATGATAGTTCCAGGGAGGCAAAAGCAACTGGATCAAGCAGGTAACTGATTTTGTTTGAACTGGTCATGGACCAGACTAAGCAGGACTGCTTTCCCTAGTCCCACAAGTAAACCACTGCTGTGATTGGCCAACCAGCCCTCCCCAACCCTAGTTAAACCCATCACCCCAAGCATTACGCAATGTGATTTCTCGTATTTTCAGCACTTTTTAATCAAACAAGCTTATATACCCCTGGACCCAAGGTTATTTTGCACATTGTCTCTCCCTGTGTGCACTTGATGCCCACTTCACACAAGTTGACCTATGGCCTGTTCAGGCAACTGTTGTTTCAGCTGATGTTTAAGTGTAATTGGTTTGATGGTTAGGCACTTACCCAAAGATTTATCTTT
>NC_063344.1:30892987-30963525 GCF_021869965.1 Rhincodon typus
TCATTGCAGCTGCTTACAGTTTCAGCCTATTTTTGCACTTAGCAGCCAAAGAGAAATACTGACAAGCAAATGTGTTTTTGGACCTGAAATCAATGCTATTTTCAAAAAAATTAAAATTATATATTCCGAATTGTTGTCAAAATCAAAATATTAATTAACCTGTAACCAAGATATACTATGTCTTTTAATGAATTTGCAAAGTGGCTGGTGAAGTATTCTGTTACATCCATATTTGACAGTTTGTTACTCATTCAGTTTTAGTGATTCAATGGTTATTTGCAGAGCACAAGTAACTCATCGATCTATAACACGATCTACATACAAACCAGGACAGGATGTGTTGGAGATGGGAAAAATGGTTACAAATCTCAACCTTCTCCAATTTCAGTACGCTATTTTGTGTTGTTTTATTTTAATCACTTTTAATTCATTTCAATATCTTGCCATATATATATTTTAACATTTAACATGGAATATGTTTTCCTTTGTTCTACAAAAATATGTTAAATTTTTGGCAGATGTTTTAACGTAAAAATGGACCTTTGAATTTTAATCCTAACGAATCTTAAATGGATTGTTTCTTGTAAGAGGAGTCCTGAGATAATCAAATGCCACAGCAACCTAACCCTGAAGATGAAGACAAATTTCAATTTCACGAATTAATCGTGTTTTCTAAATCTGTGAAATTTGAATATGAATACCAGAACTGACACTGCCTACGTGGGTCTGCAGTATCTTGTAAAGAAGTACATGCATTTTCGATTCCTTTCAACACTTTGAGAGAAACATAATATTCTTACCTCCTATTGGTGCAGCAAAGCAACAGCCAACTCCGACAGCACAAGCAGCTGCCAGCATCTCAATGTTTCTAGATTCATTCTAAATAAAAAGTAAACAAAGGTATAATTTAAACTGGTTGTTTTCTGGCCACTTCCATAGAGACAGGACTGTCATTGTTTGAAAAACCTTGGAAATTTTGCATCATATAGTACTAGAATTTCTTAAACAAAAGTAGTGAACAAAATATTTTAAAAATTAACAAAATCTAGGACAAGTGAAAAATCGCATTTAATTATGTAGTAGTGCAAACAGAAGTTTCCAGATAGAGGACTGGAACATTTTGTGTTGAACTAGTTTCATGTAGGCTCAGGGATGGGGGGATAAGGATACCTGCCCTTGCTGTCCTTTACACCAGAGATGGCTCTCGGCACCACTGGGACCGATAATGACAGAGTCTGTGGCTCCAACATCACTGAAAATACTGAGGATGATAACATAGGCCCACATAAACTCTTACCTCACCTTCACCCTGCTATTTAGAATGCCAAAAAATCTGATCATAGGCCTCTTGTTTTCTACCCCAACTCCCTTCCCTCAACCAAACTTCCCACTTCTGACTTTCTGCAGCTATTTGCAACTAGGTCCTATCCCCAGACAGCAACAGTATTTCCTGGAGGAAAACAGAGACCAACCTTGCAGCAATCAGAGGCTGGCAGCTTACAGAACAGCTATTCCACTACAGTAACAGTGGCTGCTATCAATGCAGTGTCTGCTAAAGGCCTGGTATTGCCGCTGGATTCTGTAGGCTGGAGGTCACTGGCGGCGGGTTGGTGAAGACGCGAAGGGCAAGTGGATGATTCTCAGTGCCACTCCCTGCCACTTTCCAATGTCAGATCTTTGACCAGGAGACAACCCCAAAGCACCCTATAAATACTGTTGCACATGGCTTTGCTTCTCATGCTCACTGCAAGGTCAGACCTCTGTCTGCAACTGGTTTAATACCAACAGTATCAGGAGGAGCCCATTAATTGGGCATTAATTACTTATTTATTCACCTCAACTGGTGATCAGGGCAGAAAGGCTCTCCATGGGCCTTTCCACCATGGACTTAATCAGGCAGAGGTGATAAGGTTGTGAATCCCCACCTACTGATCCCCAGTTGAACGTCTCTGCCCAGCAAAACATATTATGGATGGGAGTATTACATTCCACTCTGTCTTTTAAATTTACTGTTCCACAGCCTTCCCTACTGACATGCTCCAGACCTCTTACCAGTCAGGTGAAACTCTACTCCCTTTCTTGCTCCTTATTTCATAATTTTAAAATTTTGCTGCCAGCTTTTGACCTGACAACATGATGAGCAGTTTGCCAGGATCAACTTGGTCACGACTTCTTAAGCTTCTGTTAGGAGCTGCACAGAGGCTGGTATCCTGTCACCAAGTCACCCTTGACCAGCCACCTCGGACTCAGTCCCTTAAATCAGGAATCTCTCTGAATCCTCTGTTTATACCTGTCAGCCAGGGCTGCCTGATTTGCCCAGGTTAACAACCCCAATCAAGGATCTCAGTCAATGAGACTACCTGATTCCAAACACTACAGGAACCTTTGAAATAACTATTTCTAAAGGAAACAACTCCTCCTTCTATCACAACTTAATGTTTTTATGTCCAGAACCATCTCTTAAAGGCAATAACTTTGTTCCAATGAATAAGTTATCCTGTGTTACCTCTAGATTCAAATAGGTCAAGAAATGCAACATAATCCTTTGTCTAATACTTCAAACTGAATTTTTATTTGGGGCAGGAGCCCGACATTTGATCTATTTCCAGATTCACAAACTAGCCTGTTTCCAAGTTGATTTTTGATGAACAGGACAATTAGTGAGCAGAGTGTGCACTCACCCTTCAACTAAGGATAGCTTATGAGTGGTCCTCCAGAAATTATATATTGGCAACAGCACTGCCTGAAGAAAAAGAGGGTGCCTCAAGATAGAGGAACTTAATCAGAAGAGATTTTAAGAATGTAGAGTATTAAAAAAAGCCCCAGCTGCCAAGACTTCATCCTAGCAGAGCAATATCTCCGTTAGTGGGGAACACAAAAACAAATTGCATAAGCTTCTATGGGTATACAGAATGGAAAAGATTAGCAAAGACAAATGTGGGTCTATTACAAACAAAGACAGGAAAATTTATAATGGACAATTACAAAATAGCACAGAAGCTCAATAATTGCTGTGTGCCTGTCTTCAAGGAGGAAGATCTCAGAAATATAGATCCAAAAGATTGGTTAAAACCGAGGAACTAAAAGAAATTAGTATTCGCAAAAATGAAATAGGATCAAAGAAATTGTGAAAACTGAAAGCTGACAAATTCCAGGCACCCGATAGTTTACATGTGGAGTGCTGAAAGGTGACTATACTGAAAGCGAATACATTGGTGGTCATGTGTCAAAATTGTAGAGAGAGTCTGGAATGGTGCAAATGTAACCTTACTGCTTCAGAAAGGAGGAAAGGAGAAAAACTAAGAATTATAGGCCTGGTAACCTGAGATCAGGAGTAGGGAAGTGCTAGAAACTATTATAAACGATGTGGAAACTGGACACTCAAAATAATTATCTGACGAGACAAAGTTAACATGGATTTATGAAGGGGAGAAACATATATGACAAACTTGTTAGAATTCTTTTTGAATGTTATTAGCAGAGTAGGTAAGGGAAACCAGTCAATGTGCCACAATTAGATTTTCAAACGCTTTCAGGTTCCACAAAGTAGTTTAGCAAAAGCAATTACAGCAAATGAGAAAAAGGGTGATTTACCAGCATGAGTTGAGGATTAATTATTGGAAAGTAAACAGTGTATGACTAAATGGGTTATTTTCGTGTTTGCAGGCTTGGATTAGTTGGGTACCACAAGAATCAATGTTTGGGCCCAGTTTTTCACAGTCTATCAATGATTTGGACGTGGGAATCAAAAGTAATACTTCAAAGTTTGTAGATAACACTGACCTAGGTGAGAATGTGCATTGCACCATGATGTAAGTAGGGTTTAAGGGGATTCAAAGGCTGATTGAACGGGTAAGACCATGGCAGATGGAAGATAACATAGATACATTTTACGTCATCTACTTTGGTAGGAAAATAAGCATTTCTTAAATGGTGAGTGTTCAGGGAAGTGTTGAAGTCCAGAATTATCTAGGTTTCCTTGTTCACTGAAGGCTCACGTGCAGATGGAGCAAGCAATTGGAAAAGTAAATAGCTTGCCCGTCTTTATTGCAAGAATACAGCCTGGCTTCAAATGACAGACTGCATGTGGAGTACTGTGTGCAGTTTTGGTCCCCATACATAATGAACAATATACCTTTCCAATAGGGGGAGCAGCACAGAATCATCAAATTCCTGGGCTGACAAGACTGTCCTATGTGAGGAGACAACCTGTATTGAGTAGAGTTTAGACGAATGAGAGGAGGCCTCATTTAATTCTTAAATTACTAGACAGGCTTGGTGCAGGAAGCTGGCTTCCCCTGGGCTTGGGAAGGTTTACAGTCAGTAGAGGAGCCTTGGAAAGGGAGCAAACCACTTAAGACTGAGATGAGGAGGAATTTTTTCGCTTCTAAAGTAGTGAATCTTTGGAACTCTCTGCCCCAGAGGCCAATGACGTTCAGTCATCAATTACACGCAAGATAGTATCGAGAAATCTATTGAGCCCTAACAACATCAAGGGATGTGGTGACAGAATGGGAAAAATGGTACTGAGGTAAAAGGCCAGCAATGATCTGGAATGGCAGAGAGAGCCCAAGGGGCTGAATGGCCTATACCCCGTTTCTATGATTCAATGCTCCTGGCAGCAGCAGCAACACAGGTTTCTCACAGACAGGGCTTTGGCAACCCTCCTGAGCCAGGTCTACTGTGCTTTAGGCCAGCTCCATCATTTGGCCATGTTTCGGCCTCAGTGGGCTCTCAACACTCTGAACTGAAAATTCCAGTCAATTTCTGCTGAGTAACATGAATAGGGCTTTTAATTCACCAATAGTCTATGTGCTGCTGTGGGCAGCTGCCATCCCCAGAAACTCTCACTTATGATCATCTCAGAATGAAAAATTGAGATGCAGGTTCAAGTATGAAGACAATGGCTGCTCATAAGAAGTTGAAAACCTCTCTGCTTCTGTGATGATTTATAAATTTGGCCCTTTATCACTGTTAATTGAATCAACTTTCTTACGTGCCCTTTTTAATTGCAGTTTTAAATATTTCAATTATGCATAATGGATTTATCAATTATTGTCCCTAGAACCATTATTTGAATCATTTGGAATTTTCAATTTGACACATTTCCTTTCTTGGTAGCTGCTCTCATTGGTTATTTTACACTGAACCACATAAAACTCAATTCAACCCAATCCACTATACCCTCTGACCTTCCACACTCGGATGCTGAATAATCTGTGTTCATTAAAGGACTCAGTTTATATATTTATGTCCCCACCTCAATGATTCTTTTTCCATCACCTTCCCCTCCAGTCCCATTTATTAGGCAGAAATCTTGTCTTTGTTCTACTGAGCTTTTTCACCTGTCTCTGATACCTCCTTCCACCTGGAACCCTCCTTCTGGTCACTTGTCTGTCCAATTTCAATTTCTGCCACACTGAGCTTATTTATTCCTATCTTGACTCTCTGTGTTTATCCTTATCCAGTCTCTTTCCACTTACTTTCAGGATTCTTCTGATGCTTTATGTCAATTCTGCTACTTCCAGTTTCCTGGCCTCAGCCTCCTCCTCTTCACCATGGACATGTAATCTTTCTACACGTTCATCCTCCATCAGGATAGTCCAATGTCTCTTTATTTCTTCCTGGAGAGAAGGCCTGAATGGTCCTTATTCACCATCACCTTCCTTCACCTGGCCAAGCTGATCTTCACTTTGAACAATTTCTCCTTGAATTTATCTCACATTCTCCTAGTAAAAAGTACCCATCTGGGGTCCCGGTTATGCCTGCCCCTTTGTAGGGGAAGGGGAAACATTCCTTATTCCAGTTCTATTCAGAACTTCCTACCACACCTCTTTCTCCAATATGATCAGATCATCGTCTGTGATGCTTTCTTCCCTCATTCAGAATTAGAAGAACTCATGGATTTTGCATCCAAATTCCATCCTTCTCTCGCCCTCATCTGGTCCATTGCTGACTCTTCCCTTACATGATTATTCTGTTTCCATTTCTCAAGATAGGCTGTACACTTCTATCCATTACAAACTTACCTATTCTAGTAGTTGCCGTGACTAGACTTCCTCATACCCTGCTTTCTGTAAGGATTCTATTTCATTCTGCCAGTTTCTCAGCCTCTGTCATGTCAGTTCCAACCTTGCAATACAAATAGTGGGTTGGAAGAACAGTCATACCTGACTCAAATTGTTAACTCTGTTTCTCTCCACATATGCTGTCTGCCGAGTTTCTCCAGCATTTTGTGTATTTGTTACTGGCGGCGTACCTTGTTACGGTTGTAAACACAAATAAACAAGGGCCAGAACAAAGAGTCAGAAAGGCACAAGCTCCCCCGTTCCAGAATTCCTTCCTCCATCTCTTGCACTTCACTCCTGTCCCCTCATTTAAGATTAAATACAAAATCTACTTGCTTGACCAAGGTTTTGATTGTCCACCTAAATCTGGTGCAAAGGGGAACAGAGGTACTTTTACTAGGATTTACTGCAAGAAGTAAACTCTCCAGACCAAGAGCTGAGTGAGAAAGGATTAAAGGTGTGGATCAAGAGGCCGGCTTGCAGTGTGAACTACAGCCCATAGTGTGGCACAATTGCAGGAAAAACAGTTGAAAAGTGAGTAGGATTGATGAATATTTCTAGTCCTAAAGTAACAGCAAGGTCTTCAGTTGGTGTTTCGGTCTTTAGCGTTTTCTTCTCTGTGTTCTAAAAAATAACTGCTCACGGTTTAGAATGATCGTGGTGATTTTTTTTCTCTTTCTGGTTTGTCAAAACAAAATATCATTACAATGAAGTAATTCATTTAGAAGGTAAATCAAATACGATAGTGCTGGCAGGTTGGGTGATGCGTTGTTGGTGCAGCATGAGGAAGCTGCTGGACACCAATGTGAACCGGAACAAACACATCTCTAGTTAAGTGTGTGCAGCTCAAGGAACTCCAGATCAGAGTTGAAGAGCTGGAATCTGAGCTGCAGACATTGTGCCACAGGGAAGGTTGCGTGGAAATGTTGGTCCAGAGGGTAGTCACAAAACTCAGACTGAGTAATTCAAAATCCACCTGCGATCAGGGACAGGAGCATGTGACTGCAGGTAGGACAGGCGTATGCACTCGATGGGTTAAAATTAAGTAACATTGGCCCCTGCAATTGCCAAACAGGTGTGAGGTCCTTGCAAGCTTCGGAGACGAGAATGGGGGCTGTACAGAGAATGAGCAAACTGACCATGGCACCTTGGTACAGGGAGCCATTCAAGTGGAGGGGAGGGGTAAATAAGAATATAGTTATGGTAGGGGATAGTATAACTAAGAGGATGGAGAGTATTCTTTGCAGCAGTAGCAAATGTCCTGTAGGCTCTGTTGACTGTCCAGTGCCATCTCCTCAGGGTTGGAGAAGAGCTCAGACTGGGAGGGAAGGAGCAACAACATTGTTAGTAGCAACAACATTGGTATGACTATGGAAGTTTTGCTGCAAGATTTTGAACAGTTAGGAGCTGAACTGAAAAGCAAAACTCCAAGGTAATAATTTCTGCATTATGACCAGAGCTGCGGACAATCTGGCACAAGATGAATAAAGTCAAAGAGTTAATTGCGTGGCACAAAAATTGAAATGGATTTCGGCTCGTGGGGCGCTGGGACTAGTACTGCAGCAGAAAGGAGCTGTTACAGTGGGACAGGCTTCCCTTGAACTGTACTGGGACCAGGGTCCAGGTGCATTGTCTATAACTAAGGATGTAGACAGGGCTTTAAAATAATTAGAATAGAAGTGAAATATAGGCTCCCTAAGCAAGAGGACATGACAGTATTGCAGGGCAACTATTTGGATATCAATACCCAGCGTAGAACAGGAAGGTACAGATGAGACAAAAATAGAAAAATAGCAATAGAGTCAAAAGGGGAAGTAACAGTTTAAAAAGGGCAAACTTAATGGTTCTTTAATCCAATGCATATAGTTTTTGGAAGAAAGTTCGTAATGAGTATGATCTTACAGTAATAACAGAGACAAGGCTTTAAGGAGATCAAAAGGTTGGAATTACTCAGGGATGTGTGACTTTCTGAAAGATCAAGCAAGAGGAAAGGTGTTGGGGTACACTGCTGGTGCAGGATGGAATAAATACAATAAGTATGATTTTGAAGTAGAAGATTTAGAATCCATCTTGTTGGAGGTTATAAATAAAAACAGAAAGAAGATACTGGTTGAAGTAGTCTATAGGCCTCCTAATAGTAGCTATTTTGAGCTGCTAATATGTATTGAGACAGATTTAATAAATGACGTCAAAGTAAAAGTTCTCCTAGGAAATAGTGACCATAACATGGTAGAATTTTGCACTCGGTTTGCATGGGAGGAACCTGGGTCAGAAACAACTGTGCTAAGTTTAAATTACAAAGGAATGAAGGAAGAACTGGCTGGAGTGGACTGAGAAAGGAATTTAGCAGCAAAGATGATTGAAGAACAAAGCAGATATTTATGAAAATAGTTTGTGATTCATAACAAAGATATGTTCTGGTTGGAATGATAGATTGACGAGAAAGATGGATTGGAAAGATGGATATCCCGTAGGAAAGGGATAAGCCAACCATGGTTAACTAAGATAGTTAAGGATAGGACCAACCTGCAAAAAAAAGACATATAATGTGGCAAAGATTAGCGGTAAGCCAAAGAATTGGGAAAGTTTTAAAACCAACATAAGATAATCAGAAAAATAATAAAGTGGGAGAAAATAAACTTTGACAGTAGACTTACAAGTAATATCAAGACGAACAGCAAGAGCTCCTTTAAACGTATAAAAAGGAAGTGAGAAGCCAAAGTGAAGTTATTAGAGAGTGAGGCTGGGGAAAAAATAATGGGGAATTAGGAAATGGCAGAGGACATGAATAAGTACATTGCATCAGTCCTTAAAGTAGAAGACACTAATAGCATTTCAAAATTATCATCCAAACAAGGGGCAAAAGGAGGAAAGGAAATAAATACAATACCTATCACTAGAGAAAAAGTGCGAGGGAAACTAACAGGGCAAAAGACTAATAAACGTCCTGGAGCTCATAAGATGCATTCCAAGACATTAAAGGAAGTAACTACAGCAATAAAATGGCAGCAATGTTCCAGGAGACCTTAGATTCTGAAGAAGTACCAGAGGATTGGAAATTGACAGTGTAACATATTTATTTAAAAAGGGAAGGAGGCAAAAACAGTTAACTATAAGCCAACTAGCTTAACATCTGTTTTTGGGTAAATGTTACAGTCTAGTGTGAAGGATGTAATAATAGAGAATTTAGAAATATATCATGTGATCAAGCAAAGTCAATGTGGCTTCATGCCAGGGAAATCATGCCTGACACATTTACTAAAAATCTTTGAAGAGTTAATAAGCAGGATAGACAAAAGGGAAGCAGTAGATGCAATTTTTTGGATTGTGAGAGGGCATTTAATAAGCTACCATACATTAGGCAACTTAAGAGCCCACGGTGTTCGATGCAGATATTAGCATGGATAGAGGACTGTCGAACTAATAGAAGACTAAGTTCGTATAAGGGAGGGAATTTTCAGAATGGCAACCTGTGACTAGCAAAATACTGCAGGGATCAGTGCTGGAGCCACAATTATTTATAAAATATGCTAATAATTTGGATGAAGAAAGTGAATGCACTGTAGCCACGTTTGCAGATGACATAAAAATAGGTAAGAAGGAAAGTGGTGAGGATTTTAAAGTCTGCAGAGAGGTCTAGGTAGGTTAAGCAAGTAGGCAAAAATTTGGTAGATAGAATATAATTGGGAAAATGTGAAGTCATGCATTTTGGCAGGAAAAAAAATCAAGGAGCTGAAATTTATTTAACTGGAGAAAAACTGTAGAAAGCTACTGAACAGAGGGGATTTGGGAGTCCTGGTCCATGAATCACAAAAAGCTGTCATCTAAGTCCAATGGGTAATTGGGAAGCCAAAGGGAATGGAGTACCAAAACTGGAAGGTTTTGTTAAAACAATATGAAGTATTATTCAGACCACAGTTGAGCCCCTTTACTGAGGAAAAATATACTGGCATCGGAAATAGTCCAGAGAAGATTCACTCAGCTGATATCAGGTATTAAACAACTGTCTTATGAAAACAGGTTGAGTAGGTTTGGCCTGTACATGCTGGAATTTAGAAGAATGAGAGGTGACGTTATTGAAACATACAAGATTCTTAGGCGAATTGACAATATAGATGCAGCACAGTTGTTTCTCCCCATGGGAGAGTCTAAGATCAGAAGGCATATTCTTAGAATAAGGGGTTACACATTTAAGACCAAATAAGGAGGATTTTTTTCCATTCAGAGGGTAGTGAATCTGTGGAAATCTTTGCCAGTGTTGAGGGCTGTCAAGGCTAGGTCATTAAGTATATTTCAGGCTGAGATAGACAGATTTTTAATCACTAAGCGAATCAAGGGTTACAGGGAAACAGCAGGAAAAAGTGATGTTAAGGATTATCAGATCTGCCGTGATCTCATTAAAAGGCACAGTAGACTTGATTGGCTGAATGGCCCCCTTCTGCTTCTGTTCAGACTTCACATATTGATGGACAGTGCTAAGTATATTCTAAAAAAATAGACAGTCGAGATATAGTATCAATGGGAAAGATAGATGGAACAAAAACAAAGTTGCTGGAAAAGCTCAGCAGATCTGGCAGCATCTGTGGAGGAGAAAACAGAGTTAATGTTTTGGGTCCGGTGACCCTTCCTCAGAACTGTTTTTTTGGAAAACATCAGTTTATATACAGAAAATAGGGAGGTGGGTGGGGTAGGGAGTAAACGATAAGATAGAGCCCAAAGAGAGAGAAAGACAGTTGGACAGACAAAGGAGTTGCTAATGAAAGATAGATGCTTAGTTTACAAATACTCATTCTTCAGATTGTAGGTAGAAAAACCCATTTGTGCTCCTGGATGAATCTTTATTATGAAAATAAAGTGTTGCTAAGGAACATATTGAGCAGAAACTACATACTTCTTTTATTAATTTAAATTTATGACTGTAAATTAGTAATATGATTCATGATGATTAATATTATTCCAAATTCCAATATATTAGTTCCAAGGAAACAAATTAGATTTTGTTTATGATGGTCTTGTGGTTTTGGTTTTGCAATCCATTGATTTCAAGCACTGATTGACTGCTCACAATTCTACAAAGTGATGCTAAATAGTATTATCTATGGAGTAGAATTTCTGTGGGATCAGTCCCGACCTCCTGCAATGACTGTGATGAAAACCCTGATGGAAAAGCATAAGCAGTTATTTGTACCACTTATCAAATGTTATGGCCGATCTTAACCTCTGCCAAAGTCATGCTTGGCAATCGACAGAACAAGTGTAGAAATTCCAAAATCACATCACCAAATACCGGGAAAAGCAAAGTGATATTCCTAATAAAAATGTAGAACAGAACTATACCCTTTAATGAAGTGTCGTTTAATATATATGGAAGGTCACTACTGACACACCGGGCTGAGCTATTCTTGCATAATCCTACAACTGGTCAGCTGCATACAGCACTCACGCAGTGGCAAAGATCACAAGTGCTTTTTCCTCTATATTTACATATTTAACATTTTTTACACTTCTAAATATTCCTGCTTGCATCTCAATCAGACATTGTTAAAGTGCACAGAATTACTAGCTTCGGCTAAGTTCAGTTAAATCCCTTGGTAATTACCAATAGACAAAGCAGTGAATCGAAGTTTCAATTTTTCCTTTGCCACTTATTGATAAATTCAATAAGCTTTGGTTGTTATAAAATCAGAATCCTTTGTACATTATGAAATTGTAGTTTGCCATATTTAATTGAACACACAGTCATCTAAATTTTCCAATTAAGATTTCTGATTTAATGCCTACAATGAACCATTCATTCTTACATTTATTTCAATACCAGCATAAAGCATTTGTGTTGAAGTACATTTTATCACTTTCAAAAAAAAATTAAAATTAGCAGTTAGTGCCGCTACTTGTCAACCAAAAGAGGACATATTAGAACACACTGTTACAGTAATTAATCATATTAAAGTTTTGTTTTGCTATGTTGAAGGAAATATTATGTGCTATTAGGAGAAAAGAGAAAGTGATCTCAGGAACCTAGGTAGCCTTTCATTCAGAACATACACTCATCTCCCCATGGCTCAGATTCCGAGTACTTTCCAGGCATTGAAACAGGCAAAAAAAAAACATGATTTCATATATTCTAATTATTTGGTCCTAATGACTATATCCTGTCAATTCTCAAATCTAGCATAAAACGGAGAAAGCAGTAACAGAATTTTAATGAAATGTTGATTCCAGTGAGTCCGCCAACACAACACTTGAAAATTGCAGCTTTGCAATTAAAACTGGGCAATTATACAAAACTGAATAAAGACAACCATACTCTAAAGGAGTTCTTGGAGTCTGTTGAGATGTTACATGTAAGCAGCAGGTTACTTTTGCTAAATTAAGATACTGTGATGCAATTTCACAATCACTGTGCAAACAAATATTAACTAGAGAATCATCTGATCCTAACTTGCTGTAACCAAGCAACACTGTCCTAGAACTTGATACACAGCACTATCAATTTTGCAGTCTTTTATATATCATTAGTATGACCAAAAATATTCTCTGCTGAAAAGTTCTGAATAAGCGTTCTTTTATGACAATCCATACAAATGGAATAATTAGATTTTATTCAAAGGGTTGATGCGTTGTCAGTAAATGTAGTTTCTTGTAGGCTTTTTGGAAGTTTGACCTGTCCAAGCGTTTCACACACTGAAATAATCTCAATGAGTCCTGTTCCACATTTGTAAAATAAAATTTTTTTGGCTTCCAGTACAACAGTTAATCACTGTAATGACTACTGATTTGTTTATGCTTTTTTGCTAGTTATTTAACAGGCATTAATTGAATTTTCCTTGCATTGAATCTTGAAATTAAAGATTAAAGACTAAAATTAATTGAATTTTGACTTGTATTGGTCAGTCCGATTTAGGTTCCACTCTCTACAGATGGCAGAGCAAGCGTGATAGGCTGCACGACCGACTCCTGTTCCAATGTTTCGAGAGACTATAAGGACTGCTGATGTTGGAAGCCAGAATCTATAGGTAGGAGACTGGAAAAGCACAGGTCAGACAGCAGAGGAGCAGGAAAGTCACCATTTCAGGCCAAAACCCTTTATCAGGGCTGGGGAGGGGAAGGGAGCCCAGAAATAAAAAGAGGGAGGGGGTGGCGGCTGGGGGAAGGGTAGAAGAGATGGTGATAGGTGGATGCAGTTATTGTCATTGGTCCGTGGGAAGGGTGGAGCAGATAGGTGAGTATGAAGATGGATGGGTTAGGTCAGGTCTACATGCATCAACAAACCTGACCTTCTGGTTCCCATCCATTTTAAATCCCCCTCCTACTCCCCTGACGATATGTCCATCCTTGGCCTCCTCCACCGTCAGAGTGAGGCCAAATGTAAACTGGAGGACCAACACCTGATATTTCGCCTTGGGAGCTCAAACCCATGGCTTCAACATTGACCTCACCAGCTTCACCCCCAGCTTATCATGTCCAGCTCACCCCCTCCTCCTCACCTCCCTGACCTGACCTAACCTGTCCATTTTCCTACTCCTCGTCAACGTTGACTTTCCTGCTCCTCTGATGCTGTCTGACCTGCTGTGCTTTTCCAGCCTCACACCTATAGACCCCAATGTTCCTGGACCTTTCTTCATTTAACCCAATGTTTCCACAAGTGGTGCTTATACCTCTGCAGAAATATCAACTTTTACTATGAACACAGCTTGACTGATATTCTTCCAGGTTGTTACTCTCCACTTGCAGCCTGACACAGACTCTATGAAGTCCTATTGGCCTGCTTCAATCCCTTTCATTCTATGTATTAAACCAAATCAAGAACTGTATCTGGAAACATGAGGCATTCCAATACCACAGCAGTAAGCATTTTAACAAGGATAACTGTACATTCTGTTCTTCATTTAAATGCATTTTGTGGAAGGCAGGGTTCACCGTGGGTTTAGTCATAACCAGTATAAAATAAATAATACTTAATAAATGCAATGGTTTTCAGTTGATCCCCTTACTACACCATTTCATGATGCTGGTTGACTGGGGCACAGATCTCTTGTTCTGTTTCTCTTGACTAGGTAAAATCATTTCAAGCAACACATGATTAGGATCAAGAATGTGTTATTGATTGATGGTTTTGAGGTACGGTTCTGAATCTGAAGTTAATGACCTGATGGCTAAGGTGACCAAATAGATTGAGCAACAACTTGTAAATCTTTGCAGCCTACACTAATGCTAACAGTAAGAACAGGAAAGATTTCCGGTCATCAACCACATGAGGGAAAGAATTGGAGCTTCTCCCAACCCCAGCCATAGCTCTAGATATACAGTATGCATGTAGAAGGGTCTGCTACCATCAGCAGTTGGCGTGGGTCAGACTGGTGCCAACAGCACAGGATTCAATCCATAATTATGAATCTACTTCTTATCTTTGTCATAGTTGAGGTCAACCCAATATTTCTCAGAATTCTTCTCACATTCCTTGAATGAATGTCACTGCACACCAACTAACTTGTTTGTCCTTGGATATGAAGGGTATGTCTTCCTCCTCAGGTTGAAAATTGCAAACTACAATCCTAGAATCACAAAATGGTGACAACACACAAATAGGATATTCATCCCGTTATGCCGTTGTCAGCTCTCTATGAAAGTAACGCAGCGAGATCCACTCCAGTCTTTTCCCTGTAGACCTCCAATTCTTTTTCTCTTTAGATAATTATCTAATCCCGTTTTTAAAGTCACTATTGAATCAGCCTCTACCAAATTTTCAGACAACACATTCTTGATCCTAATCATATGTTGCTTGAAATGATTTTACCCAGTCAAGAGAAACAGAACAAGAGATCTGTGCCCCAGTCAACCAGCATCATGAAATGGTGTAGTAAGGGGATCAACTGAAAACCATTGCATTTATTAAGTATTATTTATTTTATACTGGTTATGATAAACTTAATAAAATCTTTAAAACTGAAAATTTGTACCTGGAATTGGTCTTATAACTAATCAGGATTAGTAAATTTTAAAATAACACTCAAACTCAGTTTATAATTGTAAGTGACATTGGTCTTACAAGCAACGTTAAAGTGAACCTACGAATCTTAAAACAGTTTTATAAAAGTTCATCATAACTTCTTTGTTTTTGTATTCTATGCTCTGGTCAGTTCTCCAAATGCTCATGCTCTATGACATGCTCTAATGGCGGTTGCCTACTTTCTATGTAGATCTTCCTGATATTTCACCAAAGCACCTTTGAATAAGCATCATTTGGATTTCAAAAGCTATTATTTGCAGAAGTTCTAAGGAAGACAGTGAATTAAAACAAAGACAAAGGAGCAGGTGTATAAGGAATGGTGTACAATGACTGTTCAGAAAATAGATTGTGCTTCTTTTACTTCAAACACTACTCCAGAATAAGTGAATAATCTTACCTCATAAATCCCACCAAATAGTGACATGAATTTACTCAGCAATGCAGCACACATACTTGCAATGTGAACAAAAGGTCCCTATGGATTGGAAGAAGCAAAAAGGTGAAATATGAGTGACACTATTCCATAATCAAAGGTCAAAAATGCAAAATTATGAAAGGAAAAATCAGGAAGGTGTTATGTCATTTGCAGCCACACTTCAGGCCAAGTCCACACCACAAACTAATAAAATATATACAGATATTAGTGCAGCTTGAGGCAATTTCTTCACTACAGCTTTGTAATAAAATATCACATTCTGGAAGGATTTTGAATTAAAAGTTTTGAACGAAGTATACAGTCATGAGATTTTCAATTTTGTGCCAAATTTATACATTAAAAAGTGCATCGTGCTAATTATTTCCAATCTTTTAATTATTCATTCATGGAGTGTTGGCCAGCATTTATTGCCTGTTCCTAGTTGCCTTAAGGAGGTGATGATGAGCTGTCTTCGTGAACTGCTGCAGTCCATGTGCTATAGGTAGACGCACAATGGTATTAAGGAACAAGTCCCAAGATTTTGACCCAATGACAGTGAAATATTTCCAAATGAGGATGATTAGTGAAAGTGGTGGTGTTCCCATGATCTTCTGTCCTTGTCCTTCTAGATGGGGGTGGTCATGGGCTCAGGAAGTGCTGTCTAAATTGGGGAGTTTTTGCAATGCATCTTGTAGGTGGTAGACACTGCCACTACTGCTAATTGGTGATGGAGGCAGTAGATGTTTGTGGATTTGGTACCAATCAAGCAAGTTGCTTTTCCAACTGGTGGTTGGAGTCATAACTGGCACATAGGAAGATGGTTGTTGGATTGTTGGAGGTCAGTCATCTCAGCTCCAGGACATCCCTGCAGGAGTTCTTCAGGGTAGTGTCCTAGGCCCAATCATCTGCACCTGTTTCATCAATAAACTTCCCTGCTTTGTAAGGTCAGAAGTAGGGATGTTTACTTATGATTGAACAATGTTCAGTACCATTCGTGACTCCTCAGATACTGAAGCAGTCCATGTTCAAATTCAACAAGATCTGGGCAATATCCAGGCTTGGGCTGACAAGTGGCAAGTAACATTCATGCCACACAAATGCCAGGCCATGACCATGGTGTAGTACTACGCCAATGAGAAACAATGCCCCTTGGCATTCAATGGTGTTACCATCACTGAATCCCCTTTTATCAACATCCTGGGCTTACCATTGACCAGAAACCCAAATGGACTCATCACATAAACAGAGTGGTTGCAAGAGCAGGAGAGAGGGCAGGCATACTGAGATGAATAACTCACCTCCTGACTCCTCAAAGCCTGTCTACAATCTGCAAGGAACAAGTCAGGAGTGTGATGGAATACTGCCCACTTGCCTGGATGGCTGCAGTTCCAACAACACTCTAGAAGCTTGACTTCATCCAGGACAAACCAGCCCACTTGATTGGCACCATATCCACAAGAACCCACTGCTCCACCACTGACGCTCAGTAGCAGCTGTGCATACTATCCACAAGATGTACTGCAGAAATTCAAAGATCCTCAGACAGCACCTTCCAAATACTTGACCACTTCCATCTAGAAGGACAAGGGCAGCAGATACCTGGGAACACCACCACCTTCAAGTTCTCCTTCAATCCACTCACTGTCCTGACTTGAAAATATATCATCATTCCTTTACTATCACTGGGTCAAAATCCTGGAATTCCCTCCCTGAGGGCATTGTGGGTCAACCCACAGCAGGTGGACTGCAGTAGTTCAAGAAGGCAGCTCACCACCATCTTCTCAAGGGCAACTAGGGATGGGCAATAAATGCTGGCCAGCTAGTGATGCTCACACCCAACAAATGAATAAAAATTAAAAAATGAAAGGCTCAAAAGGCATTCTTCTTTGCACATTATATCCGTTCTTTCATTAGCACAATTAGTGAAAATAACTGATGTATCACTCTAATTCCTTTATTTTAATTGACCACTGTATTCATGAAAGAACATTTAAGTCCAGAGCACAGTAACGGCTACGGTCTATACACGGACAAAGAACTAAATTTAAGAGACTTGGTTGGGAGTGACTGGCCTTTAAATCAAGACAGTATTCAGTCAAGTGTGGCATCAAGTAGCCAGAGCAAAATTTAAAAATTAATGGGAATCATGGGGAGAATATTCCACTGGTTAAAATCAGAGCTAGCACAAAGAAAGATGACTGTGGTCGTTGAAGGCCAATCATCTTTGCTCAAGGTCAATGACTGAAGGAGAACCACAGGGTAGATATTTTCAACATTTTCTAATCAATCTGCTTATAGATGTTGTTTAACCCCTCTGGAATAGGTGGTACTTAAACATGGGTCTCCCAGCTCAGAGGTAGGGTCACTACCACTGCACCACAAGACAGCCTTAGTTCCCCAGGGCAGTGTCCTAGGCCCAACCATCTTCAGCCGTACCATCAATTACCTACCCTTCAATTTAAGGTTAGACTGGCTGATGCATCTGACCCGTTGTAGACACATCTCAATAGGCTGACCCTTCCCAGTGGTTCCAAAAGAGTTATGTACATTTTACACAATTTTCTCCACAGTTAACAATGAATCATCCTTCCAAAAGATCTCTGAATCCCACCCCCAAAAGATATGTGAACCCGATCCTTTCCCAAAGTACCGCTGAATCCCATTCCCTGTGTGTCCTGGGATCATATTGACTGTGCTGGCTCAGCTTTCCAAAGGAGTATCCAGCCTACTCAAAGAAATGTACTGAGAACAGACCTGCTGCAATTTGACCTAAGCTTCACACTCTGGGTTCCAGGTAGCAGGCACTCCAAACTCCAATTTGAATGCCAGCAGCTGATCATTGAAATGGCCAGCTGCCTTTGCAAAATGCACATTGCATGATTGTTCCCAATCACACATAAAAATGGTTCAGAGGCAGAATTTCTAACACTCTGTAACTTTTGCTGCAGAGGGGCTCTTCAATACAGTGAAAATCGAGGCTGTTAACTCACTCAAAACCGATACACAGACATAAATTCGAACCCCTTGTCATAACTGTGGAACTTCTTTTACTTAGGTCATTGAAATCCTGTAATTGGTTCAACTTGAGCATTAAATAAATGTTAAAAAGATGCTTGACTGCAGTGAATTATTCGGAAATGGTTCTGGCTCATTGACTTTTTTAAGCTGATGAAAATTGGCAAGCCGATCATAGGAAAAGAAATCCTGCATCTAATAATACCTCCCAATATCCATCACTCTATTCCACATTGAAACTGTAAAATATTCTTTGTCAAACTGATCTATAAATATTATCAAAAATTAAAAGCAATTTTAGCTTCCTACAGCAGATAATTGCACCAAGATATTTGCTGGATTTGTCGATTAACAGTCATTCTATTGGTTTTACAAAACTAATCATGAGAACACATTGCAATCTGATGAGTAGCATTAGTGATGAAGTTTAAACATTGTATATACATGAGCACTCCAATATTAACATAGCCAGGCTTTGGAACTCTCAGAAATCTCATGATGAGCCAACAGTTAAGATTAGTGTTTGCTAACATTTAGTCTAATCGTGCATTCTTAATCAGAAGAAGTTCCATAAGGTCAGAAATTTTACAAGTTTAGCCGACTGAAGCTTATAAATTGCTAATGCTACTCATCAGATTGCAATGTGTTCTCATGATTAGTTTTATGCACACAAGTCTCCTAGCTCAATTGGGCCAGCTTGTCACAGGAAATCATACATCATCAGCTCACATTTTATTGTGGAAAGAATATAAAGGAAACTGCAACTCAGGTAAGTGGCTACTTCCATAAAGCAGATGCGCAAAACATATATGGAGTTTGCACTGCTGATCCAGAATGTTGGGAAATTAAAAGGCTTTTATAAAAGATTGCAATGAGGCAAACTAGTCATTGGCAAAAAAACAATAGCAGACAAAATGCGTGAGAAATAGGAAATTAGAGTATCTGGTCATTGGTTGCAAGTGGTGCAGCATGCAAACTCGCCCAGCCAAGATGTTGCTATATGAGCAGAGTGTGAAGAGGGCTATTCTGGAAAACGCTGTAACATAGTTGACTAGAGATATGATTTAGGCTTGTATAGTATGAAGCCATGGTACACAAAGGAATCTCTGTCCTTGAGTGAGAGACAATTGTTTACATATGTGGTTTGAGGGCATCCAAAACGCAGAGTAAGATAAGGGAGCAGGTCTCCATGAACTACATGGATAGCTAGTATGGGGATTGAACCCATTGTGTTGGCTTTATGATCTAGTCTTCATGCTGTGTTCATCACCCATTAGACCTGGGAACAACCGCAGAAGAAAACAGAAAGTGTTAAGGAAGCTACTGAACGGCATCATGCTATTATGTATTCCACTGAAAGGTTACTGGGTAATCTGTGGAACATTTAGTTATTTCCAGTACTTTGAGAAATGCTGAACTCAAGCAGTATACTGCTGTTGAATGATGCTCATAATACTTATCAGTAATAAAAATGATAAAGCTGGCTATGTTTATCCAGCATAAATGTCCCTATTCATTTGTACATCAACAGTTTCTATTATAAATATTGGTATGAAAAATTATAATGGAAACATACACATAGAAAAGATTTCTTTTAAATCTACTGCAAATGGCTAGTGTGAATAAATCAAAATAAAGGAAATAGAGTAATAGTTTCATACAGGACAGAAACAGACCCTTCAGTCCAACTCATTCACACTGACCAGACATCCCCATCTGATTCATAGAACATAGAACATAGAACATTACAGCGCAGTACAGGCCCTTCGGCCCTCGATGTTGCGCCGACCTGTGAAACCAATCTGAAGCCCATCTAACCTAAACTATTCCATTATCATCCAGATGTTTATCCAATGACCATTTAAATGCCCTTAAAGTTGGCAAGTCTACTACTTTTGCAGGCAGGGCATTCCACGCCCTTACTACTCTCTGAGTAAAGAACCTACCTCGGACATCTGTCCTATATCTATCACCCTTCAATTTAAAGCTTTGTCCCCTCGTGCTAGCCATCACCATCCGAGGAAAAAGGCTCCCACTGTCCACCCTATCTAATCCTCTGATCATCTCGTATGTCTCTATTAAGTCACCTCTTAACCTTCCTCTCTCTAACGAAAACAGCCTCAAGTCCCTCAGCCTTTCCTCATAAGACCTTCCCTCCATACCAGGCAACATCCTGGTAAATCTCCTCTGCACCCTTTCCAATGCTTCCACATCCTTCCTATAATGCGGTGACCAGAACTGTACGTAACACTCCAAGTGCGGCTGCACCAGAGTTTTGTACAGCTGCAACATGCCCTCACGGCTCCGAAACTCAATCCCTCTACCAATAAAACCTAACACACCGTACGCCTTCTTAACAACTCTGTCAAACCTATCAGTCCCATCTGGCAGTATTTGGTCCATATCCCTGTAAACCTTTTCTATTCATACAACATTTTAAAAGGCATCTGGATGGGTGTAGCCTCCACCACTTCCTCTGGCAGCTCACTCCATACACTCACCAACCTCTGCGTAAAAATATTACCCTTCAGGTCCCTTTCTTACCTTAAACCTATGTCCTCTAGATTTGGACTCCCCCATCCGAAGAAAAAGACCTTGGCTATTTACCCTATCTATGCCCCTCATGGTTTTCAAGATTTGTAGCTCGGGTTGTGGATGAGGTTGTAGACATGCTCACCGAGCCGGTGAGTTTGGTTGCAAATGTTTCACCACCCTGCTAGGTAACATCGTCAGTGCACCTCCAGTGAAGCATCGGTGTTCTGTCCCGCTTGTTATTTATATCCCTCGGTTTGCTGGGGTGGTTGGTATTATTTCCGGTTATGTTTCTCGGTGGTTTGTACACAGGGTCTAATTCAATGCATTTGTTGATGTGGAGTTCCGGTTGGAATACCAGGCCTCCAATAATTCCCTGACATGTCTCTGTTTGGCTCGTGCGATTATGGATGTGTTGTCCCAGTCGAATTCGTGTCCCTCATTGCCCGTGTGTAGTGAGACAAGTGTCTCTTGGTGGCTAGTTGGTGTTCATGTATCCTTATTGTCAGTTTTCTTCTAGTTTGGCCTATATAGTGTTTCTCACAGTCCTTGCACGATATTTGTATATTACTGCAGTTTTGCTGGTTTTGGGTATGCGATCCTTTACGTTCGTCAGTAGCTGTCGTAGGGTGGTTGTCGGTTTGTGGGCTACTCTGATACCTCGGGGCGTGAGTAGTCTTGTGGTCATCTCTGAAATGTCCTTGATGTACGGTAGGGTGATTAGTGAGTCTGGTCGTGTTGCGTCTTCCTGTTATGGTCTATTTCAGAGATAATGGCGGATTGTGCTTTTCGGGTAGCCATTTCTTTTGAAGATCCCGTATAAGTGTTCCTGTTCTGCTTTGCGCAGTTCCGGGTTGTTGAAATATTGTTTGAACAGTGTCCTGATGCAGCTCCATTTGTGGGTGTTGGAGTGGTTGCTAGTGTAATTGAGTATTTGGTCCGTATGTGTGGTCTTTCTACATACGCTAATCTGGAGCTCCCCGTTGCTTTTGCATTCTACCATTACACCCAGGAAGGGTAATCGGTTGTTGTTCTCTTCTTCTTTCATGAATTTTATCCTGGTAAGGATGTTGTTTGTGTGTCGGTGGGTTTCTTCCAGTTTAGTGCGTTTAATAATCACAAAGGTGTCATCTACATATTCGACCCAAAGTTTGGGTTGTACAGCAGGAAGTGCTGTCCATTCTAACCTTTGCATTACTGCTTCTGCAATCAGTCCTGATATTGTGGATCCCATTGGGGTTCCGTTGATTTGTTCGTAAATGCCGTCATTGAAGGTGAAGTGGGTTGTGATGGACAGATCTAGTAGTTTTATGGTCGTGTCCTTATTGCAAACCAGGTCACCAACCACATCAAAAGGGCATATAAATAACAAGTGGGACAGAACACCGACGCTTCACCGGAGATGTACTGACGATGTTACCTAGCAGGGTGACGAAACGTTTGCAACCAAATCCACAACGCGAGCTACAAATCTTCTTGAAAACCATGAGGGACATGGATAAGGTAAATAGTCAAGGTCTTTTTCCTCGGATGGGGGAGTTCAAATCTAGACGACATAGGTTTAAGGTAAGAAAGCGACCTGAGGGGTAATCTTTTTACGCAGAGGTTGGTGGTGTATGGAATGAGCTGCCAGAGGAAGTGGAGGAGGTTGGTACAATTACAACATGCCCCTCATAATTTTATAAACTTCCAAAAGGTCACCCCTCAGTCTCCAATGCTCCAGGGAAAAAAATGCCCTGCCTATTCAGCCTCTCGCTATAGTTCATACCCTCCAATCCCAGAGACATCCTTGTAAATCTTTTCCGAACCCTCTCCAATTTAATAATATCCTTCCTATAGGACGGTACGGGAAGGAAATACACAGTACTCCAAAATGGCCAACTTGTACCTCCTATATTCACTTTTACTTCAGTTAATATATATGCTTTTGTGAGAATTGAGCATTTTTAAAAAGTCCGTAATTTAAGTATTTCATCAACCTCTTATCCCTTGCATATTTCTGATTGTGTAGCTCATACATGTGCTATTTTTGAATGCACTACTGCATGAAGGAATTGCCTTGTCTTAACTGGCTCCATCCTTCACTCAAATTCATGTTTGAAATAGACCAGTCAAATTACCTCCCCCTTTTCCTCTATGTCCCTGATGAGAAGATAGCCCTGGGGGGTACCTACTCCTACCTACTACTGGTCCAACTTCACTGCCTAGTATATGCATTGGTTTCCCACACTGTAAGATTGGCCTCACCAGCAACGTTGTAAAAATGGCCTCAGTCATTTGCTCAATGCATAAGCTTGATGCTGAAATAGGATGAATCAAATGGCGTAATAGGTAGCCTGATTAAATCATTTCTCAGTATATATTCTGCAAATTTGCAAAAGCCCTCAAAATGATTGCCTTCTTTGTTCAGACTATTGAGTAAAGGAGTTGGGATGTCATGTTGAGGTTGTACAGGACGGTTGAGTACAGCGAGTATTGTATTGGTCGGAGAGGTAAAGATAAATGCCTATACCTCCGAGGAGTCTTTTTTTAACAAATGTTAAACTGATTTGATCTGGCAGACGTGGAGAAATTAATCACTCTGGTGAGCAAGTAAAGATCAGGGAGATATAAACTTAAAATAACAACAAAGGCACAAAGTGAAATCAGGATTTTTTTTGAAACAGAGGTAGAGATGTGTAATTCTCTTTCCCTAAAAAGCTACAGATGATGAGACAATTGGTGCTGTCAAGACAGAAGGTCAGATTTTTGCTGCTAAAGGTACAATGGGCAAAAACAACTGTAAATGGAGTTCCATGCACATCACCAAAGGTGTACTTTAATGTCAAAGGAGACTTGAGAGACCAAATAGCTAATCATATTATTAATGAGACTGTAAAATATTGTTTATTCAAACTTAATTTACAACATTTGATAGTATTGTTGTCAATAAGGATGCTAATTTCAATGTATGTCAGGCAGTTACATTACTGGCATCATTGGAGTTCTGCTGAACTTGCATTTCTCCTATTTGTCCATCAACCCACTAACTACCCAGTCCTAACTGTTAAGCAAATTAGCAAAAGGTTAAATTCCCAAGTTGTACTCTTGGTTCCTCCAATTCTCTTGAATTCAAGTCGACTTCCTACAAACTTCAAACAAAATGGCTTTTAAAGGAGAAAATCTTTTTGATGAAGCTTGAATTTAGAAGTTGCTTGTTTCATGCTATTGCTATTAAAACTTCACCTCTTGTTCCTAGCTTATGCAATATGAAACATACCAGATGCCTATAAGCTGTCACCATTGACGTAATTGTTTCTAGTACTGTAATGCTCAGCAAATGGGCTAAGTGGGCAAAACAGCTAATTTTATGAAAGATAAATTATTAAAAAACTGGTAAAGCCTGTCTATTTTTAGAGTTACAACATATGTTGTTTACTCATTTCAGCAACAGTAAAACAAACTGCAATTACTTAATTGCATTGACCCTGGATAGTGAAACCATTAGAGGCTATAACCCACAAAGATCACACATTTCAAAGATGTGCTGTATTACATTTGCAAACAATATATATGGACTTGTAAAGTTCAGCCAGTTTCTCCATTAATCGATTGACTACTTGCTGATGCTTCTCAGCGCTCTTCTGGCAGATTGAAATCATACTTAGCGCCACTTTGCAGAGCTCCAAAAAGTCAATTATATCTGACATTACGTCACTGATGAGGATATTCTGGAACATTTCATTTGTAAAGCAGTACAGCATGTATACAGCAAATGTACTAAGTATATTTTAAGAGCACCAATTTCTCAGAAATTAGTGGGTTCTAAGTACATTTATGTTGTACTATTTACATAATCTGCTTAGTCCACATTTTCTGTGATGAGATTGAGATAATTACCCACAGCCTGTAAAGGACCAGAGGGCAGTTCCGATGCAGTTGCAGTGTCCCTACCTCTGAACCAGAATGCCAGGTTCATCTCACCTGTTCCGGCAGTGTGTCATAATACGTGAACAAAGTTGATTAAAAATGTCTATAATAGCTGTAGAAATATGTATAAAGGACCAAAGGTATCACCCTCCATTAGTGAGAGAGAGGCAGAGAGAGGGGAAAGAAAGAATTGATTATATAGCTTGAGGACACCACTGCCCATCAAGAAGCAAAAGCAGCAGTCTTGCACAGCCAACACAAGGACTGAAGTTTCATTGTCAGCTTCCTGGGCTAACTGCCCCTCTATTGAAACCTATAGCTAAACATAAGCATTCGTGAATCTAATGGGACTAAAGGCCACTAAGTCCCCTTGGCCTAATGAACTATATCCTATGATATTACAAAAAGTTAGGATTAGGGTTTGGGTAAGAGACAAAGGATGCACTGGTAGTAATCTTCCAAGAATCCTTGAATGTGAAAAAGTACCAGAGAATTAGATCTAACGTCCAAATTCAGAAAGGGAAGGAGACAAAAAACATGCAATTATAGACCAGTTAGGTTAACATCTGTCATGAGCAAAATCTTAGAGTCTATGATAAGGGATATAATAGCAGACCATTTAGAAATGCACAACATAATCAAGCAGAGTCAGCATGGCTTAATGAAGCAAAAATCATGTCAGATAAATTTATTACAATTCTTTGAGGAGATAACAAGCAGTTTAGATAAAGAGTAAGCATGGATGTAATACATTTGGATTTCTAAAAGGCATTCAATAAGGTGACACGCACAAGGCTACTTATGCTGAGTAATAGAAGGGAGAGTTGGGATAAAAAAGGGCATTTTCAGGATGACAACTTGTGACCAGTGGAAATTACGCACTTTGGCAGGAAGAGTACAGGAGCTCAATATTATTTAAATTGAGAAAGACTGTAGAAAGCTGCAGCACAGAGGTATTCAGGAGTCTTCATGCATGAATCACAAAGAGCTAGAATTTACAAGTTCCAGGTAAGGAAAATGGAATGCTGGCCTTTCTTTCAAAGGGGATAGATTAAAAAATAGGAAGTCCTGCTAAAACTATACAAGGCAATAGTCAGACTACATCTGCAATACTGTGATCGGTTTTGGTCCCTTTATCTATGGAAAGTTACAGTGGATTAGTAAACAGTCCAGAAAAGGTTAATTTGATTAATCCTGGTTTTGGCAGGATTTTCTTATCAGGAGAGATTGAATAGTGTGGCCTGTACTCATTGGAATTTAGAAGAATGACAGGCAATCTTATTGAAACATGTTACATTCTTAAGGGGTTGCCAGGGCATAATCTCAGAATAAAGAATTGCTCAATTAAGACAATGATGAGTGGTATTTATTATTGGAGGGTGGTAAAGCTGTGGAATTCTGTACCATAGTGTGCTGTTGCTGCTGGGTCATTAAGAATATTCAAGGCTGAGGAGGACAGATTTTTTTTTTTAAATCGGCAAGAGAATATTAAGGGTTATGGCAAGAAAGCAGGAAAGTGGAATTGAGGATTATCGGAGCAACCACAATTACATTGAATGACAGAACACACTCAATGGGCTGAATGGCCTACTACACCAACATCTTATTGTCCAATGGTCTTATTTCTAAATATAATTACTGTAATGCCATAATAAAAGCAGAAATGGTTCAGATGAAAGTTCATTGACACAAAACTTTAATTCTGTTTCTTGCTTCACAGTTGCTGCCTGACCTGCTGAGTATTTCCTGCTGACGAGATTTCTCAGCCTACCCCTAAATCAGGAATGCTGAGGCATGGTGGTAATATCACTCGATGCATAATCCAGAGACCCAGAGGTAATGCCTTGGCTCCAGTAGGAGGAATGTAAATTCACTTAAATGCAACTGATGGACATTTGACAGTATATGGCAAACCCTGGCATAATTGTAGTGAATGGAATCAGACGAAAAATTCCCTACTGGTTGGAGTTATACTTAGCACAAAGAAAGACAGTGGTTGTTGAAGCCCAATCATCTTAATCCTGAATCCTCAATCCTGCAGGAATTTCTCAGGGGAGTGTCCTAGGCTCAACCATCTTCAACTGTTTCTTCAATGACCTTCTCTCCATCATAAGGTCAGAGTGCGGATGCTTGCTGATGATTGCACAGCGTTCAGTATCCTTCTCTGAAGCATCCACGTGCCAGTATTTAAAAAGACCTAGATGACATCTAATCTTAGTCCGATAAGTGACAAGAAACATATGTGCCTACAATTATCAGGTGATGAAGATTTCTAACAAGAGAGAATCTATCCATCTCATCCCAATATTCAATGGTGTTACCATCACCATCAACACACTGGGGTTTGCATTGTCCAGAAACTGAACTGGACTGGTTATATAAATACAGTGACAACATGACCAGGTCAGAAACTGGGAATTTTGAGGTTTCCTAGAATCCCTACTGTATGGAAGCAGGCTATTTGGCCCATTGAGTCCACATTAACTGCCCAGACAGCATTCCATCAGGCCCATCCCCTTTCCCTATCCTTGTAACCCTACGTTTCCCATGGTTAATCCAGCTAGCCTGCACATCCCTGGACACTATGGGGCAACTTAGCATGGCCAATCCACCTCATTGCACAGCTTTGGACTGTGGGAGGAAACCCACGCAGACAAGGGGAGAATGTGCAAACTCCACACAGACAATCTCCGAGGATGGACTATAACCTGGGTTCCCGGCGCTGTGAGACAGCGGTGCTAAGCACTGAGCCATCGTGCCACCCAAACTCACTTTCTGACCCCCTAAAGCCTGTCCACTACCTACAAAAGGCACAGATCAAGACTGTGAAAGAATATTGCTCATTTTCCTGGATCAGTGTGGCATCAACATCACAAGAAATTCAATACTGTCCAGGACAAAATAATTCACTAGATCAGTACCCTATTCACCACAGTAAATGTTCAGTCCCTATGTCACAAGTTCACAGTGGCAGCAATATGTACTTGATGCAGTGCAGCAATTCACCAAGTCCCCTTTGACAGCACCTTTCCAACACAGACCTCTACCATCTAGAAGGACAATAGCTGCAGATACATGGGAACACCACTGCTATATCCAAAAATGCCCATCAAGGCTGCACATCAACCAAACTTGAAACTAGAACACCGTTCCGCCACAACTGAGAGATCAAATCCTAGGACACTTTTCCCAACAGCACTGCAAGGATGCCTGCACTGGATGGACTGCAGTGGGTCAAGTTGGCTGTGCAGTACCAATGCCACCTCAAGCACAATTAGGCATGGGCAATATATGCTGTCCTTGCTAGCAATATCCAATTCCCAGGAAAGAATCATGATAACAAAGTCTTCTCTGCTTTTCTTTTCAGATTTCCATCATCCACAATATTTTGCTTTAGTGTTGGCCCTCCCCTTCTGGTAAGTTAGTTCTTACTGCCTTACTCATCTGGTCAGTATCTCAGCATCATAGCAATGAAAATTTCTTTGTAGAAACTGGATCCCACAATCTCACGTACACCTCTGTGAGATTAGGAACAAAGGAGCAGATGTAGGATATTCAGCCCTTCAAGCCTGCTGTACCACAGATAACCTTTAGTTTATCCTCATTATTTGCATTCCATCTGCCAATTTGTTGCCCACTCACTTAACCTGTCCATTTCCCATTAAAGCCTCTTTGCATTGTCATCATATCTCCTGCTAGTTTTGTGTCATCCGCAAACTTGGAAATATTACATTTGCAGGCCTACCCACATCTAGATTATTGATACAGATTGTGAATAGCTAGGGCCTAATCATTAGGTACCCTACCAGTTATAGCCCACTAACATGAGAATGACCTATTTATTCCAACCCTCAATCCATGCCAGGACATGTTCTAATTTTGTTTACTAACCTACTGTGTGGGACCCTACCAAAAGCCTTCTAAAAGTCCAAGTACAGCACATCCACTGCTTCCCTCATCTATTCTGCTGGTGACAGCCTTAAAAAACTTCACCGGTTTGCCAATTACAGAGAATGCTGGAGAAGCTCAACAAGTTTGGCAGCATCTGAGTAGAGAGAAAAACAGACTTAAGATTTTGAGTCTGGTGTGACTCTTCAACAGAACTGGCATCTTATTCTCCATTTCACCAAGTTCTTCAATTTCATTCAGGTTAAGTGCTATCTTACTCCTTGAGGGCTTCATTGATGAAGTCCCAGCTACAATGACAATGAGGTAACGCCATGTGGGATAAGAGGGTGGGATCATGCACAGAGAGTTTTAGGTTTAAAGGGTAGCCATAATTAGAGGAATGTAATGTAATTAGAAGAATGAGAGATCTAATTAAGGCAAATAAATTCTAAAAAGAGAATGAGAAAGTAGACAGAGAGAGGATGTTTCCTCTTGTGGGACAATCTAGAAAGAGATCATAGTTTTGGGATAAGGGATAGCAGATTTAAAACAGAGTTGAGGAGAAATTACTTTTCTCAAAAGGGTCATGAATCTGGGGAATTCACTACCCCAGAGTCCATTGGATGCTGCGAGATTGAGTAAATTCAAGGAGGAGGAAGACAGATTTTAAACTACTGAGGGGTAAAAGGGAGATGGTCTGCAGGCCGGAAAATGGAGTTGAGATCAGCCTCAATTCAGCTCCAGAGGCTGAATGGTCTACTTCTGCTCTTAGTTCTTATGACAAGAAATAGCAGTAGCAATATGGCACAATGAAAAGTAAGGTAAGAACAAAAATATGTATTTCTGATCATTTGTTGTATTTTTCCTGGTGAGTTATCATTCTCATTTGATGATTCTCTTTAAATAGTCTCTCTGAAATTGATAATATTAGAGTAGCTGAATGATAGCATCCAACAAAAAGGTAACAGACTTTATTACATCACTCAGATGAAGAAGACAACTCTCTATATCAGAAGATGTTGACTGACTGAAGTAAATAATGTCAGAGATTGCCTAGAAGCTTTGAGATGCAGAAAAGTTAAGTGCTGATGTCGTCACTGCAATCACACATAATGCAGTGCCTGTGGGGAAAAGACTAAGTGAGCATCCAACATCCAATGTATCTCTGTCATGATGTCAAGATGAAGTCATTGTATTTTTAAACACTGGGGAAAATCTAACATATCTTCTGTGGTACGTGAATCCTGTGGCAGGATACACATGCAAATTTTTTGCACTCTCCTCATTATCTGTCTTTCTTCCCCCCATATTCTTATTCACCTCCGTCTCAAACAACGTGAAAATTAGAACCTACTTCTCCTTTAATTGTATCATCATCACATAATTATATCTGTATTCTGCCAACATCTCCATGGCTAGCACTAACTATAACAGATATGAGCTTTGTTAATGACAGTCCTGATAATGAACAGAAAGAGAAATAATCTAATCTAAAGATGGTCTCAAAGGTATCTCTGTGACTATTTCTGTTGGCAGCTCTTCCATTGTAAAGACTACATTTTTTTCATTTTACTCTATTTTTGATTGTGGACTGAATTGGGCAAAGGACTGTTTTGGGACAAAACAATGAGGAAGGAATTGCTATATTGTTAAAAAGCAAGTTACTGAAACTCTTTGTGCAGCATATTTACATAGCTGTTTCACAAGCAGTAGGGAAAAGTGCAAATTGATAGCACAGATTGAAAAAGTGTATATACAAAGGTAGATTTGACTGGCAACATGTTGATGATTGGTTTGTGTAATCTTTAACACTCATGGATACCAAAGGTTATCAGCCTGATAAAAATACTGATTGGTTGCTGGGTAGATAAGCAGCTTTTGAGTATAAATGATACAACAAGAAGCTCTCTGACTTCAGAAAGGCAGAGGGGTGTGGGGGGGGGAGGGGAGAGGTAGGTCGTCTCTCTTCTCTTCTGTAATGACCGGAAGCTGAAGAGAGCCAGTTGCTTTTTCCCCATCAGCTGCTGTAAACTGTTGCTGTTTTTAACTGATAAGACAGCTAGGGAGACTTTATAATTTGTGCACTGGTCACTTTGTGCCTCCTGTGAAGGAGTGAACGAACCCAAAAGGAAAACAGCAAAGAACTGAAGACGTTGGGAAACAAAACCAACACCCCATCAAATCCTGAGGACTATTGTCGTTTTCCCAGTATTTTTCCCCTCCAACCATAACACCAGTTTTTTTTGTCTCTCTGTATGTGTTTCAAAGTGCTTTCTGACATGATAATGAGTAATACTTCAAGCAATTCAGAAATTATACTATTGATCCCCGTTTTTGAGTAACCACAGATGTTAGCTTCTTTCTAATAGCCTGGAAAGGAACCAGACAAAAATCCATTACTTAATGTCTCAGTGGGTTTCACAATATACATTTACTTGCTGAGAAACTGTAGCTTTAAGTAATGTAAGTGAATGCCAATTACATTAGCTTTAAAGAACGAAGTGTTCTGTGTAACTTTTAAATTTTCAGATCATTGCAGGCATCGTACAGAATCAGCTTTAAAACGTCAGTGGATAGACAGATAGGGATATCCTGGAGTACAGATGACTGGAGACTTGGACACTATCACAACTTCATAAAAATGTAGAGAGCTGGGAAAATATCCAAATCCATATGCATAAATATTAGCAGATGTTGGAATGTGTCAATCATTCTCCCTGCCCATTGTCTCAAACCAATATGGTTAACAGTTTTAATAATTGGACTGATTTATTTAACAATTAGCTTATTTAAATATTTGGATATGTTTATGTCCCAACAATCTACTCCTCAATCAAACAAAATTGAACAGGACACTAGACATTGAGAAATTAATCCTTGCAGTACTCAATCCACTTTTTAAATCAATAATTTTAACCAACAATCACTTGTTGGCTAAATGGTCCAAAGTCCCAAACAAAAATATGTGTGCTTAAGTTTCTTACCTCTTTACCTAAAGGCATCCCACTTCCTAATGCACACGTTAAGCCTATCACTTTGGCTACAAAAGTTTTTAAAGTGAGATATTCTTTTAGCACCACTCCACGAAGGATTGTCTTCATCTCAGGTATCCCAGATCCTGTAATAAAAATAGATATAAAGCGTTTGAGAAGTGTACAGATCTGCATTTTTGCCTATAATGAGCATTTGGCAAAAGTACAAATAAATAAAGCATAAAATCATCTCCAAAAGGTTGTCTTCAAACAGTATTAGTGGTTTGAAAGGTCTCATCAATGCCATCTGAAGATGTGCAAGAGGGCTATTTGTATTTCATGTTCCACTACATATGCATATCCACATAGGAGCTATTTGCAGCAGATTCTACTGGGTACAAATTGGCCTTAATAACCATGTAGGTACCCTACCAAATCTTGAGCACAGTCAAAAGCAAACAATGCAAATCCTTGTCTCCACAACTGAAAAACAGTTGTATACAAAGATTATCACATGGTTATGATCGCAATATGATACATTGTTTAGCCACTCTGCCCTATCTTGGTTCTGTTTCCAAATTCAGCCTGACCAGTTTTGTCACTGTTTCTAACCTAGATCTCAGGAACTGATCCAGATCTCCCTAAATGCTTTAAGCAAGATCTTCAGTGTTTTGTGTACTGCCAGTAGCCTGTGCTATTAGCTAGTGTGAAAAATTTGCACGGATACCATCAGGGTGAATGGTATTGTCTGGCCTAAAGGAAACCTGGGATGGAAAAATTACAGTCTCAGAACAGAGCTTGCCCAAAATACCCTTCATGATTTTTCACATTATCTTTATGTATTGGCTTTTAAAACTCTAAAATAAAGTAGAACTTTAATTGCAATCCAGTTCACAATAGTCACGGTGAACTCACATATTGTTGCACATCGATAAAAATTTAAATGTAATATAGCGAGATCATTCAATTCCATTTCAAGGAAACAAACTCAAAAAGAAAGAATGCAGTGAGTAAGCTGCCCAGCTGCAATGGGGACTTAATAACCGTTATCATCAAATGTGAATTTACTTTAATCACTTGCTTAGTGAACCACCAATGTGTTTCTAGCATCAACATTGATACTTAGAGAATAATTTCATTGTGCACATAAAACACACAATGTACCCTAACATTCTCATTTGTTTTTCCACTTATCAACTACCACCAGAGGTAAAACATTTGACGCAGACAGGATTCAATGCGTTTTATTAACATGAGCATTACGGTCAATGCAAATACAGTAAAAAAAAAGGCTGCTGACAACCACTCCACTATGCTACCTCAAAATTCCAGTATTTACCCTGATGTGTCAGCAGTTCATTAATTTACAATCATAAATTATTTCCTTACATGCAATTATTTTCTCATCCTGAAATATTAGAACACATTCAGTCAACACAAAGTGTTTATTTCTGAATGAACAATGAGAATATATTACATTACACTGGTAGTTAAAGACTTAGCAATGATTTACAAAGTCCATCCCATCCAAGTTTCAGACTTCTTTAACATATCTGTCAAGTGTCTTGAGCCCGGCCACAGAAGCTAAGTTTACCAATAGCATTAGCGTTTAAGCCAGATTCTTGCATAGCTTACAGAAAATAAATGCATTAGCGAAAACAGATTCAAACCCAATCCCTCCGTTAGAAGATTGTATTGACAGGATCAACAGTGCTTCATTTCTTGCTAAGGAGCACAGTCTGATGAGGAGAGTTTGAATAGACTGTACCTTTGGAATATAGAGGAACGAGAATAGAACTGATTGAAACATACACGATACTTAGATACCTTGACAGGGTAAGTGTAGAAAGGTTATTTTCCCCGAGTGGGAGATTCTCAGATCAAAGGCCATAACCTAATAAGAGATCGCACATTTAAGGCAGAGATGACGTGGCATTTCTTCTGACGGTAGTGAATCTGTGGTGTTCTTGACGATAGAGAGCTGTTGAGGTGGGTCATTATATTTGAGGCCAGGATGGACAGCTTTTTAATCAGTAAGAGCATCAGGGTTATGAAGAAAATGCTGGAATGTGATATTGAAAATTATCAGATCAGCCATAATCTCATTGAATGGAGGAGTAGACTCGATGGGCTGAATGCCAACTTCTGCTCCGACATCTTATATAGTCTATGGTTGATCTATTGTAAAGGTACTCAAGTGCCAGGAGCATCATAGGCTAAAGAGATACCCACCTTTGTAACACTAAAAGAATTCTATCAATATCAAGTCATGCTATTTGGATTTAAATATGCTCAGTCTTAATCCAAAAATTTAATAGTTTTGGCTGAAGTTCCTAACTTTAGTTTAGTTTAGACAATGTTGCAATAGACAGGAACACTGGTTAAAACTGAAGCAACTTGAAGACCTGTCTAAACAATTACAGTTATCTGGGTTAGCAATCAAACTTGCTAAAAGTGAATTTTCAAAGTGAGGGCAACTTCCCTTGGACATATCATAAAGCAAGAGCAAGCATTGCCAGTAACAGCAAAGGTGAAGGCTCTGGTGGAATTCTCCATTCCTAATACTAAAATGAAAATCATGAGGTTTAAAGTTTGAGAAGATTTGTAGCTCGGGTTGTGGATGAGGTTGTAGACACGCTCGTCGAGCTGGTGGGTTTGGTTGCAAACATTTTGTCACCCTGCTAGGTACAACAGACCACAACAGGAAGACACAACACGACCAGACTCACTAATCACCCTACCGTACATCAAGGACATTTTAAAGACAACCACAAGACTACTCAGACCCCTAGGTATCAGCGTAGCCAAAAACTAACAACCACCCTACGACAGCTACTGACGAATGTAAAGGATCCCATACCCAAAACCAGCAAAACTGCAGTAATATACAAAATACCATGCAAGGACTGTGAGAAACACTACATAGGCCAAACTGGAAGAAAACTGACAATACGGATACACGAACACCAATCAACCACCAAGAGATACTTGTCCCACTACACACGGACAACGAGGGACACAAATTCGACTAGGACAACACATCCATAATCGCACAAGCCAAACAGAGACATGCCAGGGAATTCCTGGAGGCTTGGCATTCCAACCAGAATTCCATTAACAAACTCATTGAATTAGACCCTGTGTACAAACCAATGAGAAACAGAACCAGAAGTGGCACCAAACACCCCAGCGAACCGAGGCATATAAATAACAAGCAGGACATAACACCAACGCCTCTCTGGAGCCGCCACTGATGATGTTACCTAGCAGGGTGACGAAATGTTTACAAACAACCCACCGGCTCGGCGATCATGTCTACAACCTCAAAATAATGAGGTTTTTGGGAAATGTGGATTTTAACTGAAGTGTGCATGTCTAACCTCAGCATAATAACTGTACCTTTGGCAGATTTGTCATGAAACCAGGCAATAATGGTATGGTCAGCAGAGTGCCAAGCAGCCTTTGAGAAACCGAAGGCAATCCTGATGAATGAAACAGTGTTGGCTGTCCCCAATTTTATGAAACCTTTTAAAATGTCAATTGATACTAGTTACTTGGGGGCAGGTGCCACCTTACTGCAAAATGACGTACTGAGGACAGAGAAGCCAGTAGGATACTTTTTTCAGAACGTAAATCAATATCAGAAGAAGCACTCTACAGCATAAAAGGAGATTTACAATTATCATGGCTCTTCAATGTTTTGAAATCTATGTGAGTTATGGTTGCAAAGAAACACTAATATATATTGACCATAAGCCAATTGTTTTTGTGCAGAAATTAAACACTGAAAATTCAAGAATCTACTATTTACTTGTTAAGCCATTCTTATTAAAATTGCCACAAGAGCAAATACAGTGGCTGACACAGTATCCAGAATGCAATTGTACTAATGCAGTTTATGAATTGGGGAAGTAAATGATAGGACATTGTTCAAATATTGTACAGGGAATGAATGAGGATGAAGCACAGTAATTTTTGTGTTGTATTGTATGTTGTGTGTTGTGTGTTTTCCTGATCATGAAACACATCACCATTTTTAAACAGACAACAGCATCTCATCATTGCAAAAATCCAAAGGTCTGAGAACAAAAAGGACTTTGTGCTTCATGGTCTGGACTTCTGATCTTCAGAATTTTGTTTACATCGTATATATTCTTTTTCCATCCGTAATATATTTATAAACAGTTTGACTTTTGTCTATCTTAAACATGATTATGTGTGTGTTTGAAAGGGTATCATTTTAGTTTCATATATTAGAATTTTCTTTCACTGTATTTGTTAGAATTATTTTTACAGTTACTGAGGAAAACCTGGTTTAGTATGTTTTTGTCTTGGGTAGCAGTCAGTCAAACCAAATTGGGCTTGGTGGTCTTTTTGGGATTTTATACATTTATAAAATTTGTGACAATTTGTAGAACAGTATGTCAAGGACAGACAGAAAAGCACACACAATACTATTGCTTCTCTCTCCCATCTCACTTTACTGCTGCCCTTTTCACATTCCTTCCTATCCCCTCTACTGCACTTTTTCATTCCTCACGCTTCAACTTTCCACCCCTGGAACCCTCTACTGCTCCCTTAGGCTAGCAACAAAAGGACTGTTGAAGGGAGTAGGGGGAAGTTCAAGGAATTGGGGCAGTTTACAGATACCTGGTGTACACCAATGAGATCAGAAACTGGAAAAAGTGTACATGCACTGGCAGAAGCAGTGGGTGCTGAGTTCCTGTTTGAACCTCAGAATTGCTGAAATAAAGAATTATCTCAAACCTTATTCATCTAAATTTCTTTAGCTGTATTCATATCCAACATCATGAACAGCACTTTTTCCTGAATGTAGTCATGGTGAATTATCTCTCCCAATTCTCCTCAAAATCGTAGCTTTCAGCGGGGGAGGGAAGCACAGCATCGTCTTGTAATGCCTCTCCTCCACGGTCTACCTCAAGATTGCCCTCCCACCTGTTCCCATAGTTATCTATTGAATCACAGCCTAAATATTTCTGCAAACATTTCTCCATCCAGTTTGCGTCATCACCATGGAATTCCACCCAAGGGGTCTCTCCTTTCTTATCTGCATTTATTTTTCTTATAATTCATTCACAGGATGAGGACTTCACTGACCAGGCAGCATTTATTGTCCATCCCTAATAGTTCAGGGTCAACTACATTGCAGCAGGTCTGGAGCCATACGTGGGCCAGGTAAGGATGCCAGATTTCTTTCCCCAAAGTACAACAGTGAACCAAATGATTTTGTTCCCCACCATTCAGTGTTAGTTTCATAGTCCTATTGCTGAAACCAGCTATATATTACATAATCATTAACTGAAATTAAAAATAACTAATTATGTGATGAAATGTGTATTCATATTCCCAATGTATTCAAGCTATGTCTCTAGATTTTTACTGCAATAACATGACCATTACAATGCTATCTAGCCCCAACCATCCCCCTTTGGTTCTTTAGTCATCAAGTTAACACTGCATGACACTTCTGAAAGGAAATTTTAGAAACTGGGCTTGGAACTGGGACTTGGTCAATGGAGAGACTAAAATGTAGGAGAATAAAGCCAGAAAGCTTTCAATAAAAGTATTCTGCACATTCATTGTCCTGCTCTGAGTGGATTCACCTTGCTTCCAACAGAGGACTAATTAGACATTATTATGTTGCAATGCTACTAATTTTCTGATCCATCTTACCATCAAGCACAGTTTAGTACTATTAGTGCAAGATCAGTGAATTTCCATTCCAATTTATCTTCTAGAACAAAAAAAGTAATGGACAAATAGGTGACAGTCTGTGGACAAGAGATGAAATACCCACATATTTGATGCTAGCAAAATGGATGTGTTATAATACGACCTGAGCATAAGGAAGTGTTCCAGACCCTGCAGAGACAATTGGTGACATAATAACAGTTATGAACAATTTGGCTCTGGGATTTGATCATTTTCTTTGTTCTCTGGGCCTTCTTTTACTGACTATCTATGCAACTACATATTTATGGTACTTATAAACCAACCCGATCAATACTTGACTTGTCAACTTCCACAAGAATATTTACTTCCAGATCTGTGAAAGTTTATATCACAGGAGCCATCATTGATTCCAATACAATATAATGCAGCACAGAAACAGTCTCTTCGGCCCGCCAAGCCTGACCAATTCCTAGTCCTTACTTAGGCCTATTACATATTGCCTATACACGATTTCTAATCCTCTGTTCACCCCACATTCAAGTGTCTATCAGGATATGCTTTAAATTTTGCTAACATATCTGCTTCCATCACCTCCACTGGCAGTGTGTTCCAGGCACCCAACATCTTCTCTGTGAAAAATTTTCCCCACACTTCTCCCCTAAACTTACCCTTCTCACCTTGAACCTACGCTCTCTTGTTAGTTGAGCTTTCCACTCTGGGAAAAGACCTCTGATTATCCACCCTATTTATGCGCCTCAATTTCGTAGACCCCTATCAGGTTGCCACTCAGCCTCCATCTTTCCAATGAAAACAATCCTCATAACTAAAACCCTTCAGACCAGGCAACATCCTGGTAAACCTCCTCTGCACCCTGTCCAAGGCATCCACATCCTATATGCCTTCTTGACAATCTTATCCACTTGTGTTGCTACTTTCAGAGATCTGTGGACCTGTACATCTAAATCCCTCTGTATGTCAATGCTTTAAGGGGTCGGCCATTTATTGCATAATTCGCACCGGTAATTGATCTTCCACAATGCATCCCTTCACACTTGTCTGGATTAAAATCCATCTACCATTTCTCTGCCAAAATCTGCAATCTATTTATACCCTACTTTATCATTTGACAACGGTCCTCACTATCTGCAACACCACCAATTTTGGTATCATCTGCAAACTTACTCATCAGACCACCTACATTTTCCTCCAGATGATTTATGTATATGTTACAAACAACAAAGGTCCTAGCACTGGTCCCTGCAGAATACCATTAGTTACTGATCTTCATTCCAAAATGCACTGCTACTCCCTGCTTTCAATGACCAAGCCAGTTTCATATCCATCTAGCCAATTCACCCCAGTTCATAAGGTGGCTTATAAAGTGCCTTACCAAAATCCACGTAGGCAACATCTGCTGCCCTTTCCTCAACAATCATTCTTATCACCTCCTTAAAACTGTTATATTATTCAAACAACAGATAGGCCTCCCAGCGTCCTTTCCGACATTTCTTTCATAAAAATAAGACAAGGAAATCAAATTACCTAGCTCCACACCTCATTCTGGAGAACCCATTTGGTAAATTTGGTTATGGCATTGCCATAATAAGGATAGTGCAGTCAGTTCTGCTATGACACAATAGTTGTGTTCCTGTGCAACATCACGTTATAGAAAATTGCACTATATAAATAATGGGGCCTATGGGAAAAATGGGGTTAGGGCAGGCCACCAAAAAATATTACTCAAAAATCACTCAAAAGCCCAACACAAAGGGTAGCACACTTTGAATAAATGTTTATTCATATCTAATAATGGACTAAAAGTAAATTTAACACCTTACCTCGAAAAAACATATCAAAATGACTTGATGCGGAGGAGGTTTTGAAGTTGCTGTGTTGTTTATGTTGATCATATGATGCTGGCGTGGAGACTCTTTCCGTGCTAACATTGAGCATGCTCAGGACAAAGCCTGTGAAACAATCATGTGATGTTGATGCATACTCCTCCGGGCACCAATGGAATTGTGTTATAGCCAACACAAGTTGGCATTTTAGAAATAGCGGTCCCCTATTCGCCAGTCACGTTACAGGCAATTAGTGTTGTCGGAACACGCGTTATAGCAGAATCAACTAGAATTTCTAACACCAACTGTAATTCATTAGTTGGGGTAAAAATACAACTCCCTACCTTTAAACAGCATTTTTAATGTAGAAAAATTCAGCAGGGCTCATCAAGGTAGAAGAGAAACATAGCGGCGTTCCTGGTAAAACTTAATGCTAGTTAACAGGAATGTCAACTCAGCAAGTGACGACATCACTTAGCTAGCCTGCTGCAGACGTGTTTTGCAATGCTATGTCTTACTGCTCAATAATGGATCCTATTAGGCTACAAGACCAAGCCATAAATGACTGCAAAGTGTGCTGTCAAATCACAATGACATTATTGCAGTTACCTGTTTTACTGCAATGTTGTTGTTTTGTTAGCATGGGGGGAAGTGGGGGAAGAAAGTACATTTTACAACTCTGCAACATTTCGAACAATTGCAGAAATAATTCACTTGACTGGTACATGTATGGCTTTGAAGTACAGAGTGGAATAACATTTATGTAAAATGTGCAAGTCGTCCAGTTAAGAACAAGCGATTGTGTATATAAGAAAGGCAACTGGAGCAATTACAAGATAGGATGTGCTAATGGCAAGCCATGCTCTTATCTGATTTGTTGATCGTATACATGTTTATTGCATTACAAAGTTATTTTTAAAGCTGCAAAGAATGGGTAAACTACCATGCCAACTGTACCCAAGAGGTTTACTTTAAAAATTCTAAACTGAGTGAGAAGACTTTTTTTTAGTGAAAATCACTCATAGAATCCCTATAGGGCAGAAAAAGGCCATTTGGCCCATCAAGTCTGCACCAACCCTCCAAGCACCATCCCTCTACTTGATCCCCGTGACCCCACATTTACCATGGCTACTTGCAACAACTTTCTATTAAGATTTGTTGATCCTGTCCAAAATAGGCACAGTCTCAGCAGAGAAGGTGAAAATATTCAGATGGCAAAGTCTACTAGCACCACAGTAGGACCACCTCCTCTTTCCTCCCACTGCTGGTGACACAGGAGTCGGGCCCAGATTTCCCACATTCCTTGTTTCTGCCACTTAACTGCCTCTTCTTAAAGCCACCAGACTCTTGTTGGAATATACTTCTGCATCTGGAACAAACTCTGACTGAGGAGCACATTTCAGATCCAGTTCAACAGTATAGAAAGGATAGAACCAATGCCCCTGCAAAGCTCAATCCCAAAGAGGAGAATTTTCCCCTTTGATTTCGCAGTCAGTGGACTACAAGTAAAATACTAATTTACAGTGCACTATATATCATTGAAATATGTAGCAAAATCAGACTCTAAGAGATCTGCAAGTAATGCAAAGTTAACTAATAGGAAAGAATCTGATCATCTCCCCAAATACATTTTTTTTTAGTTCATTCACAGGCTGAGGGTGTCATTGACTGGACCAGCATTTAGTGCCCATCCCAAAATGCCTAGAGGGCAGTTAAGATCCAGCCACATTGGAGTCATATGTAGGCCAGACCAGGGAAGGATGGCAGTTTCCTTCCCTAAAGGACATTAGTGAACCAGATAGGTTTCAACAAATACATTTGGATAACAAGAAGTTAACCATTGGTTAATATGAAGTGCAGTTTACCAACACAGGAAAAAAAACTTCATTTAGCAAACTTTGGTTTTAAGCTGGTGTAAGTGGTGGTGTATTCAGAATTAACAACTTCCTGCAGGCAATTTCAGCTTACTAGTACCAGATTGAGAAGTTAAGACTGTACAGAATACCCTGTCTCATGATTTTTGAGTCCCAAATTTCATAGTCGTAGAGTCATACAACATGGAAACAGACCCTTCAATCCAACTTGTCCAAGTTTCCCAAACTAAACTAGTCCCTTTTGCCTGCATTAGGCCCATATCCCTCTAAATCTTTCCTATTGATGTACCAGTCCAAATGCCTTTTAATTGTTATCACTGTTCCTGCATCTACCACTTTCTCTGGCAGTTCATTCCACACACAAATAACCCTCTGTATGAAAAAGTTGCCCTCAGGTACCTTTTAAATCTTTTTCCTCTTACATTAAAAATATGCTTCCTAGTTTTGAACTTGCCTACCCGAGAGAAAAGACTTTTGCTATTCACCTTATCTATGCCCTTCATGATTTTATAAACCGCTATAAGGTCACTCCTCAACCTCCTATGTTCCAGTCAAAAAAAGTCCCAGCTTATTCAGCATCTCCTTACAACTCAAGCCCTCCAGTCTTGGCAACATCCTTGTAAACTTTTTCTGAACCGTCTCCAATTTAATAACATCCTTTCTATAGTACGGCAACCAGAACTATACATGGTACTCCAAAAGTGGCCTCACCAACATCCTGTACAATCATAAGATGAATCCCAACTCTTATACTGAATGGTCTGAGCAATGAAGGCAAGCATGCCAAAAGCTTTCTTTACCACTCTGTCTACCTGTGATGCAACTTTTAATGAACTATGCACCTGAAACTGTAGGTCACTGTTCTACAACACTCCCCAGGGCCATACCATTAACAATGCAAGTCCTGCTCTTGTTTGTCCTACTCATATGTAACACCTTGCATTTATCTAAATTAAACTCCATCTGCCACTCCTCAGCCCATTGGCTCAATTGATTAAGATCCCTTTGTAATCTTAGATAACCTTCCTCACTGTTTACTATTCTACCAATTTTGGTGTCATCCACAAACTCACTAACCATGCTTCCTATATTCTCATCCATATTGTTTGTATAAATGATAAACAACAGTGACCCAACACCAATCCCTGTGGAACACTACTGGTCACAGGTCTCCAGTCCAAAAACCAACCCTCCATCCCAACCCTCTGTATCCTACTGTCAAGACAATTTTGCATCCAATTGGCAAGCTCTTCTGAATCCCATGTGATCTAACTTTACTAACCAGTTGACCATGCAGATCTCGGTCAAAAGGCCTTACTAAAGTCCATTTAGGCAATGTCTACTGTTCTGCCCTCACCTATCTTCTTGGTCACATCCTTGAAAAAACTAAAACAAATTTGTGAGACAATTTACTGCGCACAAATATAAGAATGTAAGGAATAGGAGCAGGAGTGGGTTATCTGGCCTCTCGAGCCTGCTCTGCCATTCAATAAGATTGTGGCTGATCTTTTTGTGGACTCAGCTCTACTTACGTGCCTGCTCACCATAACCCTTAATTCCTTTAGTGTTCAAAAATCTATTTTACTTTAAAAATGTTCAACAAGGTAGCCCCAACTGCTTCACTAGTCGGGGAATTCCACAAATTCACAATCCTCAAATCAGTCCCGAATCTGCTCCCCTCATTTTGAGATGAGAACCCCCTAGTTCTAGTTTCACCCGCCAGTGGAAACAACCTCCCTGCTTCTACCTTACCTATTCCCTTCATAATTTCATATGTTTCTATAAGATCCTCCCTCATTCTTCTACGTTCCAATGATTATACCTCAATCTCTCCTCATAAGCCAACCATCTCCACTCTGGAATCAACCTAGTGAACCTCCTCCACAACCCCTCCACTGGCAGCAGATCCTTTCTCAAGTAAAGAGACCAAAACCAAAAGAGCCACACAAGTAGATAGGGTGGCAAAGAAGGCATATGGCATGCTTGCCTTTACTGGTTGGGAACGGAGTACACAGTACAAGAGTCAGGATGCCATGTTGCTTTGGCTAGGCCACATTTAGAGTACTGCATTCAGTTCTGGTTGCCACATTACAGGAAAGATGTGGAGGCTTTGGAGAGGGTGCAAAAGAGATTTACTAGGGTGCTGCCTCAATTAGAGGGTATGAGCTATAAGGCGAGGCTAGAAAACTCAGGTTGTTTTCTCTTGAGGCGTGCAGGCTGAGGGAAGACTTTTTAGAAGTCCATAAAATTATGAGATGCATAGATAGGCTTGACGGTCAGAATCTTTGTTCTAGAATTGATATGTCTAATACTAGGGGGCATGCATTTAACTTTAGAAGGGTAAAGGCCAACGGAGATGTGAGGGGCAAGGTTTTTACACAGAGAGTGGTAGGAGTCTGGAATGCACTGCCAGCAGTGGTGGTGGCAGATACAATAGGGACATTTAAGGGACTTTTAGATAAGACCATAAATATGCAAGGAATGGAGCGATATGGAGCAATGGCAGGCAGAAGGGATTAGTTTCATTTGGCACAAAATCATGTGCCAAAGGGCCCATTCTCATGCTGTACAGTTCTATATTCTATGTTAAAACTGAACACAGTACTCCAGTTGTGGCCTCACCAGCACCTTATACAGCTGCAGCATAACCTCCCTGCTTATTTAAAACTCCATCCCTCTTGCAATGAAGGGGAATATTCCATTTTCCTTCTTAATTACCTGCTGCCCCTGCAAACCAACATTTTGTGATTCATGCACAAGGACACCCAGGTCCCTCTGCACAGCAGCAAATTTTTTCACCAATTTAAATAATAGTCCATCTTACTGTTATTCCTACCAAAATGGATGACCTCACATTTACCAACATCATACTTCATCTGCCAGACCCTTGCCCACTCACTTAACCCATCCATATCCCTTTGCGGACTTTCAGTGTCCTCTGCACACTTTGCTGTAACACTTATCTTAGTGTCATCTGTGAACTTTGACACACTACCCTTGGTCCCCAACTCTAAATCATCTCTCTGTAAATTGTGAACAATTGCGGTCCCAACACTGATCCCTGAGGCACACCACCGGCCACTGATCATCAATCAGAAAAACACCCATTTATCCCCACTCTTTTCTTTCTGTTAGTTAACCAATCCCCTATCTATACTAATACTTTACTTGTAGCGCCATGCACCTTTATATTATACAGCAACCTTTCGTGCGGTACCTTGTCGAATGCCTTCTGGAAATCCAGATACACCACATCCACCAGTTGTCCGTTGTCCACTGCACTTAAAGTCCTCAAAGAATTCCAGTAAATTATTTAAACATGATGTGCCTTTCATGAACCCACGCTGTATCTGCCCGATGGAACAATTTCTATCCAGATGGCATGCTATTTCTTTGTTGATAATAGATTCAAGCATTTTCCGCATCACAGAAGTTAAGCTAATGGGCCTATAGTTATCTGCCTTTTGTCTATCTCCTTTTTTAAAATGTGGAATCAGATTTGCTGTTTTCCCACTCTGCTGGAACCTCACCACAGTGCACCAAATTTTGGTAAATAACAAGTGCATTTGCTATTCCCCCGCTGTCTCCTTTAGTACCCTGGGATGCATTCCATCAGGGCTAGGAGACTTATCTACCTTTAGGCCAATTAGTTTGCCCATCACTGCCTCTTTAGTGATAATGATCGTTTCTAGGTCCTCACCTGCCATAACCTCCTTGTCAATTACTGGCATGTTATTTGTGTCTTCCACTGTGAAAACCGACAAATACCTATTTAATGCCTTAGCATTTCCTCACTTCCTATTATTAAATCCACCTTCTCATCCTCTAAAGGACCAATGTTTACCTTAGCCACTCTTTTTTGTTTCATATATTTGTAGAAACTTTTGCTGTCTGCTTTTATATTCTGAGCTAGTTTATTCTCATAATCTATCTTACCCTTTTTTAATCGTTTTTTGTGGCTTTTTGTTGGCCTTTAAAGATTTCCCAATCCTCTAGTTTCCCACTAATCTTTGGCACTTTGAATGCACTAGCTTTCAATTTGATATCCTCTTCTATTTCCTTAGTTATCCATGGCTGATTATCCCTTTTCCTACAGCCCTTCCTTTTCACTGGTATATACATTTGTCGAGCACTGTGAAAAATTGCTTTGAAAGTCCTCCACTGTTCTTCAATTGTCCCACCCTATAGTCTTTGCTCCAAGTCTACCTTAGCCAACTCCTTCCCTCATCCCATTGTAGTGTCCTTTGTATAAGCACAAGACATTAGTATTGGATTTTACCTTTTAAATGCAACCATACAGTGAGTGATCGCTCCTTCCGAGAGGATGCCTAACTATGAGATCATTAATTATTCCTGTCTCATTACACAGGACCAGATCTAGGATAGCTTGCTCCCTTATAGGGCCCATTACATACTGTTTGAAGAAACTGTCGCGGATCCTATGAACTCCTCCTCAAGGCTGCCTTGACCAACTTGGTTTTACCAATAAATATGTGGATTAAAATCCCCCATGATAATTGCCATACCATTTTTACATGCATCAGTTTTTTCTCTTGTTTATTACCTGCCCACTATGATGTTATTATTTGGTGGCCTATGGACTCTGCCTCTTAGTGATGTTTTCCCTTTACTATTTCTCATTTCCACCCACATTGATTCAAACATTTTGTCCATAGAACCTATATCATTTCTCACTACCACCCTGATGTCATCCTTAAATATCAGAGCTATATCACCTCCCTTTTCTTCCTGTCTGTACTTATGAATAGTCCGATACCCCTGGATATTTAACTCCCAGTCGTGACTACCCTACAACCACGTTTCTGTAATGGCCACTAAATCATATCTTTTCACAATGATTTGTGCCGTTTGCACATTTACCTTTCTTCAAATGCTAAGAGCATTCAGGTAAAGTGTCCTTATGCTAGTTTTTAATACCTTCATTTTGAATCCTAAAAACTCCACCAGAAGAATCTTCATTTTTAAATATTCTCTCTTTTTCTGTCACTACTTGATTTCCACTCATCTTAGCACTACACTGCTCAACTGCTTCTGGCTTTTTATTTACTGTCATGATTCCCTTTTTCCTTAAGGTCTCGCTCTAGCTAACTTAGAGCCTCTGCTTAGGTTCCCATCCCCCATGCCAAAGCCATGCTGACTATTCCTAATCAGTCTTTGTCTTTGTATTTTGGTATAAATAAGAAATGTTTCAATTTACCCAAGCCCTGTAGTGAAATCAATCAGAAAGCTTTGTCATGTCTGTGCCCTTTTCAGTATATTAAAGATGGCAGAGTAGCTTTTCAAGAAACAGAAGAGCCCCAACAGCACAAAATATCCTTGTAACTGTGCATCAAAAGATATGCCATTATAATGTTAATCAAAAATGAGCACAGAAAAACAACTTAAAAACCAACACATAATTAGGTCTATTATCATCAATAAAAAGTAAAATAAAACAGTTTAATTCATTATAGGTGTGCACCCCTCATTAACAACTGTTGATGGGCACACATCATAACCTGTCTTTACTCTTAATGTATGTTGATTATTTACAAATTCTTCGGTTTTTAATTCAGAATTATAGCACTTAAGGCTCTCCTTTTCAATTTACAGTTATGTAATTAAGCCTAACTGCGCGTGGTGTTTTCTTGTATTTATACAGCAGCTAATTATCAGGAGACTATTCAATGGATTTGGAATTTAGTCAACATGTTTTGCTAATATTGCACAGAACCTACGTTAATCTAACCTCTTGTTTAATGAAACATTCTGTACCAGTCACGTAAACTACATTATTAAGATTCAATTTTCATTTCTTTCCCAAATAGGATCAATAATACATTATTTGAGCAAGACCCTGAGCTGTCATTCTTCATCAGTCACACACTGTCACAGTGGCAAGAAAGCAATATGGCTATGCATTTGCAATTAATGAACTAACAAAGTGCAGCAAAAATGGAAACATTCCAAAAAATATCGAACTCATACCCAATAATAATTTGCAACATTCTTGTGCTGTGTGTCAGACGCATAATTGGCATTCATGTCTTTGTGTTTGCAAACAGCTCTGCTTCATTAACTTGTAGCAACAAATACAAAACGATTACATTCATACTCCAGTGCCTCCGTCAGAGAGCAGAAGCACTATCTAGGGAAGATGTTCAAATGGGAATAATACTATCACATTAATTTTAACTGTTTTCACTTACCTGAAGTTGGATTTTGGATTTAATACAGTCACACACAATTTAGTTTAAAATTCAACAAAAATTAAAAGTGGTGCAATGGCCAACACGGTTGGTGTCTTGCCTTCATTTTCAACATGAAGTCAGGAACAAGTGATGGATCATCATTCTTGACAATTCTGTCAGACACACTACAGATCAGATCACGAGTTGCAGAAGCTTGGTGGAGGATGCTTAGTGAACCTCTAAGGTGGGTGTAGTAGTTCAGTTGCAGTTGGATATAAGGACAGACAGATAACAAAAACATCAAACTTGTGCTTTGAAATGTAACTTGATTTTGAATGCTGTTTGAATGGCAGTGTTCTTTAAAAAAAGTAGCAGATATGTTTTTGGATAAATTATTCAGCCAAGAAAATAGTGTGAGATTTGCTAAGTGAAGTTGTGTCCTTTTACGAAAATTCACTATTTCCTTTTAAAAGAATATTTTCTTTCGAAGTTTATCATTTCTAGATTCTTTACATTTGTTAATGGGATGTGGCCATCATTGGCCAGCATTTATTGCTCACCTCTAATTGCCCTGGAGAAGGTGGTGGTGACCTGTCTTCTTAAACCACTGCAATCCTTGGGCTACAAGGACACTTGCTGTTAGGAAAAAAGTTTCTGAATTTTGACACAGTGACAATGAAGGAACTGTGATATAGTTCGACGTGAGGATGGTGAGAGACTGGGAGGGTAATGTGTTGTTCTATGATGTATGGTCTACACGGAACAAAGTATGGAAGACTTGTAGATTTACGGTGATTGAACTAGTAAACAAAGGGAAATATAAAGTGGTAATGCAAGGTGCTCTGGACAGGGAGGAAGTAATAAATAATCAGGCTTGTAATCTCTCAGTGACTATTAACATTAACATTTGGATCCAAGTGGTGCAATTGTAGTGGAATGAGGAACATTTATCTATACGTTGACCAAGCTCTTTAATTTTTGACAATAGTCTTAGAAACCTCTGCATTAGTTCAACATCTCCAGATGCAATTATCTCATTGAGCTGGTGAGAAGCACAAATATATAGCAGTGTCTTTTTTTAAAAAGTAGCAGATATGTTTTGGATAAATTGTTCAGCCAAGAAGCTAGCGTGAGATTTGCTAAGCAGTGTACTTTTAAACAAATAAGCAAATTGGGCCCGGAAAGATATTTGCCCGCTTCTCACCACCTCAGCAATTATGAACTGGGCAAGAAGGTCCATGGTAGAAGCTCTCTAACAGCCAGCAATTAGTGGTCAACTAGCAACCACTTAAAGGCCTCAATTTGCCCACCTCCCTGATCACCTGCCAGATGCAGAATATACTATGTTTAAAGCCTATTGAACTGAAGTCTGTGATAAAACCAGTTAGCTGGAACAAGTCTGTTGGATTGAGTTTAAGGTGGAAGCTCATATCACCTAGAAACATCTTACTTCTTCAGTATATCTATTTCATGATTATCACTCATGTTTATTTTATTTAACTCTGTACAGTAAAGATTCTTATGGTGTTTCAATGCAACCTTGGAATCCCACACTTTTGTACATCCATTACTTCCATACATCATATTTTTTCAAATAATTATGGTCTATCAAGGCAGAACAAATACCTGACTTGTCCAGTATTCTCATTACAAGTATATTCTGTAAATCAGTACTAAAAGACAGTCAAAGAGTTGACTCTATCTCCAGTTTTCACTTTTTTTTCCTGTGGAAGACATAGCTCCCTTTTTTATGGGGTATTCTCCAATGCATCAGCTGAGGTCAACAAGTCATGATGCAAACCCAGTTCCCATGACATCCCATTTCTCACGGACCCAGCTCATAAATAAATTCTAACAAGCTAGTGTAAAGTCAATTTAATTCTGTATCAGAATGACATTAAATGCACCCGAATAGTTTAACTAGATTGCCAACAGATACTCAGAACATACAAGTTCCCACTTTGGTTATTGGTAAAGTTGTCACTAAACGTGACACCGAAACTTGTCAGCTAACATTGATCAATTTATCATTTCCTAAAAACAAAATGGCTAAATTGGCGAGGCAGAATAGTGATAGGTCATGTTATTAAGATTTATACACACTAAACAAACAACTTTTGGTTTCAGGGTACAAGTGGAATATCAATTTATTTTTGTATCTCCAAAGTGTTTTCCTTTTGGACTGGCAAGACAGTGTGTTCAGTTTTATGTATTGATTTTTATTTAACGCAATGTGCCAAACATTTTCTGGTATAGAGAGAGAAGAACAGTAGCAGTTCCCAGTTGAGTCACGATTTGTAACACTAATTCTGAATTTGCTTCAATTGTGTCAGCACCAAAATCATGTTAGGAGTCATATTGAGATTATTCACAGATCGCAGATTAATTTATACAAATGGATATTTGTTTATGCTTTCATTTTTAAATGTATGCAACTGGTTATCCTTGTCCAGATTTTCATGAGTGCATAGAAATAATGGGTTGTGCTATTCACTCTGTGAAGTTATCCAGTATTATTTTCTTGCTTGTCAATAGAAATTTATCAAATAAAAGCAAAATACTGCAGATGCTAGAGATCCAAAGTAAAAACAGAATGTGCTTGAGAAACTCAAGGTCAGGCAGCATCTGTGGAGAGATAAAGAGTGTTTAACTTTTGTGTCCAGTGACTCTATTGGACTCAAAATGTTAACTCTGTTTCTCTCTTCACAGATGCTGCCTGCCCTGCTAAGTTTCTCAAACACCTTCTGTTTTTATTTCAGTGGAAATTACTATTGTGCAGGCATCTGATTCAATGTGCCCCCTCCACAAGGGAACTGGCATCTGTGAGCATGGAAACTAATCAGTCAATCAAACTGCAGAATTCTTAATAAGATTGCAAATCACAAGTTTAAAAAAAGCAGAAATTGCATTTAAGCATTGTATAGGAAGCTATATAAAGAGTTGGACAAAGAAATCCGATCATGACAGAGACACAAAATATAAAAACAAAAAAAAACATGCAAGTTAACTTCTTTCTAAAGAAAGGAGATTCTGCAATTCTAATACTAACTCGAGGCCAAAGTGGTTGGTTGACTATACTTGTTGCAAATGTACCATTAAAAACAAAAGTTACTTCTGATTGAATAAGGTCTAAGTTTTGCTTTTGTCTTTACTGTGAGAACACTGGTTAGTTAGTCCAAATTTGAGATAATACAATGATCTCCATAGGAGTTCTATCTGGAATGACTTTAACAACACAGCTTATTGGGGAGCAGGAGTCTCCGAGAGCGACTTCTGCACTTCCATATTTAACTGCATCACAAGTGTACTTCAGAAGTTGCTGTCAGCTTTACTATATAATAACAGCAACAACTATCTTACTATTATTAATGTAGCAATCACTGGGCCAATATCAAAATCAAAAGAATGGACGTAACTCTTAATGAGTGAAAATGACAAATGAATGCTCAATTGGTACCATTCTCGCTTCTAAACCACAAGGTACTGCGTCCAAATCCTACTCCTGGACTTGAGTGCAAAAATCAAGGCTGACACTCCAGTGCGCTACAGAGGGTGCCATTTTTCAGGCAGGTTGCTAAACCTAGGCTCCATCTGTCTCCTTGGTTCCATGTAAAGGATCTCATGGCACTACTTCAAAGAAGAGCTAGGGAGTTATCCCTAGTGTCTTGGCCAATGTTTAATTCCTCAGTCAACATCACAAAACCAGATCATCCAATCATTATCACATTGCTAATTGTGAGAGTTTGTTCTGCACATGTTATCTGCCACTTTTCCCGTATTAAACAGTGACAGTTTCAAAACTACCTCGTTGGCTGTAAAGTACTTTGAGACATCTGGTGGTCATGAAATGTGCTGTAAAATAAAGTCTTTCTTTAGTACAACCAGCTTTCACATTAAGTTATCCGCAGAATAAGATTTCTTTTGTACGTTACTTTGCAACAGACTGGAAATGTCAGTATAATTACAACAAGAAAAAGCAGTTGCCCTGAAAAGAAATGCGCATACATGGTTAGACAAGTGAGTTACCACTCACTATTAATGGAATCGTGAACATTGGTAATCCAGGAATAACATAAAACTTAGTTTTGTTTGAGATGGGTAGAAACAATAGCCAAATTGGCTTCACTAGCATCATCTATATGGGATAATGTCGCGTGATGAATTCAGCAATTTCCCAATTTCAGCAATGTCTCAATGCTACATGAGATTAAAGCTGTTTTGAAACTTGTTGCAGTGTTAGAAATTATTTTAAGACAATGTACAAAATACTGTATTAATAACTTTGTAAGAAACTGCTCCATTTACATTTGCAGTTCAGATCTTGAAAGAAAATACTAACTAACTGAAATCCACCTCTGAGGGTAACAAGATTGTGTTGATTAACAAAGAAGGTACAAACTATTTTGAATAGTGCTGAAAACAGAAGTTGCTCTTAAAGCTTTTTTTCCCCAAGGACAACTGATGGAATGCCATATGCCAAATTATCACAACAATTTATACTACAGTAGAAAAGTGGTGTGTATTGGTTGGCATGTCAACTCTGGTGATCACCAAGATCTTACTCGGAGAATGTAAAGGGAACTATAATCTTCCCAAGCTTCTGGGCAATGCAAAAAAGGGAGGCTTGAGAATATTCCATTTGTTTGTAGTAACCAAATCTTTGCATATAAATGATTGTCACTTCTAGCCTGAGTGACTAAGCCATGTTAAAGAGCTCGATTATATTAAATTGGTTACTCCAGCTATCACCACATTCAGGATTATTCAGCAATTGCTGCCCAATTATGGAATCACATCTAACAATAGACATTTTGTGCAATGTAAAATAATTTCAAATTATTTATAGAAAAATCACAATAAAGAAATGGTTAATGCTATGCTAGATTGGTACACAATCATTAACATGTTTTAGATAATGAATATTATAAAAAAATGGCACATACCTACAGCCTGAGGAGCAATGATCTGGACAAATCCTGCTGAGAATGTTATAAGAACAACAGGGTATGTGACCCAGGCCAAGTACTGCAGAAAAACATTGTGCTCTAGGCCACCATACATCCATTTCTGAGCTGTGGAAACAAGCAATTATACAATGTTAAAGTAAATTCCTGGGGGCTGTGTGTAAGCATCTTTAAATCTGGTCACACTACTTGCTTAATGTACTGCAATACACATTATGATTAAACACATAAAAAAGACTGTTTTGTTAGCTTTTAGAGAATGCACAAAGAAATTATACAGTTATACAGCCCGGAAACAGACCCTTTGTTCCAACTTGTCCATGCCAACCAGGTATCCTAAACGGAGTACTCCCATTTGCCTGCATTTGGCCCATACCCCTCTAAATCTTTCCTATTCACATACCTGTCCAAATGTCTTTTAAATGTTGTAATTGTATCTGCCTCTCCTCTGGCAGCTCATTCTGTACCGCACCACCCTCTAAGAAAAAGTTGCCTCTTAGGTCCCTTTTAAATCTTTCCCCTCTCACCTTAAACCCATGCCCTCTAGTTTGGACTGCACCATCCTCAGAAAAAGATTTTGGCTATTCACCCTATCCATGCCCCTCATGACTTTAAAAACTTCTATAAAGGTCACCTCTCAGCCTCTGACGCTCCTGGGGATAAAAGTCCCAGCCCGTCCAGTTTCTCCTTAGAATTCAAACCCTCCAGTCCCAGCAACATCCTTGTAAACATATTCTGAACTCTTTCAAGTTGAATAACATCCTTCCTGTAGCAGGGCAACAGAACTGTAAACAGTATTCTGATATTGGCTTCACCAATGTCTTTTATTGCTGCAGCATAACATACCAACATGCTCTGACCAATGAAGACAAGTGTGCCAAATGCCTTCTTCACCACCCCGTCTAACTGTGATTCCACTTTCAAAGAACTATGCACCTACACACCTAGGTCTCTCTGTTCAACAACATTCTCCAAGGCCCTACCACTAACTGTATAAGTCCTGCCCTGGTTTGCCTTACTAAAATGCATCACCTTGCATTTATCTAAACTAAACAACATCTGCCACTTCTCTGGTCATTGGTTCCCATATTATCAATAACTTGTGATATTGAATTTAAGCTCACCTTTCCAAAGAACAGTGTCAGGACATTGATTAATTGTTTTCAATGAATCTCGAGGTTCTATTTGAACTTGGGGAAGGAGTTTAGTGCGGGGTGAGCAGTACGCTCAACATGAGAAGTAAGTTGTTTGTGGTGGGGCTTTAAAATCAGACCTCTGGAAAGATAACTTTCATGAAACAGAGCTTTAGATGATTTTTTTAAAAAATAGTTTGAGTTTGAAAATTATTAAAATAGATCACATATTGATGAACCTGTATTATTTATAAACTAAAGGCTATGCTATTGCTTTCCACTTTCTTTCTTTTCTAATTGTATAATAGTAAGCAAATGCACAAGACCAGAAAGACTACCTGGTAGTGTCAGTTTATAGGATATATAACAACTCCGAGTAGGTCTAATGCTCCAAAGTGACAATTTTGCAGACACTGATCCATCTCAGTCCTGAATTTGCTGGTGCAGTTTGGGAACATGCATACTCACGTTTGCACTTGTTATTTTTTGACACTTTATCTGATGCTGTTTCCAACAATTTGAAGCCTTCTGTAATTCAACCTTTTTTAAAACCAACTTGCTCCTTCATGGAAAGGAAATAACTATTTTCATTATCTAACCAAAAGTAGTTATGGAAATATGACTGCATCTTTACTACACTTTTTACACTAGCCTGACTCCACCACTCACCATACCCAGAAGAATGCATTACTGCCAGGATACCCCAGAATGGACTGGCATCCTTGCTTCCGTTAGTCTGGAGCTGTTGTGCGGGGGTCTTGACATTTGACCTGGACCTGTCAGACAAGGGGAAAACTGTGGCACACCACTTTGTGGACAGGCATCGGGGGTCCTGCTGGACAGGGTGGTGCAGAGATAGTCCTTGGGATAGGAGGATGTCCTATCAAAGGAGGCCACAACACCAGATCGTGTCTGAGGTTGCCCACTGAGGTTCAGTGCAGTCTCAGCCATCTGGAGAAATATGCAGCAAGGTAAGGAGGAGAGCGCTCTCCAGTCCCTCACTCTGTCTCTGCTACTACACTGACCTCCTACCTAAGCTCATGCTCGATCACTCTCACTGTTGCCTGCAACATCTTCCCCATTCAATCTTACCTTCCCCAGTACCCGACACCACAAACCAGGCAAGCTGCCTGTGCTGATTTGCTTACTCACTCAGTTGATATGCCTCCACACTTGCACTGACAGTCACAGCTGTGCTACCTACTTTCATCTCCCGTAATACCTGCGTCGGCTTTATTCCGGGAGGAAAGCAGCTCACAATAGGGCACGAGGAATAAGGATGGACGGTAAGCTGCCCAAAATTCAGCTCTCAGCCCTTAGGAGGGGAGGATCCTGACTTTGACTGCCCCGAGAGTGACTGACTGACCATGCCCAATCCCCTGGACTGGTATTGGTGATTGCCCTTAAGGTAGCGTGTCAGGATCCCCAAGCAAAGATTATCGCCTTTGACTTGACTGAGGACTGCTGACAACAACAACCAGCTTCCTGGCATTGAATCTACACTAAATGGAAAGGCAATATTCTAGTGCTGTGAGCCTGGTGTCTCTTTCAAAGCACAGAAACACAAGGTGAGGCAGGGATGCCGTGAGCATTCAGGTAGACTCAATATGCTCAGAGTGAGTGAGTGTGAAGAAAACAAGTGAACCCCCTGGTGATGCGGCCTAGTCCAGCCCAGGAGTTGGGCACATGTCCCTGAGTGCAGTGTCGTTGCTGCAACATTACAATGATAGTTTCTGGTACAGCCTGAGGTGCAGCATTGAAGGGCGGAAGCATCCTGCGAGTGGATCAGAGACGTGCCAGGAAGGTTCTCAGAGGCTGGCACATGTTCACGGTTCTGTAACATGTTATGGAGTGCAGCTGGTGCCCATGGACTGTGCCCTGAGGCAGTGATAGTTGGTGCCCAGTAAGCAGCAAGCTGAAGTCACCCAGGTACCCTTCTCACTTCCATGACAAGAATTCTCAGTGTCTAATTTGCTCATGCCGGGTAGTACGACAGAAAACTGCATATTGATGAGGAGAGACCTGCAGTCAATGATGTCATTAACAAGCAACACCACCTTCCCTTAATAGGTAACCCGTCACTGCCTGGTGAGAACTTGGTCTCAATGCCTGTAACTTTGTTAAAAGATGCAGGGAGTAGTTCCCAACATCAAGACAAGCCTTGCTGGATTTTTCACATGATTCACATCATAGCCCACATCTTTAAGACTCCTACAAGATTCCACCTACCTTTACAATAATCCGCAGTAACGCAGCTCAATATCACATCTAGCACTGTCCCACACTTACGTCAGGCTGGAGGTAACTAGAATTACCTCAATAAAAAGTTATGCTGATTTAGCTTTCAGCCAAACACCATGAGCTAGAATTAGCTGACAAGAATAACGGTGACACTAATTGCACTCATCATTATCTATGCATACAGGATTCAGAAATTTCAGACAAGGGATAAAATGCATCATTAAACTCAAAGATCAATAATTGTCTTTTGAGTTACGTCACACCACAATTAGACTCATGAAAACAGCATCTCTTGGAATGCATCAATATTGCAACATATTTGCACAGTAGATGTGAACTAAACTCAGAAAATTAACTTGTCTCATTATTAGGAGGATATTTTCAATGATATTGACAAGTGTTAATTGCTTTTACACATCCTTGATGGCATTGAAAATTAACTACAAACAAAGTTTCATTCCCTCAGGTTCCTATAGTGATTATAAACATAGAAAAATTAAATTTATTTTTACTTTCTTTCCTGAATCACTTTTCCGCTTTTAATCCAATCTCTGATTCTCTTGTTATTTCCTTTTCTGCACCTGAAAAAACCTTCACCCATTTGACTTTATAGGTCCTTGAATCTCTGTGCTGTTAGTTTCAATTTGATTTGTTAAGCAGATAGACAGTTGCCTATCCTGTCTGCCCAAGCCCCAGATGCCTAGTTTTCTTGGCTGCACTGTTATCAGTAAACATTTTCAGCTATTTACCAGTCAAAATAATTCAAAAACCAATGTGTGCAAATTATGCTCCCATAAATTTATATAGCTTCAATAAGGACAGAGGCGAGGTGAATCATTGAAACAAGAGATCAAAGTTGAGTTTTAAGTTCACACCAAAAATTTGATTATCCTTTCTAGGTTAAAACATTTTCTGCATTTAAAACCTGAACACAGACTGGAGATAATCACAACTGCATAATACTGCTTTTTTGGTAGACTGAAATAAAACAGAAAATGCTGTAAATACTCAGCAGGTTAAGCAGCATCTGTGAAGAGAGTTAATGTAATAGAACAATGATGACCTACACCAGGATAATGGAATGATGATAATTACAGGTGTTCACTGTACAGGTGTTTCAGATAACATTCCACAATCTGACTTTTTCATGCAGCGAATAACCTAATGAAAACAAACAGTGATTATGACTGGTTTCAAAACCACCAGCCTTGCCCTCCATCTGGCTTTCTTTGTCTGATGACCTCTAATCTCAGTTGGAGAAGAGATTTTTTTCCCCCTGTGAAATGCTGACATCTGATGCACGGGTGGAAATGCTGTTGTCAATTTGAAAAATTGGTAGTTGCTTTGCTTGAGTTAAAGTGCCTAATGTGCTGTAAAGGCTGTGTCTCTAACAAATGTACTACAACCAGAGAAGGAGCTTTGTTCATAAAAAAAATGTAAATTTTTAATTTTCGTGATAAATGACCTATACCTCAAGATTATTTCAAGCAGAGTGGAACTGACGATTAAAGTAAAATGGATAGAAGAAGTACAATTTCAAAGCTGGTAGATAACATAAGGATCAACAATCTAATAAATAGCCAGTAGGATAGTTGGAGACCCAGCAGGCCATAAACAGACCGATGGAACAGACGGTGCATGGCAGATGCAAGTTAATGCTGATTAAGTATGAAGTGATGTACTTTAGAAGAAACAACTTGAAGCGCCAGTATAATCTAAGTGGGATATTTTTAGGTGTACAAGAATAGAGGTATGAGTGTATATATTCTTGAGTCATTCAAGGGGTCACAGCAAATTGAGGAGATTGTTAAGACAGCACAGGAAATACTTGTTTTTTTTTTACAAAATTGGTTTTTGAATACAAAAACATGTCACGTTTTATGAAGAAAGGTCCCGACCTGAAACGTCAACTTTCCTGCTCCTCTGATGCTAGCTGGCCTGCTGTGTTCATCCAGCTCAACACTCTGTTGTCTCATGTTTTATGAATCACAGATGAGGCCTCAGCTGGAGTATTGCGTACAAATTTGAGCATTGCATTTCGGAATGGTAATTTATCCATGTGATATCAGGAATGAAGTACTGCTGATGTGCAGAAATCAAATTTGCCATTGTTCTCAAAGCACCAGAACTGGAGAAATCTAACGTATTCCAAATTTATTAGAGGTTTTTATTGAGCAATTGAAAAGAAACTATTTCTTTTGACAACTCAGTCAATATCTGCAGGTTATAGGATTGATCGATTGATAGAGGAGGTGTAATTGTAATGTTACCGGACTAGTAATCCAGAACTTCAGGCTAACAATTTGGGGACAAAAACAAAGTTGCTGGAAAAGCTCAGCAGGTCTGGCAGCATCCGTGAAGGAAAAAACAGAGTTAGTGTTTCGGGTCTGGTGACCCTTCCTCAGAACTGATGGTGGCTGGGAAAACGTCAGTTTATATGCAGAAAATAGGGAGGTGCATAAATAGTTGTTAATGGGGACTGTTAGTGACTAACAACAGGGGGTGTGTAATAGCAGGCTATGTGGTAACAAGGCCTGGTGTGTGGGGTAGGGGGCTGGACATGGGAGAGTTTAGGCCCTAAAATTATTGAACTCAATATTGAGTCCGGAGGCCTGCAGGGTCCCCAAGCAGAAAATGAGGTGTTGTTCCTCCAGCTTGCGTTGGGCTTCGCTGGACCACTGCAGCAAGCCAGAGACAAAGATATTGGCCAGGGAACAGGGTGGTGTGTTAAAGTGGCAGGCAACAGGTAGTTCAGGGTTTTTTTTGCAAGCAGAACATAGATGTTCTGCAAAGCGGTCGCCAAGTCTACACTTCATTTCCCCAATGTAGAGGAGACCACATTGTGAGCAGTGAATGCAGAAGACTAGATTCTGGGAAGTGCAGGTAAAGTGTTGCTTCACCTGGAAGGTATGTTTGGGCCCTTGGATACTGGGGAGGGAGGAGGTAAATGGGCAGGTGTTACACCTTCGGCGTTCGCAGGGGAAGGTATCTTGGGCCTGTGGTGGGTGTTGGGGGTGAAGGGAGTGTGGACCAGGGTGTCCCGGAGGGAATGGTCCCTGCAGAAGGCAGACAAGGGAGGGGAGAGGAGTGTATGTCTAATGGTGGCATCTCACTGGAGGTGGCAGAAATGGTGTCTGATGATTTTCTGGATGTGGATGCTGGTGGGATGGTAGGTGAAGATAAGGGGAACCCTATCACTGTTGCAGGAGGGAACAGCCCTTCTGGACTCAATATTGAGTTCAATAATTTTAGGGCCTAAACTCTCCCATGTCCCAGCCCCCTACCCCACACACCAGGCTTTGTTACCACATAGCCTGCCATTACACACCCACTGTTGTTAGTCACTAACAGTCCCCATTAACAACTATTCACCTTCCCAGCCTGATCATTAGCAACTCCTTTGTCTGTCCAACTGTCTTTCTCTCTCTTTGGGCTCTATCCTATCGTTTACTCCCTAGCCCACCCACCTCCCCATTTTCTGCATATAAACTGACATTTTCCCAGCCATCATCAGTTCTGAGGAAGGGTCACCGGACCAGGAACGTTAACTCTGTTTTTGCCTTCACATATGCTACCAGACCTGCTGAACTTCTCCAGCAACTTTGTTTTCGTTCCTGATTTACAGCATCCGCAGTTCTTTTGGTTTTTAATTAACAATTTGGGGATGTGGGTTAATATCCTACCCTGTTAGATGGTGAAATTTTAATTCAATAAGAACTGAAATAATAGAAAACTAGCCATGGAACTGCTGTTGATTGTTATAAAAAAATCCATCTGGCTCACTAATGTCTTTTGGAAAGGAATCAGCCATCCTTACCTGGACTGGCATACATGTGATTCCAGACCCATAACAATGTGGTTGACTCTTACTTGCCCTTTGGGAAATTAGGCATGTGTAATAAAAGGCTGGCCTAACCAACAATACCAAATTCCATGAGTATATAAAAAATTGCAAAGAAACTAGACTGGAAATGAACAGGAAGTAGGTCACATGGAGGGTTGTTAAATTCTAGACTATTTGAAATGGTAGTAGAACCTGGCTCTTTTTGAACTTGTAAAGGGCAATTGAATGCGTATTCCAAGAAAACTAATTTTGAGGGTTTCAGGGAGAAAGCTGGGTTGTGGAACTAGATTCAGTTGCTCTTTCAAAGAACCTTGCAATATAGAAGAGTCTCTATGATCTTCAGAAGTATCCAGAACTTGGTACTTACTTTGTGCTTTATAGATACACTGTTTCTAAAGAATGTAAAAACTACTTTGCACCAAAAACATTGCCCTTCCTGAAAATATTTAAGACATCAATGACATTATATTGCTAGTGCAAACAGAGGTGCCATTGGATGCAATTTGTATTAATAAATTTAAGTCAGTTGTAAATAATCTTTCAAAATGAAGCCAATTTCCAACAATGCAGCCTATGTAAAACTGAAGAGATATGGGTAAAGGATCTAACGCAGGCTTTTACTTTAGCTTTTATAATAAAGATGAACGGGTATTTAAGTTGTTTATGGTCACAAATAGGTCTCCTGCTCTGTCAAACATAAAGCAGCTCAAAAAATATTCCATATGTGGCAAATCTGAAATAAAAACAATAACGGCAACATTTAGCAGGTTACACAGCACCTGAACAGAGAGGAAGGTGGGGCTAGCTATTCTGCTCTTCAGATATTTTGTCAGAATTGGAAAATGTCGTCAATGAGGACCAAAATTCAGCCACAGCCTGCTCTTCACACAGAACGAAAGGCTCTCGAATGTTCTTTTACTCTGGCTGTTTGTTTTCTAACTTGTAGCTATCCTTGTACATTTATAAACTTATCTTCGTCTTTTCTTTCTTTAGTTCCTACAATACCTAAGATTTAGAGTTAACTCCAAAATTAAAACCTATCCATGTTGCATTTTTCTGCTTCGCTGTACTTCCTTCAAACATGAATGATTACTTCATATTTCTAACATGCTTGACAGCAACATTAGTTTAGGTAATCAGATTACTCATGCCATTTTCATTATGTTCACAGATAAAACTTGCAGAAATGTGTACATTAAATTTAATTTTGGAATATTCTTAGCAGTTACATTTCACTAATTGTTAACAGGTATATATTATTATCACATGGTCTCTGAAGCTTGTGGTCACATGCCCACTCGGTTCAGTCTGAATATAGGAAACTTTGTCTGCTGATTTCATTTTCTTCCCATCAAAGGTCAAGTAAAATCATAGGATTCAGTTATCAACAGATTGGGACAACATCTTGTGGTGAAATTATCTTGGGTGTGTCAGGTGAACTGCAGTTTTACCTACAAATGTCCTATTATTTTATTACCAAAGCAGACTTTTGGAAAATAAAAATGGCATTTCTGAGGATGAATCACCTTTGTAAACTATAATGATTACTTACATTGACTATTCAAACTGTATCATAAATTGCTGAAATAATTTATAATATTTGGCCAGTTTCAGCTGTGCCAGTTTTGGTGGGTTGCTGTATATCTATCAACGCCTAATGAAGAGGGCTTGCAATTACCAAATAAAAATTCAAGTTAAAACAAGGGTGCTTTGTAACGCCTGGTTGCATAAGCAATAGTTTTAGAGGTTCTGTTTTATATTTAAATCATAAAAATAAGAGTCAAAGGTTTTTTTCAAAAATGTCGTCAAAATAAGAAAAGGCACTAGGAAACTGCTCTATGATTTGGACTCCATTGAGAAAAGTTGATAATATTAACAAGATTAGATGTATCTTTATGTATTGCTTTGAATGATAAAAATTATTTGATGCCATTTTTCTTTTTGGGGAGTTACAAAAATAATATGCAACGTATGAGAAAAAAAAAGACTGGTCTATGGCATCCTTTTAGAATATATCAAAATATCACAGTAGAAAATGTTGGTGAATAAGGAAGATAATTCTTTTCAGTCATTGTGACAACAATTTAATTACATTATGCTAATTTACTTAATATACAGGAAAGCTAATTTAAAATACAACTTCAGAGCTTAAACAATTGGTCCATGGTTTACTATAATGCATGAAGCTAGGATAGTAATGCTATTTTAAAATATTCTAATCAACAAAAAAAAAACTAATATCACTAAGCTGAAAAGGTTGATTTATAAAATGCAGTTATCCTGCAAATATTTCTCATGCAAGTTTTTTTTCTTCTAACAATCTTCGGAACTCAGATCTAGACAGCATTTCCATTTGTCTGAAGTTTATGGAATGCAATCAATGAGAAATGTTTAAAAGATGTTAAGGGAAATATTAAAGTTATACCCACATTTTTTGAGCCCCTTCCAATTTCACAGAATCAGTGTATTGATGGATGTTATTTGGCCCACTTTGTCAGGTCGACAAAAGAGCAATGCAATTAATCCTATTCTTTCATTTATCTGTGGGAAAAATTCTGTTTTTGAACTTGCAGCAGTCTTTTTACCATTTTGTGTTGTGACTATCAAAAAAAATTTAAGTTTGAAACTATTAACACTGCGTGGTGGGAGTCCCGAGTGGATTAGTTCATCATCATTCAAGAATGTACAACTTGGATTCAGACATATAAATGTATCGAGGAAACATTAAAATTAAACTCAATGAGTTTGCAATGTAAGTAATAAGACTAATTTTTTACCTCCGGAGCCCAGGGATAAATTTCAGCCCTCCCGCGTACAAGCTAAAAGTTATCTGGCAAACCCGGAGGGCAATTGTGGGGTAGAAATATTTGTTCATCTATAACTACGCGTGAGGTGCCGGATGACTGGACAGTGCCTTTGTTTAAGGAGGGATGTAAGGAGAAGCCTGGAACTATAGACATGGGAGTCTGACTTTGATGGTCGGTAAGTTGACGGAGTTGAGTCTGAAAGATATGATTTACTTGCACTTGGAGAGGCAAGGAATGATTAGGGATAGTCAGCATGGTTTTGAGAGAGGGAAATTGTGTCTCACAAAATTGATTGAGTTTTTTGAGGAAGTAACCAAGAAGACTGATGAGGGCAGAGCAGTGGACTTTGTTTACTTGGACTTTACTAAAGCCTTTGACAAGGTTCCGCATGGAACACCAATTAGTAAAGTTAGACCACTTGGATTCATGGTGAACCTGGATACAAAATTGGCTTCACGGCATGAGACAGACAGAGTTGGTGGAGGGTTGTTTTTCCAACTGGAGGACTGTTACCAGAGGTGTTCTACAGAGCTGGTTCTACTTTTGTTGTCATATAAATGATTTAGATGAGAATATGGAAGGCATGGTTAGTAAGTTTACAGATACCAAAATTGGTGGTATAGTGGACAATGAAGAAGGTTATCAAAGATTGCAAAGAGATCTTGATCAATTGGGTCAATGGGCTGAGGAGTGGCAGCTGGTGTTTAATTTGGATAAATGCATGGTATAAAATTTGGGCAAAACAAACAAGGGCAGGACTTATACAATTAAAACGGGGTTCTTGGGTTGTGTTGTAGAACAGAGAGATCTAGAGGTTCCGGTAAATAATTCTTTGAAGTTTGCATCACATGCAGACAGGGTAGTTAAGGCGGCATTTAGCACACTTGTCTTCATTGCTCAGACCTTTGAATATCAGAGTTGGGACATCATGTTGAGGTGGTACAGGATGTTGGTGAGGCCTCTTCTGGAATACTGTGTCCAGTTCCAGTTGTCCTGTTACAGGAACGATATTGTTAAGCTAGAGGGGGTTCAGAAAAGATTTACCAGGATGTTACTGGGAATGGAGGGTTTGAGTTATAAAGGAGAGGCTGGAGCTTTTTCACTGGATCGTAGGAGGTTGAGGTGTGACCTTACTGAAGTTTATAAAATCATGGGTGGTACAGATAAGGTGAATGGCAGATGTCTTTTGGCAGATGGGATTTTGAGGCTATGAAGCATATTTTTAAGGTGAGAGGAGAAAGACTTTTTTTTAAAAATCATGAGGAGCAACTTTTTTTTTAAGCTTAGAGAGTGGTTTGTGCATGGAATGAACTTCCAGAGGAAGTAGTGGATACAGGTACAATTTCAACATTTAAAAGACATTTGGCTAAGGACATGAATAAGAAATGTTTGGAGGGATATGGGCCAAGCATAGGCAGGTGAACTAGTTTAGTTTGTGATTATGGTCAGCATGGACTGGTTGGACTTAGAGGCATAGCAAGGAAACAGACCCTTATGATCCTATGACTCAAATAAAGATCCAATCATATTGTTGACTTTTCCATTATGTTATGCCCAAAGTATTACAAGGTCAATGAAAAGAATATCTACACATCAGTTGTCTAATGTTCTGTTTGGACTAAAGCTAGGCAAGGTTTTCAAACTTTTGCACAAAATATACCTATTACGGATGATTTATAATTGGAATTAATTCTGAGCAATCTAAATCTGCTCCCAGTGGATAAGTGTGCAAAGAATGGAATTATTCATTATTCAGAACTAATATTTCAATCTCACCCAGTGGTTGCAAGGGTCAGGAGAAACAATGATTGGAAATGTCATGCCTGTCTAATACTAATGTATTTCTAAGGATGAGGGTTGCCGCCCACAAATAAAGCACTTTCTAGTATATCTGATTGGTATAAACTTTGAATTGATTGATCCAACCAGTGTTTATAAATTGAAAGCACAGGCTGAATTTTCAGGTGCCATCAGTGCCCCAGGACAAGAATGGAGGCAGGGAGGCTCCAGAAATAATTGTGTCGAAGGACTATTAATTACAATGTGTTATAAGAGAAGGAAGGTAGAGGATGCAATTTTAATGGGCTGGTGAGATCATCTCGACACAGGTACAGGAGACAGCATGAGAAATGAACTTAAAATAAAAGAAATGAAGACTGAAATACTTTTGACAACTTTGAGAAGCAAAGGGAATTTGGAATTTACAATTAAAAAACTGAACCCCAGAGACTGCTTGGGTTTGGTCAATCAATTAAAATGTGTTTCAAAATACCAATCTGCTATTTAAAAAAAAAACTGTTCCAAACAGTATAATGAAGTTTTCAAACCATAACATGAAATGGAGGATTAGGAAGAAAAAGATAGAAATATAGATCAAAAGATAGGGAATTGTATTGGTTACAACAAGTTTCAGTCAAGTGATGAATCTATTGGTGGCAAATCTTTCAACTGTGCAGTATTGGGCAGTGGGTGCATGTCTACAGTGTGTGGAACACATTGGCAAAATGCTACCTAAACTGAGTAATAAGGATTGGAATAAAGTTAAGGAATTTGAGATTTCCATCCAGTTTCAGAATATGGGATGAAAACACACTAAAATCTTTTTAAGAAAAACTGTCATTCGTTATAAAATAGCTGGAAACAATCATTTGATTTGTACTGATATAGTATCCAGTGAACTATTACCTGTTATTTAATAAGTAATTGATGAAATGAACAGAAAAAGCTGGATATGGAAAATGATAAAGTTCTGTATTGGAAAAGTCTGTGAAATTGATTTATGCAATTGGGGTACTGTTTTATTGCTTTAATGGAATATAAGCTCCATAAGCTAATAATAATTAAAGAAGTGTTATTGACATGAGGGGGCAGAAGTTTAGAAGACAAAAGGTCAATTGTGTTAAAACTACATAGGCAAATTGCCCATTCATCATTCAAAAGGTTAAAAATGTTAGAAAAGGATGCAGGAAGTAGGACAGACAAACTGAAAAATTATTGGCTGTATTCGCAACAGCTCTCCATGCTAATAATTCATGGCAAATGGTAGAAGGGCAGAGTCTCTAACTTGAGTGTTGTTCGAAAAAAAATGACAAAGATGTTTTGTTGAAGCTTTACACCTTACACACATCAGGACTATTTGCAAGAATACAAACTCAAGGACAAAACCAATATTTTTACTGCATAGTGGAGAATGCAGATTGGTTGGCAAGTGGACTGTGGCTATCTTCTATGATTATCAGATACATTTCCATGAAGAATACACCCATCAGTACTAATTGACAGGTTTAAAAACTAGGATTTGTGAAATTTTAAATCAGACAAGTTGACTGTGATTAGTTAGGGCACTGCCCTGAGAAATGAACCATCAAATGAACTATTTGTTGAGTTGAACAGGCAGCCTGTGTGAAAAATTCTCTGTCTGCAGAGTTGAACCCTGTGTATTGATATGTGTTGTTACATATTAATGTATACAGTCAGCACATGCAAGTGTACCTCTTTATGAGGCCAACTGATAATCTTAAATTGGTTGTCAGAGTAATTCCTTGCACATTCAGGATTATGCAAGAAACATTATCCAATTGCCGAATTCACAACTAATGTTAAACACTGTCTAATGAGTGTAAGGCGAAAACCTTCAACGAAATGTGTCTTTTTTCAGCAAGTCCTGTACTACCAAATAATAACGTGTATACCTGAAATAGAGCCATAGAGTCATACAGAACGGAAACAGACCCTTTTGTCGTCCAACTTGTCCATGCCAACCCGTATTCTAAACTGAGCAAGTCCTATTTGCCAGCACTGGCCCATATCCCTCTAAATCCTTCCAATTTATGTACCCATCCAGATGCCTGTGTAATTGTACCCACCTCCACCACTTCCTCTGGCAGCTCGTTCATACAGGCACCACCCTCTGCGTGAAAATGTTGCCCTTCAGGTCCCTTTTAAATCTTTCTCCTCTCACCTTAAACGTATTCCTTCTAGTTTTGGACTCCCTCAACTTGGGACAAAGTTCTTGGCTATTCATCCTATCTATGCCCCTCATGATGTTATAAACATCTGAGGTCACCTTTCAGCATCTGATGTGCCCGTCTCTTCTTGTAGCTCAAACCCTCCAATCCCGGCAACATCCTTGGAAATCTTTTCTGCAAGTTTCAAGTTTAAGCAGGAAGACCAGAATTGAATGCAGTATTCTAAAAACGGCCTAACCAAAGTCCTGTACAGCCGCAACATGACATCCCAACTCCTAAACTCAATGCTCTGACGAATGAAGGCAAGCTGCCAAACATTTTCTTCACTTTGTCTACCTGGGATGCCAGTTTCAAGGAATTATGCACGTACACTCCTAGGTCCCTTTGTTTGACAACACTTCCCAGGGTCCTACTTTAAACTGTATAGGTCCTGCCCTGATTTGCCTTACCAAAATGCAGCACCTCACATTTATCTAAATTAAACTTCAGCTGCCACTCCTCCGCCCATTGGCCCATCTGATTAATGTCCCATTGCACTCCAAGATAACCTTCTTCACTGACCGCTACACCAATTTTGGTGTCATCTGCAAACCTACTAACCATACATCCTATATTTACATCCAAATCATTCATATAAATGACAAAAAGCAGTGAACCCAGGACTGATCCTTGCAGCATAGCACTGGTTACAGGTCTCCAGTCTGAGAAACAACCCTCTACACCACCCTCTGTCTCCTACCTTAGAGCCAATTTTGTATCTTAATTGGCTAGTTCCACATGGATTCCATGTGATCCAACCTTTTTTTAAACAGTCTACATTGCAGAAACTTGTCAAGTGCCTTTTTGAAGTTCATACAGACAACATCTACTGCTCTGCCTTCATCAATCTTCTTTGTCACTTCTTCAAAAAATGTCAAACATGTTAGTGAGACACGATTTCCCACGCACAAAGCCATGTTGATTCTCCTTGATCAATCCTTGCCTTAACAAATGCATATAAATCCTGTTTCTCAGAATTCCCTCCAATAACTTACCCACCACTGATGTCTCACTCGCCTATAGTTCCCTGGTTTTTCTTTACCATGCTTTTTAAAATAATGGCACCACATTAGCTAACTTCCAATCTTCCAGCACCTTACCTAAGGCTATTGATAGTACAACTATCTCAGCAAGGGACCCAGCAATCTCTTCCCTACCTTCCCACAAAGATTTGGGAGATACCTGATCAGGATCTGGGAATTTAACTACCTGTTATACATTTAAAGACATCCAGCACCTCCTCTTCGAGAATATGGACACTTTTCAAGATTTCACTATTTATTTCCCCAAGTTCCTTAGCTTCCATATCTTTTTCCACAGTAAATACTGACGCAAAATATTTGTTTAGTATCTCAACCATCTCCAGTTGTTCCACAAATTGACCTCCTTATTCTCTCCTTAGTTACTCCTTTGTCCTTAATGTTATTAGTAGAATCTCTTTGAATTCTCCTTAACCCTGTTTGCAAAGCTATCTCATGTCCCCTTATTACCTTCTAATTTCCAAATTACGTATACTCTAAGTGCCCTTATACTCTTCTAGGAAGTCACCGGATCCCAGCTGTCTGTACCTGACATATGTCTCCTTCTTTTTCTTGACAAGAGCCTCAATTTCTCTTGTCATCCAACATTCCCTACACCTACCAGCCTTTCCCTTTATATGAGCCGGAACATACTGTCTCTGAACTCTCACTGTCTTGTTTTTAAAAGACCTCCCACTTTCCAACCATCTCTTTATCTGAAAATAGCCTCTCCCGATTGACTTTTGAAATTTCTTGCCAAATACCATTAAAATTGGCCTTACTCCATTTTAGAACTTTAATTTTTAAATCAGGTACAACAAAGACCAAATTCAGAACATTAACAACATAGTCCAACATACAGGTAAGTTAAGAGCATGAAAGCATTTTATTGAATTCTTCAAGAGTGTATTAAACCCAAGGTTATGCCAGGTTTCATTTTGAAACATACTGACAATGCTGAAGTGAGACACAGTCCCAGACAATTGAACGGGTTTTTACGTGAGATGAGGTTGAAAAGATTAGTAATAGGGTCACTAATTTACACCATGCCTTGGTCTAATGTGTGCAAATTTATTTCCCAATTTGATCCCTCTATGCCACTATATTATTATTTTAATTGATGCAGCACCATAAACATTACCCATTTAAAACATGCCCACAACATAAAATCACTTCGGCTGAGGTGGCTAGGTAACATAATTAATAATACCACTAAACATATAGTAAATCTCTCTACGTACCGTGAGAAAGCAAGGAGTTACACATGGTTTCGATTTTGTTTTGCCTTCAAGCCACATCAACTGAGAAGAGATACTTAAGAGTTTAAACGTCTCAACTCCCAGCTATACTGCCACAAACCAGTGTCCACTGAAGACAGTAAATCTTCAATTTGAAGATGTGCCTAGACAACCTAGCATAAACATATTGCAGGATAATGAATGATGTCCAATTTTCACATGCAACATGAACATCTGGTAGGTCAGCAACTTGTGCAGATGAGTTGTGTTTTAGTGACACCATGTCTGACCAAAGAGACAATGTTGCCATGGGATTCCAACCAGAGTCAGTGCTCAGAAATATCATTGTTAGGTTCCATGAGAAACAAGTCTTTGATGTAATGATACCTAACCTCCTATTTCTCATGTACTTCCAATATGTGGATAATATGTTTGCTTTGTTAAAGTCTGAAGGTGCATGAAAGAATTTCCTTACATGTCTCTCTACAGGTGCTATCCTGTGCTTAAATTCATCTTTGAAATAGATTTGTCAATTGGGCTGCCTTTCCTTGATGTCCTATTTCAGAAATCAGCCAGGGGATTCCCTACTACTATGTACTACAGATCCCCCTTCACTGGTCGGTATCAATACTTTCCAATTAACCTGTTCAGAGATGTTATTACACACTTCTGGAGAGGTGCGTCTCAAACTCAGACCTCCTGGCTCAGAAGTAGGGACACTACCACTGCACCACAAGAACCCCCACTGGTCAGCATATAATTCAGAATTCCTATATTCCATACATGATAAGATTAGTTAATCAGAAACCTTTGTAAATAGTGCCTGAACCATTTGTTCAGCATGCGAACCTGATGCTGAAATTGGGAGTATCAAAGGCCTCCCACTGGATAATGATGACCCTGATCAGATCATTTCTCACTAAAATTAGCACAAATCCATGGATGACCATAAGGTGGTCACTCTTGATCCTGTAAAGTGCCCAGTTTATGCCAGATTACCCTAAGGTAAGGTAGCTCAAATTCTGAGCAACAGGTGAACCTAGTTGTTTCATCCAACTACTACACAGTAACATTCACAGTTCATAGGATGCAGCTGTCAAGCTAAAAAGGCATTGTACTTTCTAAACAAATGAGTAATTTGGTATATGAATTTCACTGCCAGTGTAACATCAGGTCTGAAGGTCATACATCCCAAAGACTGGCAGCTGCTATCAAACAGCATGTTCATTTGGCTATTCACAAAAAAGCACAGTACTTACTTACCCATCCTGCCCACAATCGCAAAACGTACAAGAATAAACAAATTCTGACGATCAAAATGAGGCGGTCAGTCCCAAAGGGCAACTACCAAAAGTGGGTACTAAAGTCAGATGTTTACCACGAGGGACAAGCCAGCAGAAAAAGTTCAGCTATAATAAGTAGAGGAGAGAAGGCAACTCTGAAATAAAACAACTAGTTATCTATAGCAACTAGTCAGAAACATTAACTATAAAAATGTACAGTAAGAAAGCACGGAGTAAGCTCAGACACTGGCTCTGGGAGAGAACATATCCCCAGAAAGTGATTGTGAATTGTGGAAAGAAACCTATATCATTGGAGGGGGGAGATCAAAATATTAGCAGTCCAGGACCAGACGGAAGGCCAAATAGATGGCGTAGATTGACAAGATAGAGCAGACTTGGAGTGCCACCAGGATCAGGAGACTTGGATAAGAATATCAGGAGAATACCTCTGGATCTCAAAGGTTTCAGGTATGTCATCTATATTTCCCAGTGTCTAAATAGCCAAGGGCTGCATTTTATGGGAGACAACAAGGTGCAGGGCTGGATGAACACAGCAGGCCAAGCAGCATCATAGGAGCAGAGAGGCTGACGTT
>NC_063344.1:30963925-31023041 GCF_021869965.1 Rhincodon typus
CCTTCATCAGACCCTTTTCTGATGAAGGGTCTAGGCCCGAAACGTCAGCCTCTCTGCTCCTATGATGCTGCTTGGCCTGCTGTGTTCATCCAGCCCTGCACCTTGTTGTCTCGGATTCTCCAGCATCTGCAGTTCCTACTATCTCTGATTCGCTGCATTTTATGGGGTTTTTTTTGGCTGTGACAATTTCTAGAGTTTCATAGAGCTCTCCATGAAGCCCAGCGAAACTTCTCAGCAAAACTCACCTCATTAAAATCTACCATGTTTGATGACACCTGTCTTGTTTGACACTAGCCCAATTCCACCATTTGTTCTACCCAGAACAACTCACCACTGACAGGTCAACTCAGAACGCACAGGTGTCCCTGGCCCGACTGCTATCTTTAAAAGGCCATTGGGCACCCAGACAGCACAGATCCTGAGCTGTCTTCCACAGCTCCTCACATTTGCAGTAGACATGGCAGAGAAAGTAAAAATTGCTGCTCCACATTGTGAACAGGGTCCTGGAAGTCTTGATGGATGGGATGGTGCAGGAGGGCTGACCTCTTACCTGCTCTATCAGTGCTACTGTACCAACCTCCCAGCAAGGCTCAAGCTCCAGCACTCTCATTCTTGACAGTAACACTGTCCCCATTCACTCTCACCCACCCAACCCCCAACACCACTCTCCCTGCCTGCCTTCCGCATTGCCAGTTTATACACTGGGGACTCATCCCTACCTGTACCAAAAGTTACAGCTGTGCCACCCACTTTCATTTCCCTTCAGGCATGCTTTTCTCTCATTCTAAGAGGGAAACACTCCACAGTAGGTCAGAAAGAATCAAGACCGGTATAACGTTGCCTGCGGTTCAGCTCATCTCCCCTTAGGGGGGCAGAATCACAAGTCCAAGCACTCCAGGTGGTTGACTGACCACACCTGGACTGGTATCAAAGGCTGCCTTGTCTTGCTGTGTCAGGGCTATGCGAAGACCATCCCCCTTGGCTTGAATAAGGATTTCCTAGCTTTGCATCTGCACTAAACAGTATGGAAAGGTAGCAGAACTGAAAGACCAGCATCTCTGGGTCAGGAGCAAGGCTTAAAAAGGCAAGACAAGGCAGAGATGCCTTAGGTAAGCCATCCACATAGGCTCAAAGTGAGTGTGAGTGCTAAGAGACCAAGTGAACAATGCAGAGGTGTAGCCTGGTCCAGTCTGTGAGCTGGATGCATGTCCCTGAGTGCAGAGTATCCTTGCTGCAGCATCACAGTGATAGCTGCCATTGCACCTCATGCACAGCAATGAAGCACAGGATTGCACTCTAAGTTGATCGAAGATACCAATATACAAACAAGGAAAAAGGAACAAGAGTAGGCACCTTGGAGTGAAGCCTATGCTGCCATTCAATAAGACCATGGCTGATCTAATTTTAACCTCAACTGTACATTCCTGCATATCTCCGATAATTATTCATCCCGTTAATGAATAAAAATCTATGTACCTCTACCTTAAAGATATTGAAAGATTCTGCATCTACTGTCTGTTGAGGAAGGGAATTCCAAAAACGACTAACCCTCAAAAAAAATGTTATCAATTCCGTCTTACATGGGCAACCTCTATTTTTTAAAAATGATGAGTATGAAGATGTGCCAAGTGGTTCCTTAGAGACTGGTATATGTTGAATGCCAATGTCTATGGTTGTGGGGTGTACGTAGCTCATCACCTTGAGGATGGACTGTACCTTGACATGTTGGTAGCTGGTGTCCAGTCCTTTGGATCAAGTGGTGAACTGATGTGATCAGATCCCCATTCTGACTTCCATATCGAGAATTGTCAACAACTAGTTTGCTCATGACACATGGTAGGATAAAAAGCTGCATATGAAATGAAGTGAGATCTACAGTTAATAGCATTAAGAAGCAATAATCCCCCTTAATAGGAACTTGCTGCTGCCTAGCAAGAATTCACCTTGATGCCCAGAACTTAATTTAAGAAATGGAAAAAGTTGCTCTCAACATCGAGATGTGTCTTACTGGATTTCCCGAGTTATTCTACTAGACTTCTCCCCATAAGAGAAATAGTGACAGTATCTACCCACACACAAACACAGAAGAGATCAGGGAGCCCAGGTATGAGAATGAGGGGGATGTGGATATAACAGTTTGGAGGAAAGAGTGAGTAACATCTTTAGGAGAGATACCTGCAATGCACACAGGGCACACCCTGAAAGATCCTGTCGTTCCCACAAGTTATTTAAACAATAGCCTTCTGAATCTCACCCACCTGCCCACATCAACTATTTTATGGAATGGTTAGTGTATTATTTGAATCAATTGGTTTGTCAATAATCTCAATTGCATTTTGTTTTGAAAATGACGGACAGGCTGCAGATTTCAGCACCTGCCTACCTATTATATTGTGGGGAATGGGTCAGAGGCTGGTGGGAAGGTGGTGTACAGCAACCCATCATATTTTAAATGCATTCTACCAAAATTACATGGGATGAAATCTAGCCCCAAGTGCTTGTTTATTCACCAGCACAGATAACCATTATTATTAAATTCAACACATAAACTATTCCTAAAATAAATTGATAGAATTTCAATAACAGAGTCTATATTTTTCGTACATGAAATTAACATTGTTATGAAAACACTTCAGATTTAATCATTTTTGTGGACTTGAATTTGAAAGATTGTGGATCCCTGGAATATTTTATTAAGAGGTCAATGAAAGGACATTGGAACTTTTCTTTTCAAACACGGCATTTGTGGAAAATCATATCTGTTGTGATAACTGCTTACTCACTGATGAACTGTGACTTGGATCTATGAGGATGAAGCTGCAGCTTTTACTCTGGAGATTGTTGATTTGAATTTTTCCGTTGATAGCCAGCCTCAGGAAGGATCATCTCATCCCAGCTCTCCTAATGTTGGGGTCCATGCGGGACACTGGCTACCCTGGCTCTATTTCATCCTGGATTGTCCCCCTGAAGAGGGCTCCCCACCACCACCACCTCTCCCACCACCCTCATCCACCCCCACGACCACAGACACACACACACACACACAAAAAACCTGATGCTGTGATTCCTAAGCAAGCTGCATTGGGAAAGATGGTGGAGACATCTGTTTGCGTTGGTGAGACCTATCTTTATGCAACAGAACATTAGTCTGACAGCTTGAGCATCTTAGTCTATTTTTTGTTTGCTTTGTGTTTCAAAGATTAAGATTTATTGGCCAGCAGTGTTTTCTTCCCAAATTGAATATCTGAGAAATATCATTTTCTTCACTCCTTTACCATGGGTGTGTTTGTTTATGGTTATTTAGAGGAGTAACCAGTTTGTAATATAAATATTATGTGTCTTAAACCATTTTTGAATTGTTTTATTCATTCATGGGATGAGGGTGTCGCTAGCTAGGCAGCATTTATTGCCCATCCCTAATTGTCCAGGGGGCAATTAAGAGTCAACCACATTGCTGTGGGTCTGGAGTCACATGTAGGCCAGACCAGGTAAGGATGGCAGATTCCTTCCCTAAAGGGCATTAGTGAACCAGATGTGTTTTTCCAACAATCGACAATGGATTCACAATCATCATTAGATTCTTAATTCCAGATATATATTGAAATCAAATTCCATCTGCTGTGGCAGGATTCAAACCCAGGTCCCCAGAACACTATCTGCTTCTCTGGATTAACAGTCCAGTGATAATACCACTAAGCCATCGGCTCCCCATTGTGTTTATTAAGCAAACTTGGTGGATAGATCTTTTCATTTTAAGTCTAAAATAGAGAATGTGTTCAATTAGTCATATTGGGGACTGGGTAAAACCATGGTTAACTGTCTGTGTGGTGTTTGCATGTTGTCCTCATGTCTGCGTGGGTTTCCACCGAATGCTCCAGTTTCCTCCCACACTCCAAAGATGGGCAAGTTAGGTGGATTAGCTATGGTAAATGTGAGGTTACGGGGATAGGGCGGGGATGTGCTGTGGGATGCTCTTTGGAGGGTTGTTGCAGACTTATTGGGCTGATTGGACTCTATCTGTTTTGTAGGGATTCTATGATTACATGTACTGTATGACTTGTGGAGTAGTGGGACTAGATAAAAATATCAGTGCACTCATCACATTATAAACATGACAATTAAAAAAAAAAAAAAAAAAGAGTTAACCAAGCATATTCAGAGATAGTAGGAACTGCCGATGCTCGAGTCTGAGATAACAAGGTGTAGAGCTGGATGAACTCAGCAGGCCAAGCAGCATCAGAGGAGCAGGAAAGCTGATGTTTCAGGTCTGGACACTTCTTCAGAAAAAAATCTAACCAAGTATATTCCATCATTTTACATCATGTGTGAAGTCCCTTACTCTTAACAAAAATCAACAACTACACCACAATACTGTCACATAAAACTTGCCTACTTCTGCCTTTCTTGGAAGTTTTGATACCAAAAAGAAATCCAAACTTGCAAATGTTTTAAGAGGAAATTTCAGGATGAAAAGAAGCTATGGCACAGAGCTAACTTTTGGATAGGCAGGGGAATAAGATTGAAAAGTGAAATATGTTGAAACTTCAGTGAAGGGATGATGGAACATACTGAAGTGGCCAGTCCTCCTTCAGCATTTAATTATATTTAAAATACTAACATTACAAATATCCGAAATTTAATGTAAATTAATTTGAAAATATTTTTCTTTGAAAGCACAGACAAATTGTGTGATCATGACTTTTGCTTAAATCTTTTGGGGAAAAGACTGAAAGGTGAATATTTTCAATGCAACATAGCTTATGGAACAACAGCTGTACTAACAAATCACCACATTTAAAATGAACCCTAAAATGCGAAGACTTCTAAAGACTTTAGGTTTCATAGCTCTGTGTAACCAGAGTGACGATTTATTTATAAACCAAGACTATGAATGTTAAAAGAGAAATAAACCATGTCGGACTAGTTATAGAAAGTCAGATTACACAGCACTACGATGTAGCTAATTACTGGGCTGTACCTGGCACCTTTTCATTTTTACAGCTTGGCTTACAACAAAATTGAGATATTCCATGGTTTGATGCCTTAATTGGTCTTGATATTTCATTAACCGAAACCTGTCTTTCATTTCCATTACATTTGCAATGTCATGTAAAAAACCAGAAAGGAACACTAATGACAGTTTAAGAACAATATTAGATTTCAGCTTCAAACCAGATTTGGTACTACAAACAGCAAGGGCTACTTGAGGTCACAATCAAGAACGACTCTCTTGCCCAATGATTGCTTTTCAGATTCAAAGACAAACAACAAATTTATCAATATATTTTAATTTTCCAAGGATCCACACAATACAAAATAGGTTTTCATACATTGCTAAAAAATATTTCTGGATACCATTTAGTGTCTGCTGAGAGATGCATTTCTATAGAGTAAAATATGCCAAGCCTTATGAAGTAAACTGTCCATTGGTTTAATTCACGTTTTGGTTAGTCTAATCATTCTGATTACCTCTTTACTGTACGTCTCTCAGTTGACAGGATGGGAGATACCAAGCTTTGAATCGCTTCACTATTCAGGTTGGAGAAGACTGACGGAGAGAAGAGGATCGATACCCTGCTATGATTGACAGATACTCTCCTCTACCTTCATCTTAAGCCTGCTCTGCAATCAGCCGACAAATCCCCAAAACTGATAATCTGATCAGCTTTAATGGGAAGTGGATGAAAATAACAATGAGAATCCACAGTTATGTATGGGATTTTTCGTTTTTCCACATCATCTTCCCACTAAATATTGGGGCAAATTCATTCATTGAAGAGAAAAACAAGTTGTGATATAAGCATTTTGTTCCCTCCGAGGCCCAAACAGTTAATCTTTGTTCAGTCTCTTTCCTGGGAAAATACAAATCAATTCTTTATCATTTCAGTATATTTATCAATACTGAAAAGGGCATTCATAGCCCAATTGCCAGAATTAGGCTGGGATTGTACAAGCTCAAAACAAAATAGCATCTTGCAATTTTCAAACTTAAATATTTTAAATCTTTTTAAATAACTGACACTAAACGAAATAAAGTGATACTTGCATTTCAACAAGTTATAAGCATCAGGTTGATATTGTTATCTGATCTATGACTTAATCATAACCAAAGTGACTTGACACTTCAAAGTAGCTACAATTTACCAGGTTCCTTGTCAGATCTGAAGGCAGTCAGATGAATCCTGATCCTGATTTCAAATATAGTTTAAGAAGGTCTATTTGGGTCATCCAAGATCAAACACAGGATATGGCTATGGATTAATTCATATTATGACTATGTCCACTGCAGTCGCAATATTGTGGAATCAACTTTGAAACTGTGAAATTGGCTTATTCTGAATCCCCTGACAAATACTAAATGACATCCAAACATGGCAAATTGAGAATGGTTTAAAAAAAAGTACTGAATTTCAGTAAAATTTCAATTGTAACCAAATTTTCCCATTCAGTGTTAGGAGCTGCTACGTTAATGTCAAACAACCAACTACCAAATGACAAACAACCACAACAACAACAACAAAACTGAAGTTGCTGGAAAAGCTCAGCAGGTCTGGCAACTTCTGTGAAGAAAAGATCAGAGTTAATATTTCGGGTCCGGTGACCCTTTCTTAGAATATACCAAATGACAAAGACGCGCAGAAAATCTACCTTTCCCAAATACAAGGAAACAAATTAACACTGATTTTTGTGAACATGGGATGAGACAACATCAGCAATACACAAAATAAGTCAGAACAAACCATGTGACAAAGGATTAGCAGTATTTTTAGGTAACTATGTTCCTATGAAGGTCAATATTTTCATTCACCAATAGCAGTGTCCTAATCTTACCTTGGAGGCACATAGCGATAGCAAAATCCATGGCCCAACTGACTAATGCCATCAATAATCCAAGCAGTATCAGGAAGATCCAGTCTTCTCCCACTTTTGAGATAAGGAATGTTTGACATCGCACACTACATACTGTGGGCAAATGAAGCAGCAATTATTACATAATATAGTAGATTATTAAATAGCACAACTCACAAATGATTAATTTAATAGGTAACCAACTAGCAAAATGGAATAGGTCTAGGTCTATATGTTCAGTAGAAAACAGTTTAATGAACTATATTGTTTCCTCAATACAAATTAAGTGCGAAATTTCTTCACTACACATATGTTATTGTGAAAATCTAGTTCATGGTTTGTGTGTTTTGGAATATGAATTATAATTTAGGAATTAAAGTTGTGTCTTGCCAAACAATTAGTGAATATAAATGGAGAAAGGCTGTGATGATCAAGAATGCAAATTTGCTAATGGGGTACTAACCAGACCTAATATAAGTATTCCTTTTAATTCCAACAATTATATATTTTAAAAAAAAATTGTGGTCAATCTGTTGCCCCAGATTTTCCTGTAGGAACAACACCATGTGACACAACTGAAACTCTCAGAACTACTGGAGTCTGTGTGTAGTCAAAATAGAGATCCTGACGTTGCTTCTGCACAAGTGTGATTTTATGCTTCTCCAGAAGATGTGCTGTAGAAACATTCCATATCTTCCAACCCCAACAGTGAAGCCTTTAAGCAGTCAATGAATTGATGGAAACTTTCAGTTCTATGATGTTAATCCCACTGCTAAAAACTCTTGAAAATGATTGTACTCTGTTAAATGAGATCTAACTTACTAGAAATTTATCTATGTACTAATTTATTAATCACAGTCATACATCCTCCTTGGCCATTAACAGCTAATTGTACATTTCTGGAAAGTCAACATTTCCAAAATGAAAACTTGCACACAGCTGATATTTTATCTTCTAAAGTGTGATCATATTTCACTAACTGAAACCATAAAAGGGGTAAGTTCATCAGTGCTTTTAACTTTTTGGTTTTCTGTCTGAGAATCCTTCAATTTTCCAGAGGATGTTTATCCTGCTTGATGACATTACAGCTGTTGTACACCTGGAGATCACTTTGACTTGGTGCCAGATTTAAACTGCCATTGGGCAAAGAGAACAATAATCCACAGAGATCACTAGAACTTTTAGGACAGCCTTCTTGAAGGTCAGTGGCCAGCAGTAACATTTTGCCATTTGCTGCAAAAGTTAATGCAATAACTGCAATAGCAAAGTCTTCAGAAAAGGCAATATACTGTTATAGTAATTATACTTGCTGATAACTCAGATGTGGTAATGTTCTTTAAACATCAAAAAGGTTTATATTGAAATTTACACCTTATAGTACAGAAGAGTAACAGATTGGGATGTTGAACCAAACTGAAATTAAATTGATTAATTCTTGCTACGTTCTCTGTCTGTACTTCAATGCTCTCTTACAGTAAATAATTTGCCACTGGATAGTTGCTGACCCTAAATACAAAAATTACTTTAAGTACAGGTGGATGGCACAGTCCTCATCATGGCAAAAATATCATCTTTATGGGCGCACCTGGCACCATTGCATCTGCCATGCTAAATGGAGTACAAAAGATTTATATTCATTTGCTAGAACAAGCCAGAATCCCTTCAATGCACTTTATTTGGCAATAGCCAACACTAGGAGATATTTAATTATTCTTTTTTAGTTTACCTACTATAAATGGTACAAAACTATTTTAAAACAGCAAAGTATTACATAACTCCCTATGAAGGAAAAACTGACCCTATATAGCAGGGCCCTTCATTGATTCAATGTACGTGCTGTTGGCACAAATGTGGTGGTATGGACGGTTAGAAACCAGAGCCTGAAATGCAAGACATTGGGATTTAACAGTGATACTATGTCTATGCCAGCACCTAATCAACATTAGCAGTCTTACAGAGTGTACATTTTGTTTGTCACCTACAAAATGCTGATGCATGCAATACTGATAATATTATTACATCACAGATGTAATTTTTTAGTGAAATAAAGCAGAAAAATAATGATGTTTCAAACTTTAGGAAAACCAACTTTTCTCAGACTCCTGATCCTATGCTACAATGGATATTGTAAAGTTATGTCTGTTACAAGCAGACATTAACAAAACTGCATCTATAGACTGTAGCAAGCGAACCAGTGAAATGTGCTTTTCATCACAAATAACAAAAAGATTAGAGACCTTTTATAATGCCCATCAGCTGCATACCCAATAGCATGCATTTCAAGCAGGAAGACCAAGGATCAGACAAAATTGGGCCCTGCACTTCATTTCAACAATTCAGTTGTTGGCACCTGAATTTTGAGTCTTTCCCTTCTTTGGCAGAAAGCCTTCGGTAAGATCCCAAGGTCAAGCAGACATGATGCTGGCTGATGATTGGCATCAGTGGCACTCAGGATTATTGCTTTGTCGGTGGTGAATGACAACAAAGCATTTAAGATTCCTGAATTAAGGAAGCAAGAGTATGTTTTCCAATGAGGATTGATCAATTTAAAATATTATCAAGCTGGCGAGAGATTTATCAGGATGTTGCTGGGTATGGAAGGTTTGAGTTATAAGGGAAGGCTGGATAGGCTGGGAGTTTCTTCATTGGAGTGTAGGAGGTTGAGAGGTGACCTGCTAGAAGTTTGTAAGATCATGAGAGGTTTCGATAGAGTTGATGGTAGTTGTCTTTTCCCCAAGGTGGGGAATTTCAACACTAGGGGGCACATTTTTAAGGTGAGCGGAGACAGATCCAAAAAAGACATGAGGGGCAAATATTTTACAGAGAGGGTGATTCGCGTGCAGAATGAACTTCCTGATGACGTGGCAGATGTGGATATAATTGCAACGGTTAAACGAAATTTGAATCAATGTATGAATAGGAAATATTTCGAGGGATATGGGTCAGGAGCAGGCAGGTGGGGCTACTTTAGTTTGGGATTAGGTTTGGCATGGACTGGTTGAACCGAAGGGTCCATGCTGTATGACCCTATGACTACAAGTATTGTCATTTACACATGTACCGCGCCCAGTCCTGCTTTAGCATGGCCACAAGAAAAAACAGTATAGTATACAATATTAGTAATTGCATTTTGCTAATTCCTGATAAACCAGAAGAGTTAATAAGTGCTCAAGTCATTTGGCAAGTATATGTAGGAAACCAGAAATAAAGGTCTTGCGATCAAAGTTGTCTAGGAAAGCACGTTAACATGTACTGACAACTGATTGATGCTCAATTTGGCCATTTTAACCATTATTCAACAGTACCAAAGTGGAAATCTACCACTGTCCACTTCATTAATGCATGATGAAAAATTTGAGTTAAAACAGTAAAACAAAGCAGCCATTGTGTATGTAAATGTAAATGAGAAACTCCTTTCTCCATTGCCTTCAAAACTAATTGATCCCCATGGACCAAATGTACAAGATCAGAAAACAGACCTGAAGTTATAAATTAGTAAATTCAGATGGAATTTATTTTCAATTCTTTTGTGAATTGTCTCCAATTTATAAAAACTACTTTGGTAATTTAATTATCAAATGCAGGCAGTTATTTAATAAATGTAATAGGCAACTTGGTTAATAATATGCTGTAATGTCATGATTGAATGCAATCATTGAACTGAATTTTAAAAATCTAAATGACCAATTTAATAAATTACAAAATTTAGCACCAATTTAGTGAATTATAGAATTAGGCTTGACAAGTGTTTTTAAAGTCTGATTAATTTCATGATTACATTTTAATCAGTTAATCACTGCTTTAATTGTACATTAATTGATGCAATTATTGCGTCCATATCATTCAAGCTTGTTTCAAAATTGATGCTAACATCATTGTCCAAAAAACATCCCTGTTTTCCTGTTTCTGAATTCATATTGTTGATGCCTCTTCAACATTTTGTATATATTTACAAGAAATTAAAATAATGACACTCTAAACTGAACCATTTATTGGGAAGAGACAGAGGTTTTGAATCTTAATATCCAAAAGTGTGAAATAAAAAAAAATACTGTCAGGCTTTACATAACTAACGGCAGTAAAACAAAAATGCAATACAGCCCAGACAAATTTCCGGTCTATTTCTTGCTGCAATTTCAGTAGTTATTTTGAGTGACAAGATTGATCACTTTTTTAGGCAATAATTGCTGCTTGCTGGATATTGACGGGAATGGATTGTTAAAGTGGGAAAAGATTTTCAAATGATACTGTTATCGACAGCATGGTAAAGTATTCACAAGAAATCTTGAATTCCACCTATTTAAACCACCACGTATAACAGATTCTGGTTTGTCAGTTTTGTCTTGTTATACTTCTAGTTCTGTGCTACAAGCTGAACTATGTCTGAAATATTATATGGGCTTACTGTAGGATGCCAACAAGTGTTCGACTTAGCAGTATTAAGCTCTGACCAATCGCAGAAATGAGCAAGACTATCCTATACTTAAATAGCAAAAGGTCGGATGCTGCTATCATTTTGCAACAATTTTGGTACTAATTACTATTACCCTATCTTGCAAGCCCAACACTTTATCCACTTGTAAGAATTGCTCTGCAAATGTTTCAGCATAGTGCCATTTCTGTCCGTATACTGAATGTAATCTTTTGCAGTATATTCAAATAGCAACAATCATTAAATCAAGAAAGGAGCCACTGGTATCTCAGGACAGAGTTATATGTGTAGACAGGAAGAAACATAACTTCAACTTTTTATTCCTTAAAATAGCTCATAAAATTAAAGTACCAAGGTCACATAATTGACACAAATAACGTGGAAGCATCAGACAAGCCCAACATCTATGAAACAAAAAAAAAACCCTCAGAATAAATACTTTTTAATCTGAAGTGTTGGAAGTTACCAGTGAGGAGATCTGACTCAGAAACATTGTAAAGGGGCCAGAGGGCAATGAAGAGGCACAAGTCAGAACATAGAATCCTTTTCCATACACATGCAGTAGGGCTGGCTGCCCCTATCTGGCACCTCTATGTACACATTGAGGTCGTGAAATATTTGTTGAGTTTGTTAAACTATGCTCTTGAACTTGCTTTCTCGCTCTTTCTGGACTGCTAATGTTTGACACCTCCCCCCCCTCCACTTCCTGTTAACATTATGCAATCTCTTTACAGGGCATGTCTGTTCCTAAGCCCATTGAATGAACTTAAACTGTATTTTCTAGCTTTTTGTTCCTGTATTTCATGTACTCAATCCATCATCAGCCTAAGCCACTGCACCTCCGGGAAAGATATTAACATTTCATTGGAGGCAGTTCAGACATCGTTCACTAGGAGAATCCCTGGTACGGAGAGCTTGTGATGTAGCAAAAGCTAAACAGATTGGGACTCTACCTACTGGACTTTAGATGAATGAGAGGTGATCTCATTGAAACATATAGAATTCCGAAGGGGTTTGACAGGGTAAATAATGCGAGGATGTTTCCTCTCATGAGAGAGTCCAGAGGGCATAATCTCAGAATAAGGGACACCGATTTAAATCTGTGATGAGAAGAATTTCTTCTCTCAAAGAGTTGAGTGCCTTTGGAACTCCTTGCCACTGACAGCAGTAGGTCAGAGATCATGTATATTTAAGGCTGAGATCAATAGATTTTTGATCAGTAACGGGATCAAGGTTTATGGGGAAAGAAAAGTGGACATGAGGAAAGTTGGATCAGCCATGATGCTACTGAATGGTGGAGCAGGCTCAAAGGGCTGAATAGCCCTTATTTCTTATGGGCTATGGCCTGGTCCTATGCATTCATCCAGCTGTTACACTGTATAGTAGCTTTCCCTGCTCAACTTGTTAAAGTCATATTTCTCCATTGATTAGCCCCATCCAGCAAAAATTTGACTTTATTATCCACTTTTGGTAATTGCTCTTTGGTACCAATGGCTTCATTTTGATCATCAGAACTGATCTGTCCATCACAGACAAACTGGCGACTGGGACAGTCTGAGCCTCATCACTGTGCTAGCTGTGGCTGACGGGTACCTGGCTCCTCACTACTTTTTGAAACTCCTTTGCAATCTGCAAATTTGTAATCCATATCAAGCATTTACCCAATCAGTTTGATTCCTAAGATGTACAATTATTATCTTTCAGTCTTTACCAATTACCTTTGCTGAGCCTCTCCTCTCTTTCAACCCCCCTCTCTCTCTCACACAATGAACCATGCCTCCCTCATTCAAAACAGTTTTGAATGGCCTTACCTTATGTCTCAAGGCTCACCTGAATTCTTCCTGAGATTTAAGCTTTCATTAAAGCCTTTCTACTTATGTGCATTGCATTCAAAAGCTCTGATAAAGTACAGCTAATTGTAATCCCTATGATTTCTGATAAAAACTAATTGATTCAGACTATATCCTACGACCATCTGCAATGAGTTTTTTGCATGGACAATCCATACTAGTGCAGATGATAATTTACATTTTGTCTGATCTGCCAAAATTTTATGAACCATTTATCTATTACTGTGTGGTTTCTTTCACACAGCCCATTGCTAAAGGGCTTTCTGCTGTTGTATTCATAATTATTTGGTTCATATTTGCACGCACTTCTCTAAATTCATTCTTAGCAAATTTCATCCACTCTGCAAATCCCCCACCACCAATTTATCTGTAGAAATTTTGTTGGTGATCCACGTCCAGTCCCCATCCACATTTCCATTGCATTATCCATAATTATTTTCTAGTCTTAACTATTTATTATTGTTGATTGGAAAAATCTCATGTTTTTCTTTATCACAAACCTTTAAATTCATTGCATTACCTCACTGAAATCTTTTGCTACAAAAATAATTATTATGGGCTATGATGGTGTGTTTTGGCATTTCTTACAAATCTCACAAATGCAGTTTAAACACAACTGACTTGCTTCATCTTCTAAATATTTGCCCGCTGACGTCAATAACACTTTTCTTTCCATTTCTTTAGCTCAGAGGGCATATTCCATTAAAGGAATAAAATATTGTTCTGATTGTGTAAATTAAAAATTCATGCATTGGCCAAAAGCAGTAGTTTTCTAATTTGCTCTGGCTAATATTATCTATGCTTCCTTCATTTATGACCTATTTCATAACAGCGACATTTCACTGGAAACTACATCCATACTCATAAAATGATCGATTCAGACTAATTTTCAAGTAATGACAGTATTTTACAACGTTTTAATGTGTAGTCATCACAAAATCTCAAACTAGTGGAATTTTCAAATTCCTTAACTTTGTCTTATTACTCAGTCTAGACAGCATTTTAGCCAGTCTGTTCCATACACACTAAACATGCATCCATTGTCTAGCACTGCATGTTGACAGATTCATCCAGTAATGCATTAATCACTGAACGTCTTGTTTGTTATCAAAACAATATCCTTCCTTTGGTTCATAATTCTATTTTTCTCCCTGAATTTTCCACTTCATATTTAGTTTAGATTACTGTATTATACTCTCAGCGCCAGTCCATGGTGTAAAAGGTACTTCAAACCACAGCTGAAACATCGATTATCTACATCCTGGGCATTTCTGGAGATCATTCTTTCGTTGTAAACCCCGAATGCTCTTTTCTTCTCAAAATTATTTCCATCCTTACTTCTCTAGTTACAGTTCTCCTTGCACAGTGTTCCCAGGGACTGTACCAAGGTGGTCTTGCTAGTCTACAAACATTGCATCCTCTATTTTTTGTCACATTGCCAATCGGTTAGCTACCAAACTGTTAATGGCATCACTACACCCAGCGTCTTGGTGGACGACAACACTATCAGTGCATTGCTTCTGAATCAATGACAGTAAATGACCAAAAAATATGTAAGAATGGCAAAGAAGGGGGTGAGAATTAAAATGGAGAATTTAGTGTCAAATCAGATACAGAAAGATAAACAGAAAGGGGGAGATAATATTGAATTTAGAGAGAGGAAAAAAACAAACATATTCTTTTAAAAATTGATATCACCAACAATTCAATACAAGCAGGAATATGAATTGCACTCCAAATAGTTCACTTTTGAGAGCAACTAAAGTTAGCATCGGCCCCTTTGGGGACAAGACTGGGGAATTTGATAGTGAGAAGCAAGGAGATAGCAGAGAGTTTGAACATTAGTATTTGTGTCTGTCTGACTTCACAGAAGACAACACAGAAAGCAGACTTAGAATAATCTAGATTTGAGTTTATTTTTCAAAATTTAGTTGTAGTTTAGATACGTGACGATCAAGCAGGGTGGTTATCCACCTAGACTCCAGTTATAGTGTTGCCCTCACGGTGTCATTAACAGTTCACACTTCATACAGGACTATTAGTACAATATTTGAAACATAAACATACATGAACAAGTCTAATTAACAGCACAAAATGCAATAAGTCTCATTAATTGTGATCAATGTAAACCCTAGTCATTATTTGTACAGTAATATTTGATTTCTACAGAAATCTGTGGGGTTTGTACAGTAATGAGGTATGTGATTTACATGGTTATTATTTGTATAGTAATAATGCGTGTACAGTTATTTTTCATCAGATTCTGCATCCATAAGTGATCAACACTTCAAATGGATTCCAGAGAATTGTAAGACAACTCTGGAAACATTAAAAAAAACTGAATTGGATGCAGTAATGGTAGGGTGAGATTCAACAAGTGATATGTTGCCCTTTGTTGCAAAATGATTTGAGTACAGAAGAGATATTGCTCTAATTGTTTAGAAGCCATGTATGAAGTAGTGTATTTAGTTTAGGTCTGCTTGTCAAAGGAGGAAATTCATGCCATAGAGGGAGCGAAACAAAGATTTATCAGAACGATTATTGGGATGGTAGGATACTCCCACGAGAAGAGTTTAACAATACAACGTGTATATTTTCTAGGCTTTGGAAGGAAGAGAGAGGATCTCGTTAATCCATGTAAAATTCTTACAGGCCTCGACAGGAAAGACGTTTTGCCTGACTGGGAGACTATGAGGCAGCCATTTTGGAACAATGAGTAGGAATTTCTTCAGTACAGGCAGTGGTGAATCTTTGGAATTTCTTTCTGGGGAGATTCCATCATTAAGTTAAAGACAGAGATCAAAAGATTTCCAGACTTCAAAGAAAACAACAGGACATAGGAATAGTGCAGGAAAATAGTGCTGTGATACGGGATCAGCCATGATCTGGTTGAATGGTAAATCAGGCTTCAGGAGCCAAAAGCTAATATTTTCTCCTATTTTGTCATGTTCCTATAATTCTGAATGCAGAAACACTCAATGACCTTTCTCATATTCATGTTTTTTGTGATGACAATGCTACCACTTCTGAATGGGTAATATCAATATTCTGTCCTAGAGTCAATAAATTTAAATAAATAAAACATGCTAGGAAATATTTAGTACAAATGACCAAAAAGATCAGCATACAATAATCAGTTGATCCTTACGTACTTTAATAAGAGATTTGTGAATGAAAGCAGATTCATGTCTAGCATTTCTCTGCAAGCTTCACCTTTTTGAAAATCTTAATTATAAAGATCTTCAACTGAGGAACAGATTGAGAGGCAGATTTTGGAAAGGTGCAGAAGTAATAGGGTTGTTGTCATGGGTGACTTCAACTGCCCTAACATCAACTGGAACCTCCTAAGTACAAACAGTTTGGATGGAGCAGATTTTGTCAGGAGTGTCCAGGAAGGATTTCTGACTCAATATGTAGATAGACCAACGAGAGGGGAGGCCATATTAGATTTGTGCTTGGCAACGAACCAGGCCAGGTGTCAGATCTCTCGGTGGGAGAGCATTTCGGTGATAGAGATCACAACTCCCTGACCTTTACTATAGTCACGGAGAGGGACAGGAGCAGATGGTACGGGAAAGTATTTAATTGGGGGAGGGGGAATTACAATACTATTAGGGAGGAACTGTGGAGCATAAATTGGGAACGGATGTTCTCAGGGAAATGCACAACAGAAACGTGGAGGTTGTTTAGGGAGCACTTGCTACAAGTTCTGGCTAGGTCTGTCCCACTGAGGCAAGGAAAGGATGGTAAGGTGAAGTAACCTTAGATGACAAGACAGGTGGAACATCTAGTCAAGAGGAAGAAGGAAGCTCACTTAAGGTTGAGGAAGCAAGGATCAGACAGGGGTTACAAGGTAGCCAGGAAGGAACTGAAGAACGGACTGAGGAGAGCTGGAAGGGGGCATGAAAAGCCTTGGCGGGTAGGATTAAGAAAAACCCCAAGGCGTTCTATGCCGATGTAAGGAACAAGAGGATAGCCAGAGTGAGGGTAGGGCCAATCAGGGATAGTGGAGGGAACTTGTGCCTGGAGTCGGAGGAGGGAGAGAAGGTCCTTAATGAATACTTTGCTTCAGTATTCACCCGTGAGAGGAACCTTGACGTTTGTGAGGACAGCATGAAACAGGCTGACATGCTCGAACAGGTTGATGTTAGGAAGGAGGATGTGCGAGAAATTTTGAAAAACATAAGGATAGAAGGGCCAGACAGGATTTACCCAAGGTTACCATGGGAAGGGAGGAAAGAGAGTGTTGCGCCTTTGGTGATGATCTTTGCATCTTCACTGTCCACTGGAGTAGTACCAGATGACTGGAGGGTGGTAAATGTCATTCCCTTGTTCAAGAAAGGGAATAGGGATAACCCTGGGAATTACAGACCAGTCTTACTTTTATGGTGGGCAAATTATTGGAGAGGATTCTGAGAGATAGTATTTATGATTACTTGGAAAAGCATAGTTTGATTAGAAATAGTCAGCATGGCTTTGAGGGGGGCAGGTCATGCCTCATGAACATTATTGAATTCTGAGGATGTGACAAAACACATTGACGAAGGTCGAGCAGTGGATGTGGTATATGTGGATTTTAGCAAGGCATCTAATAAGGTTCCCACGATAGGCTCATTCAGAAAGTAAGGAGGCATGGGATTCAGGGAAACTTGGCTGTCCAATAGAAGACAGAGGGTGATAGTAGATGGAAAGTATTCAGCTTGGAGCTTGGTGACCAGTGGTTTTCTGCAGGGATCTGTTCTGGGATCTCTGCTCTTTGTGATCTTTATAAATGACTTGGATGAGGAACTGGAAGGGTGGGTTAGTAAGTTTGCTAATGACATAAAAGTTGGTGGAGTTGTGGATAGTGTGGAGGGCTGTTGATGGTTGCAACGGGACATTGACAGGATGCAGAGCTGGGCAATGAAGTGGCAGATGGAATTCAACCCAGAAAAGTGTGAAGCGATTCATTCTGGAAGGTTAAATTTGAATGCAGAATACAGGGTTAATGGCCGTGTTGGAGGAACAGAGGGGATCTTGGGGTCCACATCCACAGATGCCTCAATGTTGCCACTCAAGCTGATAGGGTTGTTAAGAAGGCATATGGTGTGTTGGCTTTCATTGGCAGGGGGATTGAGTTTAAGAGCCACAAGGTGATGCTGCAAATCTATAAAACTCTGGTTAGACCACACTTGGAATATTGTGTTCAGTTCTGGTCGCCTTATTATACGAAGCATGTGGAAGCTTTAGAGAGGGTGCAGAGGAGATTTACCAGGATGCTGCCTGGAATGGAGGGCAGGTCTTATGGAGGAAAAGTTGAGGGAGCTAGGGCTTTTCTCATTGGAGCAAAGAAGGATGAGAGTTGACTTGATAGAGGTTTACAAGATAATGAGAGCCATAGATAGAGTGGATAGCCAGAGACTTTTTCCCAGGGCGGAAATGGCTATTATGAGGGAGCATAATTTTAAGGTAATTGGAGGAAGGTATAGGGGAGATGTCAGAGGTAGGTTCTTCACACGGAGAGTGATGGGTACATGGAATGCACTGCCAGTGGTGGTAGTAGAGTCAGATACATTAGGGACATTTAAGCGACTCTTGGATAGGCACATGGATGATAGTAAAATGAAGGGTATGCAGGGTAGTTTGATCTTAGAGTAGGATAAGAGGTTGGCACAACATCGTGGGCTGAAAGGCCTGCACTGTGCTGTACTGTTCTATATTCTATGTTCTCAAGAACTCAAACATCATAAACTACACTTTCAACCACCACAATAAAGGCTGGTTCTGAAAACTCCCATCCCCTTTGATGGATTGTTGTTGTTTGCAGTTCAGACACTACATCAAACTTACAACGAGAGACACTAACAGATTTTTACTGCAATATCAATTATTTCTAAACCTGAATTACCAAGTAATATCTGGGTCACAATCTTGCATAAAGATAAACACTCCGCTCGTATTCATTTATTTTTCAGTATCTCATAAATGGGACTAGATTTGAGAGATGTGGCAATCATAATTAGATCCTAGTTTTAACAGGAAGAGCAAGCTCTGCATTTCTGGCTGGTGATTCCAATCATGGATCCCACAGAAATGCAATGTACCTTCAATATAACTGTGCCCTTGTAGGGGAGGATAGAATTGCAGGAAATGGGTTGGACATGGTTGAGGATCTTGTCAATTGTGATGATGGGGAGAGGGGAGTATGGGGAAATCCTCTTTCCTTTTCACCTCCTCTCTCCTAACTGTCCAAGACCCAAACATACAATCTAAGCAATGTACAGTTTTGCCTGTATTTCTTTCAAAACATCTACCGTATTTGCGACTCACCGTTTGGCCTCCTTTACATTGACAAGGCCAGGCACAGACTGGGTGACAATTTTGTGGAACCAGTATATTCTGTCATAAGATTGACCCTGACCTTCCAATTGCTTGCCATTTAAATCAAACATCTTTCCCATGCTAACACTTCTGTCCTGGGCATACCATTTTCCAGTTTCTCTTAGCTGTGAAGACATTAGATTTGAAATGTTAACTCTGTTTCTCGGTTTACAGATGCTGTCAGACACATTGAGTTTCTCCAGCATCTTGCGTTTTTTTTTCAGATTTCTATGTTTTTTTGATTTTATTTGGGTCTTGAATAGTCTAACTTTTCCTGGGGCACTATTAACTGCAGTTGAACTGTCTGAATCTCCAATAGAAATAAATACACTCAGTAGGTTTCAGGAGCAATAAACTTCCACAGCAGAATGTTCAATTTTCTGGGCAATTCACTCTGATTCTGCTATGTTGGGGATTCTACGGGGTCCGGAATATGCAGCTCCCATCTACACTGCAGAAATGAGTTTCCTACATTGGAAATTCCAGGCCATGGTCTCTCTCACACTTTTGTAATATTACCATTAACCCACCATTATGCTCAATTTTTCAAATTTATCTTAATAAAGTATTTTATTCAGCTTCCTTATTCTTGCTTTCCATTCCGTAAAGCAGTTTTTCTGGCTATTTGTTTTAGAAATAGCAAGTTTGCTGTTTTCAAAAGCAATCTACCCGCATTGAGTCAAGGCTACTTTACATCATTTCAGACCAATATCTTTTTACCGACTTGAAAAGTTTTTTTTAAAAAGTGATTCACAGATAGGAACTGGCTTTGTACATCAAAATATCACAAATTTCCCTCTTGTCTGTTGTGTTTTTATTGTGGGTAATCCATACATTTTGCTTCCATGATTTACAGTAGAATATTCAGCATGATAAACTTTAAAAGGGAGCAAGGCTGTAAAAATTATTATTGCATTATGCTCAATTTCATTCTACTAATTTATCAAAAGAGACACACACTGATTTTATTAAAAGCATATTTATTATTAGTATTTCTCCATTTTGCTGAACATAGCAACTACTCAAGACTTGGTTGGTGTTTGGCCTCTCTGGAATACTAAAGACAGATATTACAGCATATAACATTATTTCTCATTTCAGCAATTTATTAGTTTCCAAATGCTCCTCTTCCATCTGCTTACTAAATGTTCTAAACTTTCAAATAAAAACCCAAATGAAAAAGATAGCTGGTGGCAGTTTAGGAAAAGCTGAGGTGTAACGAGTCCTGGGTGACCTGGTAGAACAACCACTGAAGGTTGGCATGCAGGTGCAGCAGGCGGTGAGGAAAGCTAATGGCATGCTCTCCTTCATAGCGAGAGGATTTGATTATAGGAGTAGGGATGTCTTGCTGCAGTTATACAGGGCCTTGTTGAGGCCACACCTTGAGCATTGTGTGTAGTTTTGGTCTCCTGCTCTGAGGAAGGACATTCTTGCTATTGAAGGAATCCAGTGAAGGTTCACCAGACTGATCCCCAGGATGGCAGGATTGACAATATGAAGGAAGACTGGATTAACTGGGTTTATACTCACTGGAATTTAGAAGAATGAGGGGTGATCTCATAGAAATACACAAAATCATGACGGGACTGGACAGGCTAGATGCAGGATGAATGGTCGCGATGTTGGGGAAGTCCAGAACTAGGGGTCACAGTCTAAGAATAAAGGGTAAGCCATTCAGGACTGAGATGAGGAAGAATCTCTTCACTCAAAGAGTTATGAACCTCTCCCACATGAAGCTTTGAGGCCAGTTCATTAGATATATTCAAGAGGGAGCTGGATGTGGCCCTTGCGGTCAAAGGGATCAGGAGTATGGAGAGAAAGCAGGAGTGGGATACTGAAATTGCATGGTCAGCCATGAACGGTGGTGCAGACTAAAAGGGCCAAATGGCCTACCCCTGCACCTATTTTCTATGTTTCTACAACATTTGCTTCAAAGTTTTGTTTCCTGCAAATAGAGAAAAATCTGCTTATTATCCCTGAAACTCGTGGGAAAACTTAACCTCTGCAAGATGGTAGAGAGTAATTAAAATACAAAGAATCCACTTGAAGAAAACAAATGCTACTACCCAGAGCAAAATCAGAGAAAAAAAAACTTAGCCGAATGCACAAGATCTTTGGTGGAGCATTAAGAGTTCCAGCTATAACATGTCTCAATCACTGCTAGAGTTGATGTTGTTCATGAGGGGGAGGGAAAATTAAAACTGACCTCATGTCCTATACTCAGAATGTGAATTGCAGTTGAGGGGGCTCAGGGGGATTTTGAAATAATATAAAACTGATATAAAACTTGCAATATTTAACTCCTGCACCTCACTTAAGTGTTACCGGTTCACTTTATGCCTAGAACACACTGAGGAGGACACAGACAGGCTACTGGCAGAAAACAATCAGGGATCCTTTGGCCCCATGATACATTTTAGGTATACAATGGTCAATGGTGTTCCGAGAGAGGCTAGACGTTGGTATATGGGCTTTGGTTAGTGGAGGGAGGGCAAGGTTGTGGGAGTTAGTGGGACCAGGGAGGTTGCAACATAACCATCATTGCCCATTCTGTCTTCATATTTGTTGCTGTCTTGTTGTGAAACTATTGTTGATCTTCCATGGAAGCCCCACCCAATACTGCATCAGGTTCCTTCTGACATAATGGAATCCCAATTTACATTTATGAGACTTCTCTCTGTATGAGGCAAACATCACAAACCTCTGTAAAACTGCAGGTTAAAATCTACAATGGTTTGTGTTCAGAGCAGGTGAGCACTCTCCCTCAGTTTAATCTGAAACCCCTCCCAGTTCACCAGTTACATTGATTAAAATCCACACACAAATGAATGATCCAGTACCTCTCTGCTCAATCTAATAAATGGCTGCTAGATGTTGTAATTTTAATTTGGACATTACAGTTAGACCTAACTTGGAGCAACTATGCAGGCAACTATCAGCCATCAACATTAATTTATTATCATCAACCAAATGTTCCTTAGAAACATGGAACCACCCCTGCATGGTAGAAATGGCCTCAGACACTATCAATTAAAAGAATAATATTAGCTCTGAGCATGGTCTTCATGTTCATTTATCATCATTTCCCTCTTCCTAGTTTCTTCTTCTGTCTCTTTAAATACATATGTCAACTGATTAAGCTAATTGCCTTAGCCTCAATTTCTCATTTGGTATTTGCTTACTTCAATTAATTAAGCGCTATTTAGTGCTAAAAGAACAACAAAGAAATTTCATGGACTTTTGTTCACACAACAATTGTTGACAAAAATACCTCTAATTTGACAGCTCAGTTGCTATCCCACATTTATGCTGCAGCAGATTTATGAGCAACTTCAAAATATCTTTTTTCTTCAGTTATAGTTTCCAATTTTAGTTCCTCACTTTTCTGACAACAATGATGCTGAGTTACTTTATGCTTTGTGACAATATCTACTCCAATAATCTGACTTGCCTCAAATAAGAATTGCTTATCCCCCTGACCATACAGTCCCCACTCTATGCTTGTTTTTTCTTTTAGTTTTATTGTCTTCCACCTCCTTTGCACCAGTTGTTTAGGATCATATTCTTTCGAATCACTGTAATTGTTCATCTTATAATCACTAAATACACAGTATCTAATAGACATCAAGATATTCTGCTCTGCAGACAGAGAGAGACTGGACAAAGCCAACAGATGCATGTCAGGACACCTCAAAAGTGCTGATGTACTGACAATTACCTGGAAATTTTACATGTATAATGGGCAATTATCTGACCTTCTGGAATCCTCCACAAATAACTCGACCTCTGAGTTCCATTTGGAGACATTAGAGGATTCCAGTTCATTTACCCAGACAATTGCTCCAGAATAAGCGAGAGGACTTCAACCTGCTCTAACCCCCAGCTAAATATATATCCGACCTCCTTCATCCCTGATCCCCAATCACCCACACTCCCCTCCAACACCCTACCAAGCATGACCAACCAACTGACTTCCAACCCTATCCTCTGACCATCCTCAACACTGCCACATGTGCCACCTTAACCCCAACACCTCACCCAGCTACTAACCTTCACTTATCATCCACTCACCCTTCCCTCTCACACATCTGCCATTCGACCCATGACCAACAGCCACCCAACTGGCACACTACTCCATCTGCCACACTGCCTCCCTACCTCTTCCTTAACTAACGGACTCAACTTGTCTCTGAGCCTGGAAGAGATGGTTTGGGCACTTAAGGATGAATTATCCCCATTTTCAGACAAAGTGGTTTGTCAAGCGAGCTTTGCGGCCCCAGGTCCAGGGTGACCTTTCTCATGTAATCTCCTGTGAATCACCTCATTAATTCAACACCCGGGATCCACGGTAGCCATATCATGAGTTTGCCACTCTGGGAGTTTCTGGTATTCATGCCACCATATTTAAAGCCCAGCTGCACACTACTTCAGACACAACTAGCTCAAACCAGCAGCTACCCATCACATTGTGGTGTTCGCGCCTCTACATTCAGGACTTGGCCCAGAAAGAGAAGCTAGTTCCTCAATTCATTGATAGGAACCTGGAAATGCTGGTGGAGGGTATGGTGGAGAGAGGGCAGTGCTGCATCCTGCTGACTGGCATAGGAAGCCATGCCAACAGACCAAGCCATCTAGACTTAGCTTGCAGCCTGGGTCAATGCTGTGTCCCAGGTGAGAAAGGATGATCAGCAGTGCAGTGAGCAGATCAATGACCTGCTGCACTCTTCAAGGGGTTGTGCCACCATTTTTACTCTGCTACCTCCCAGTAAGGGGATCAACACTCACTCGGACTTTACCACTGCACACGTGTCTCACCAAGGCTCATGGATTACAATACTCGCTTTTGCATCCACTGTGTTCACTTAATGGCTCTCTCTCAGCCCCTACCCCCTGTCAACATCCTTCCAAACCAATAGTCCTCCTGTTCCTGCACTTCCTGCTCACCCACTCGGGACAGCTCACTCGCTCTACTCCTCTTACATCACCACTAATGACTCTGCCACTTCCATCATAATCATTCCCTTTGTCTCACTGCAGGAAAAATTATCCCAGCCCCTGGACTGATGTCTTCACAGCCCCCTGTAATCTCCAGATTAGCTGTATTTGACCTGTAGAACTGACCCCAGCAAGATCGCCGGACTCCGGTAAGCCCAAGCTCCTGACTGACCATGGTCAAACATCTTGGCACTCCCTGACCCCACTAAGGACTGTTCCCCTTTTACTAACAAACATGACCAGCGCATATGCATTCGGTTTACCATGCAAGTTGTTAGCACATGCTGTTCTGGTGAAACTGATGTGGCACAGTGTTATACAATACAGCGTGCATCCGTGACTGTTCAGTGCTCCGGCCATTTCAAACTGCTTGCCTTTTCCCTTTGCCGAAAAGCAAGGCAAGCCACAGGGATGGCAACCTTTAAGTAAGAGCAGAGTGTGTGAATGATAAGAAATAAAGCTAAGAGCTGTAAGATATTTCTTGTTTTGAAGCATGAGCTGCATATGTCCTTAAATGCAAAGCAACCTGGCAGAAGCATGCATGCCACAGGTGCCCCAAGTTTCAAAGTGAAGTCCAGAAGGACTGAAATGGTGAGAATATTGGACCAACAGCAAATATGGTGATGCTGCCAGATTGCCAATGTCTGGATGAAGGGTCAAGGAGGATGGTGAATGGAGGATGGAGAGATGTGTGGTGAAGACAGAGGTGCAAGAAGGCCCAAAGAAGCAAGCAGCAAGCTGTTATTGCCAGGCAACCACACAGACTTCCACGGTTAGAGACAAAAAACTGTAGATGCTGGAATCCAGGTGGACAAACAGGAGGCTGGAAGAACACAGCAGGCCAGGCAGCATCTGGAGGAAAGCAGCAGTCAGTATTTCTGATATTACCCTTCTTCAGGTCCTGGGAGATAGCAGATCCAGTTGAGGGGTGTCAGGAGGCTGTGGAAGGGATGTTGCGATAAGCAAAGGAGTGTTTCAGATCTTAGGAGGGGTTCACCAGGTCTAGCAGCAGGGGAAATTGTGTCCTGCAGTGGGAGTGGGGAGGTGTCAGGTCTTGGGAAGACAGGAAGGTGTCATCAGCTTCTGGAGGCAGGATGGGGCAGGGTCCAATCAGAGCAAGGAAGGTGGAATGCACATGTCAGGGCTCAGTCTAGAGAGTGTCTCTGTGTTTCTTAGTGGTGGGAGAGGATGGGTCAGTTTACTGGTTACTCAGGAGTTACACCAGGTATTTAATAGTCTAACATTTCCTGAGTAGCTAATTACTTAACTGCACTGGAACCTTCCAAACTCTAATTTAAAAAGTATACAGTTTTGAGGGGGGTGGGGAGTTCCAGGTGTAAAGAATTACCCATTGGAATCTTCAATTTCCTGAGCAGTTTCCTAGAATCTGCTACATCAGGAATTGTGCGCAGTCCCCATGCTCCCATTTATGCTGTAGAAATTATTATCTGGCCATTGTAAAATCCAAGCATTGGTGTTTGCATTTGTCCACAGATGACATAGAAGCTTTCAGGAAATGGCTACTGTCAAACCACATCTATTTTCTGGTATTAATTTACACAACAGTATCGTGTTTCAAAGTCCCATTATACACAACTCAACAATGCTTTGTCAACAACTGCACTGCATTCTGAATAATTCCCTAATGCACTGCAGTCAATAATTCCTGTTGATATAAACTAACTTTCACAGCCCATGCTGTTAGAAAGAAAATTCAAGTGCTCTACAATGCCACTTGCTGGCAGTGCTTAACCATGCAGAACCTAAACTCGATTGGATTGCACAGCTAAGATTGATCTTAAGTGAAAAGTAAATCTAGAAACAAATGAATCATCCATGTGATTCATTTTAATAGGTTAGAGATGCAGTACTTTAGTTAAGAAACCTATGGAAGCTCAGTAAAAAATTAATACCATTTTGGCCTGGAATGATAAGCAATGTGATATCACCACATTGCAAGCAGCAAGGTTAACATTCTGTAGTTTTGGAATTTTTTAAACACCAATGCTACACGTAAATTCGTGCACCAAACTATCTTTATAAATTTGCCAAGTAAGTTTTAGTGGCTAACCACTGAATTCCGTTCAAAGAGTTTTACTTGCCTTGTAATAGCAATCAACAAGTGGGAATATTTGCTTAATGAAGCACCAATCATCCATTATCTGTAGGTTCCAGCCAGGCCTGATTCAACAATGAAAATACCGAAATAGAATCAGCTGGCTAATGTGCTGTGGTGTCATGGTAGTGACCCTGCCTCTGGGAGGAATGTCTGGGTTCAAGGTCCAACACCCCTGCAGCTATCTTGTAACATGTCTGAACAGTTTGATTAAAAATACAGAAACAAAAACAGAAGTTGCTGGGAAAACTCAGCAGGTCTGGCAGCATCTGTGAAGAGAAATCAGAGCTAATTCTCAGAGAATGTTCGGAGAAAGGGTCACCAGACCCAAAACGTTAACTCTGATTTCTCTACACAGATGCTGCCAGAACTGCTAAGTTTTCCAGCAACTACTGTTTTCGTTTCTGATTTATACAGCATTCGCAGTTCTTTTGGGTTTTTATTTGGTGATTAAAACTACTTTTCTTTAAAAGAATCAGCTGCGTTAAAGGTCAGAAATTACACTCTTGGATAACCGGACATCTGTTGTGCATTTGTGTTTTAATGAAACTACATTTCGCTTTCTTTCGTGCACTTTGCTGTTGCATCGGACCTTTCCTTTCTGTCATGCTTCTCTTCTGACAATGAATGTGTGATATTGTTTGCCTCAAGGCCAACTGATAGTAGATCATGTAATTTTGTGCAATTATTAGTGCAAAAAAAATCCCATCTCTGACTGCCATATAGTCAGCCAAATGAAATCACTTATTTTTGTTCATGCAAACTGCCAGAAGCAATTGCTCCGATAGGTTTGAAGCCCTTGTACCCTTCTCACAAACACATCAAATAACTTCCACCTCAAAACATTTTTATAACATCAATAGGAACAAGCAGGAGCAGAGAATCCCACTGGGAGGGTTAGATGGGTGAGAAGCTGGTTTTAGGTAAAAGAAGCTGGTTTCAGGGATTAAATAATGAGGGAGACAGGCATGTTAAACATCAGAATAAAATCGCCTGAATAATGAAGATTTGTACTTTCAAAAACAATAACAGCTGAGGAAGGCTATTTCCAGTATGCAACATAAGCAAAGAAAGATATAAATTACAGATGCAAAAATCATAATGTGTGAATATTTTTAAATAACAAAAACTAAAACAAAAGGATATTATTTGTGGGATTTAATGGAATCCTTTATGAAGGATGTATAATTATAATAGCTATTCAGTAGATTAAATAAGTACTAATAGTGAAAATATAAATGGTTTCAAAATGACTGTTTGAAACTACGCAGCACATTTCCATTTAGCTGGAGGTTTAATGATCTGGAATAAATTTTATAATTTGTATCACATCCATCAGACAGCAGCATTTCTGTCCACGTTCTCATCTTGGCTTCTCAGAGTTATTTAAATCCTGAATCCAAACTAAATCATTTAAGAAGTGAAAATGCAGAACTTTGTTTCGAACATGTAAATATAAAGAATGGGCTATGTTTTCATGCTCAAGTTGGAGAACAGGAGTCAGGAAACTTCCTGATTTGGCACATCCAACTCTGGAGGCAGAGCCCACAGGAACAGAAATTTAATTCCCAACAGAGGTGGGAGCTGTCACCTGTGGGTCAGTTGACACGAGAAAGAAGTCTGGAGGCAGCCACAGGCAGGTGCCAAGGCAGGCTCAGTTCAGTGTTGTGGTGCCTTTTCCCTATTACACTAAAAACAGTGAAACTCTCTAGTCCTTACCTCACACATTCACTCATCCCCACATACTCACCAATGCTAACTCATGCCCTTCTGCTCACCTCTACATTCTCTCACATCCTCCATGCCATGCTATGCCCTCACTTACCCCTCCTTCATGGATCTTCATACCCTCCATGCCAAGCTGTGGCACTTCTATGCCAATTCATCCCCCATAAACAACCAATGAACCTTCTGGCAAAGACAGAATATATTAACAATGTTTCTTTAAAAAGTCATTCACTTGTAACTTGAAAATCTCTTTATAAAATCGACTTTTACTGCAGACTAATTAAAGTGCCTTTTACCCAAAATCTTTAAAGTATCAATGGGAAACCACAAGCAACTGGCATCACTAGATCTTGTGTAAATAAACAATGTACAATTGATAGCATAGATCACAACCAGAACTGTCAATCAAACAAGCTACTCCCCGAGGCTCAGTTGTATCAACATTCTAATGAATACAAAAGTTCTCAGTAAAATCTTGTTGTGTCTTCTTGACTGAGAGACCAGACATCCACTAGAGTGTTAAAATAGCTAAGCCCCAATAAATCATCAATTACAGTTCTGGTTCTTTGATCTATTCTGTCTGTTGCACAGCCTTTATTTACAAAAGGTAAAGAGGCTTCTATCGCTGCAGTTCTGTTATTAATACTTTAAAATGATCTGGATGATTGACATGTACTGAAATTAGTTGTTTTTTTAAAAAAAGGAAAAAGCAGGTGAAAAGTTACAAGTTAATGCCTGGTATTTTTGCAGTTTTGTTTTTGAACATATGGTCATCACAGGGTTCATTGGTTCTATACAGTGGGTGAATGTGCATGGAAATGCCATTGCCTGGCATAGAGGAAAGGACATGGGGAATGGGTGGATGTGCATAGTTTGGCATGGGTGCCATAGCTTGGCTAGTGGGGCATTGGTAAGGCCCTTTGAATTTACTTTCATCATGGTTCCATCATGCAGACTATGGTTCACAACGCTTCTGAGGTGCTGTGAATTAGCAGTCATTTAAGAGCTGGCCTGACTCAGTGAAAATTGCACGTGACCAGGACATGTCTATTTCCACAATGGAGCTGACCAGGTCGGTAGTGCAAAGTACAGACTCACAATCTGAACCAGCCCACACCCTTAAAATAGAAAATAGAAAGTTGAAAATAGAAAATTCCTGCAATCAGGTCAGGAAGCCCACAATCAAGTCCTAGATGTCAATATCTCCTGCCTACCCAAGGAGTCTCCCTGACTCAAAATCCAGCCCATAAATGTAGGTGTGAGAACATCATTTAACAACAACAGTTTGCACTTATACAGCCCCATCAACATAAGCAGTAACTTGAGACACTTGACAGCAACAGCATAATTTAAAAGTCACATTAGCTAAGTAACCAACAATCTTGGTAGCAGTGCTTAGACCCTAATGTCTTGCAATTCCTCTCAAAGCCTTTCTCCCTCTAGCTGTCTTTCTTCCTTTAACACACACATTAAAACCAGGATATCAAAGAGACCACACAGAAGTGCAATAATGGCTGTAGGGCTGAGAGCAAGAGCATGAGAGGGGTTGATGCAATGGAGGAACTTGAAAACAAGAATGATGCCTTTAAAAGGACAAGACTTTGCTGAACAGGGGGCCAGTGTAGGTTAGGGATCACAGGTAACTAGAACATCAAAAGTTCAGAAGCCTTCAAGCTTATCAAGGGTAGGTGGTAGAATGTTGAGCCATTCAGTCCATCAAAGCTCATCATTCTTAAATATGAACTGAATTTGCTTTCCTCTATTACCTTGTTTTGTAGATTATCCCAGCAAACCTATTAAACAGTCAGCTGCTCAGCATACATTTGATCCATTATGTTGTTCCCAGTAAGGGGATTACCTGCACAGGCACTTCTAGTAACTATAAAGAAAGAAGTCAGAACTACAGAATCAATTAATTTTTCAGTTAGAGATCCAAGACTTACTTCATGGATCTGAAAATCAGTGTTTGAAGAGTAACTACCTGATACGATTGATTTCATTGCAAAGTCATAATACTCTATTCCTGCTAATATAACTCATGCAGCATTTACCTAACTAAGAATGGCAGTTTGTGTATTTAGACTCTGTGCCAAACCTTGCAAAATGGCCACATTCAAGGTATGTATAATTATTGACGATATATGAATGAGCAAATGTTTTTTTTTATCCATAGCATTTCAACCTTGTTTGAAGTTTTCACAGTTTGTTTTGCATAAAGATATTCTTTAGAACATTTTGTTTCTATTTGATTCTGTTTTCCACTGAAGTTGTGCTCAGTTTGGAATTTACAACTTTCACCAATGTCTTTTTGTTGAATCTGTAAAAGAGCAGAATAGCGGCAGATGGAATTTGATGCAGCCAAGTGCAAGGTTACACAAACTGCAAGTGAAATTGAGTGTCACATGCAGATTATGGATGGTTTAAATCTAATTGAAAGATCTGTGGGCAATAGACAAAGCTTTACATGCCAAGTCCTTGCAGAGCAGCAACAGGGAAATGAACTGAATGCTAAATGGATTGCCAAATCATTATAACTCATTGGAGAATGTGGTGCTAAAAATGAACAGTGCTCAGATCAGAATGACAAAGCATTATGTCCAATTTTGATCATTAAGATACAAGAGAAACATTAATACCACCCTGGCAGGTGATGCACAGAAAAGCCCCAAGGACAAAGTCTAGTTTTAGGTTATCAAGTTGAGATGAATGGAGAAATTAGGACTCATTAGTCATTTGGTTAACTAACAAAATAATTTAGAGCCAAGATGTATCTCTACGTATGCATGGACGAAGCCATGTCTAGTGATGTCAGATTGCAGAGACTTGTAACATGTGTCAGTAGGGTTTCAGTGACGTCCCCCTCACCCTCTGCTGTATAAAGTTGTGCTCAATAAATCCTGTTCAAGTTGACTCAACTGAGCACAGACCTCAACTTACCACTGTCTGACATCACTACCATGAAAATATGACAGTGCCTTTTTCAGAAATTACTTTCATTTCATTTGAAACCTATCAAACATACGTTTGATCCTATGCAAAGATAAGTTGAGCATGTAGCAACTGGAACCAATGCTGAGCCGTTTTGGTTTAATCGAAACATGGTACATCAGAGAAACAACTTTTTTTTTTTTTTAAATCCCACTAGTTCACCTGCAGAATTTAATTTGCATTAATGTTCTCAAAAATATTTGGGGACATGGCATCTGCACAATTTCATTTACTGCGTACTCTTCAATGCCCATTCCTCCTCTTTCATAAAAGGACTCCATGTTCCTTGAATTTTCAGTTTAGTTATTAAGCATTTATACTTTGCCAAGAATATTGAAACCGATGATGGGTTTGCCAAAATGTGATCACAAATGGCACTATTTAAGAGCACATGTTAAAATACAGGACACTTTGATGTTTGAAATATAGAAATAAATCCGCTTCAGAAGTCTCACGAATGTCCTCAGTCACCATGACTTCTGGGGAAGACGTGTGGCTAGCCTTATAAATGCTTTAGTGGCATTTAGTTCAGCAAGCCTTCCGTACAACAGGGAAAACAGTGTTCTTGTTGGCTTCTTAGCAAGTGGGCGAGACCTGTGTCACCTACATAAATTACCACCCAGAGTGCAGTTCTTTCAGACTTTTTTTTGGAGAAGTCAGATGGACTAGATGAAGGTGAAAATAAGGCGCCACCCAAGGCCTATAGGTAGACCTTCCAGGTGAAGCAATGATTTACCTGCAGTTCACCCAATCTAGTCTACTGTATTCACTTCTCACTACGTGGATTCCTGTAACTTGGGGAGACAAAATGCAGACTGTGTGACTGCTTTGCCGAACGACTATGCTCAGTCTGTAAAAATGACCTTGAACTTCTAGCCGCCTGCCACTTCAATACACCACAGTATTTCAATGCCAACATTTCTGTCTCTGGCCTGCTGCAGTGTTTCAACAAAGTTCACTGCGAGTTGGAGGAACACCACCTCATCTTCTGCCTAGGTACATTACAGCCTTCAGGACTCAATATTGAGGTTAACAATTGCAGAATATAATCACCCTCCTCCATGCTGGTGACCCTCCCTCCACAGTCCTAAGTCCATTGGTGTATCAGTGCTCCCTGCTGAGCCAACCCATTTTAAACTATTCACAACTGTTTGTTAGCACCCTTTCCAACATTTATTGCACTCTCAGCTCATCATCAGTTGTTATCTCTTTTTTTGCCTATTCCTTTATTCTCTTTATCGCTCTATCTACCACCATCCCCCACCCCTGTCTGGGCCCTGTTCCCATACACTCCATTCATCCACTGCACACCTTCCACCACCTTTCATTAGCATAAATACCAGTCTTTTCCAGCTACCTTCAGTTTTGCTGAAGGGTCACTTAACTCCAAATGTTAATTGCTTTCTTTCAAAAGATGTTGCCAGACCTGCTGAGTTTCTTCAGCATTCTCCATTTTTGTTTCAGATTTCCAGCGTCCACAGTTCTTAATGTTTAACTTAACAACTTTATGGTTTCCATACTTTGCATGCGCAGTTGCCTGAAGTCACTTTAATAGCAATGAGGCAGGCTATTATCTTCATGATAGAATCTGAGCTATTGTGAATTAGCTGGACTTGCTGCACTCAAATCAATTAAATAAACCAACCCCAGTGTGGGTTTAAAGAAATAAAAAGTGTCCAGGTGGTTTGCAATGATTCTGCCAGTCATTGCCTTTTTTGACGTGCAAGATATGTCAGGTTTCAGATCTCTACATAAATTACAAAGGAGGCCAGGGTGATAAAACATAACTTAAAGCAAATCCTTGTTAATTAACAAGTGAAAAACACAGTAACAGAACAAAATTTAATCAAACAAATTGGGACTTCTTTCTCAAATACAAAAATTGGTATAGAAGTGCAAACTTGTCTTCAGACCACTACATTCATTCAAAAGTTCATTCAAAATTCATTCATTCATTCATTCATTCATTCATTCATTCATTCATTCATTCATTCATTCATTCAATCAAATGAAACAATGCACTAAGATAGTGCAATACGAAAATGTTAACCACTATGGCAGGCAAACAAATTCATTGGTGCACACAAGCTCCAAATATAGAGGCGTCAGAATCAACATACACAGGTTACCGAGTTCTACGCTGCCAAATATTGTCTGATGGCAGATACAGGATTAAAATGGATCTGGTTTTAGTGTTTCTTTTCTAGCATCATTTCACTTGTACTCTTAGCATTGACCGACATGACCAAAAGAGATGCCAGAAAAGCCTGAAGAAACAATGGCTGGATCAAATTTTAGGACCAAACAGAAAGGTATATTCAGAACTTCTGATGCATGCCAACAGATTGTTATTGGGTTGTGATCTAACAGCTTATGAAACAATTCAGACTGAGCTACCACAAACAACCCATTATCAGCCACCAATGGTCCTCATTAACATCTATTCATTCTCCCAGGCTGACCTTTACCCATTCCTTTGTCTGTCCAAACCACTGTTTTCTCTCTGTGCTCCATCTCCACTTATCGTTTACTCTCTCCCCACTATCTTCATATATATATACACACACTATATACTAACCTTTTTCTAGCCACAAATCAGTTTCGAGGAAGGGTCTTTGGGCCCCAAAATGTTAACTCTGCTTTCTCTCCACTGATACTGCCACACCTGCTAGGTATTTCCAGCAATTTGTTTTTATTTCAGAATAATGGTAGCAATTTTTAGAGGAATACAAATAGTCATCATGTCTACTAGACATGTGTTGTCCTCTATAGTATTAATCAGACAATGCTAATAAATCTACCTATCTTTTGTCATGACAGGCTTTGTCCTCAATTGCAGAATGAAACCAATAAACCGTGTAGATGATTGGAACAACACGGATAAAAGTTAAAAATTTAACAATATTTGGCTTGATATGACCAGAATTATAACGGCAAGCTTTTCTTTTCTTGCAGTTGCAGAATAGAGCATAATATATTTGCAGATCAACTGACATTCTGTACACTGCATTTCTGTAGAGGTAAGTTGTGAAAAAGGTTCAAGTTGTGCATGGCACTTGTATTTTATTGTAATTTAGTCTTCAAAACAACTGTGCATTATTTCACAATGTGCATTACTGTATATTAAGAATACCAATAACCTGCAAGACCACCTGGAGTGGAAATTTACCACAAGTAAACACAACGTATTAATTCATCAAACCAGTAGTTGTGAACTTAATACTTCACATGGACCTTGTAATGACACTGTTCACCCAAATATCACATAAAATCAGAAATAGTGATTGTAATTCTCAGCAAATTTATAAACGCAGCAACCCTTTTATCTGCTGAGCTCAAGCATGAAAAACAGTCGACTGTGATTAGCCTGATTTCCCTAGAGCATTTGCTTGTGTTGTCATGGAGACTGAACATCTATTGCTAAGCATTAATCTTTGCGTAGACTCCAATTTCCATAGTAGCAGCAGACATCAACTCTTAAGTTGCCACAATCACCTGAACTCAAGTGTGGCAGAGTACAATTATTCCTCTTCATCCCTAAAAGGAAACAGCGCCAATGGACATCCCTCACCCTAGCAACTACTTCAGTTGCTATAGGAATGACCTTTCAATAAAAACATGTTAAACCTTGCCATTAATGTATTGATGTCTGTAACTTGTTGTTCAGTTCTCTGCCAAGACAATAGCACAAATAAACAATAGGAAGGAATGAACAGAGGAAATTAAAACATGTAATTTAATGGCACACGCTACTTTGTACATATAGACAAAATCCTGATTTAAAATTAATGTCAGCTTTTGCCTCTTCTGGAGCTTATGTCATAAGGCTTATTTTGCATGAATTTCTCTGCAGGATTTGAACTGGCCTAGATTGCAATCACTTTTCATTATAGAATTTGCATAGTAGAGAGGCAGGTACATCAGAGAGTTTTGCAGGAGGCAAGGATAACGTGATGAATTATACAATTCTGATTTCAGTTCAAACAAGTACAATAAGGGGAATGAGAAACATGTATCTTATTGTAAACCACAACAGTCTACAATATCCAGACTCTTTCATATCTGCTTTCAAGGAAAGAGGACATAAGAAAAGTAGCTAGCCTATGTCATACAAAGTCAAATCTTCATCTTTCATAGAGTCACTTTCAAATGTTGTATCCCACTTAGAAATCAACAACTGCAATACTGCAGTTTGTCCAAAGATTTCAAATGAAGGATTAATTCGGATGATTCTACAAATGTATAGTTCTATCTTCACAATGTAATTTCTTTTATTCATCTCTTTATTCATTCATGGGATGAGGGTGTTGCAGGCCAGGCAGCATTTATTACCCATCCCTAATTGTCCAGAGGGCAATTAAGAGTCAATCACATTGCTGTGGGTCTGGAGTCACTTGTTGGCCAGACCAGGTAAGGATGGCAGTTTCCTTCCCTAAAGGACATTAATGAACCAGATAGGTTTTTCCTGACAATCGACAATGGATTCATATTCATTATTAGATTCTTAATTCCAGATATTTATTGAATTCAAATTCCACCATCTGCTGTGACGGGATTCAAACCCAGGTCCCCAGAACATTATCTAGGTCTCTGGATTAACAGTCCAGCAGTTATACCACTAGGCCATTGCTTCCCCCTAAATACTGGGATCTCACTGACCAGAGTGATGCAGCTGTTACATGGAAGACAACTGTATGCATGTTCATATTTGACAGGGTTTTTCTAAGTTGTATTTCTGCACTTTTTGAAGCTCTTACTATTTAAGACACATGTTGCACATTTGTTCTTCTTACAAAAGTGGACAACCTTTATGTTTTTCCACATTATATTCTATCTGCTGTGTTATTTTCCAAATCACTATGAAGCCATGTTCTATCATCCTTATAGTTACAAACTCACCTGACTTTGTGTTGTCCATGGAATTTTACATTTGATCCTCATCTAAATCACTGATATTAGATTGGACCCCAGCTGTTCACAATTACTAGATTTTTGTGGTGTCCCAAATGTCAACACAAGAATGACCTATTTAGTCCTACTCTAGTCTATTAGCCAATTCTCAGTCCATGCCAGCAAATATAACTTAACCCATGTGTTTTAAGTTTGCTATCCAGCTTCCTGTGGAGGACCTAATCAAAAGCCTTCTGAAAATCCAAGTATACACCATTCACGACTCTCATCAGCAAAGAACGAATCAGGATTTGGTCGGGGTTTTGTCCTCCAGTCAGACACCTGGCAGGGAGTCTCACAGACAGTTTCATGGGAGAAGCCAGAGGGAAATGGTCACCAATGACCCTCCCCAAGGACCGAGAACCCTGACAGCAGCAGCGGCCAGCAGCTGACCATTGCTGTCAGCGGGAGAGATGTACGCTCGTGGCAATGCACACATCCAACACTCAGCAATGTTACAGGACACACGCCAAAGGTGGCTGAGGGTAGGATGGGGTCATAAGCTGGACATCACTGGAAAGATAAAAGGAAAGAGGTCAGAGGCTGTCTCTCCCAATCCCAGGTGCTTTGATCAGTTGCAGAGTGGCCAAATATGAAGGACCCATGGGAGGCTGCTAGAAAACCCTAAAGTTTTGCAGGGTAGCCTTCTGAGAGCACAGGAAAGCTGTGAAATGCCCACTTAATCCTTAAACCACCACCTAAATTGCAATGGGCTCAGGGATAAGGGGCATAACTGACTCATTAATGAGTCTAACTGACACCCTATAGCCAGTACCTGGAAATTATTTGTCAGCCCTTTTCACAGGCCCAGGGTAGGTGGCAGTGGGATACCCTCCTGGCACCAGGAGACTGATGCAGGGCATCTCCCATAATTAGGTGGGTAAAAGTGCCATGCTCGTCAAGATGTTATCCACCAAGTTTCTCACACCCACACCATCCTGTCAGAACCTTTGATGATTATCCACCCAGCTATCCCACCCAAAAGTCCAACTTACGTCATCACACCACTCTCCCAGACACTGCAAATATACAAGAATTGCATACAGAAACAGAAGAAGTTTGTTAGAAGTTTTAAAGACTGAAAATTATGATTCAGCAGAAGAATAATTTCAATGTAATTATCTTATTTCAATAGATTTCATAAACTCTGCTGCTTGGCAGTATGTCAGCATGTCCCCAGCATACTGTGAATCTCAAAGACCATCTTTCATACATTTAAATTCGAGATGGAAAGTAGTTTGATACCAAATATAACTGCTGCTCCCAGGTTGGTGTTTGGAATAATTTAAACTCATCATCACAAGTGAGTGTTGGGTTATTTTAAGCATCTTTGAAACTAGTGAATGTGAAGTGTTCTCCCAGCAAGATTCTGTTGGCCATACTTCAAAGAATGACTTCTGTGATAAAGGGGTCAACATGGATCTTGTGAAAACATTCTCGGCTTGAGCTGAAGACTCCAAGCTGCCACTTCAGACTCGATTGAGAGTGCTTTACTGCTAAAGATGGTATGCTCCTGATAAAACAGCAAACCAAGGCTCCATTTCTCTCTTCTGATGTGTTAAAAAATCTTTGGTCAAAATGTGAACAGCAGGAAGGTATTGCTTGACTAATTCTCCTGCCTCAGGACAAATATGCAACTCTGAAAGGATACATAACAGGTTGTCACCAAGTTAACATCAACAAAAACTCCATTCCTATGTGACTACTACCAGAAAGATAGACAAGATCAGCAGCATTATGGGAAAACCCATTTTATACCACTCTTGACTTTGAGATATGTTACAATTCCTTCATTGTTGCTGTGTCAGAATTCTGGAATTCCCCATGTAACAAAATTGTAGAAGCACCAATGCCAGAAGAACTACTTTAATTCAATGAAGCCCATCTCCAGATTCTTAGGACAACTTTTGATAGACAATAAATACTTTGCCAGCATCACCTATGTCTCCAGAACAAATAAATATAAATAAAAGTCCACCCACTTATGTTGGAAGTTAATAACTCCAAAATGTGATTACTAGGCATAATCTATTCTTCAATTTCTTTTCACCAGTTAAAATAATTCTGAGACACATTTGAATGTTAATTTGCCTCGGAAGTAGAATGGTTTATCTATAAAAAAAAAGGCACTAAGTAATTTCATTAAGAACCATTGAGATTGCTGTGATTTCTTTCTGTGGAATGTAACTCCTAATCTAGAGCCGAAAAATACCTTCATCTGACAGTATTAACACAATTTTCATTCAGGCTGTTGCGACACATCTCAAGCCCCAGTTGGGGAAGGAACCCAGACCTTCTGGGCCAGAAGTGGGGACACTACCATTGCACCATACAACCCGCACATGGTATTCACAGGTGGACAACCATCCAAGTACTAACCAGGCCTAAAAAGTCTGTTTAATTTCCAACAATATCCGTGAAAAAAAAATCAGAGTTAACGTTTCGGGTTCGGCGACCCTTCTTCAGAACACTGGACCCAAAATATTAAGAGATAACAAGGTGTAGAGCTGGATGAACACAGCAGGCCAAGCAGCATCAGAGGAGCAGGAAAGCTGACGTTTCAGGTCTGGACCCTTCTTCAGAAAATGAGTCAAAATGGCTCATCATTGTATGCTAATTATTGCTGTCCAAAAAGTATTTTCAGTCAAGCTGATTTTCTGAAGGCGGCTCTAGGCCCAAAACGTCAGCTTTCCTGCTCTTCTGATGCTGCTTGGCCTGCTGTGTTCATCCAGCTCTGCACCTTGTTGTCTCAGATTCTCCAGCATCAGCAGCTCCTACTATCTCTGAGTCAGTTCTAACCCAAAATATTAACTGATTTTTTCTTTATAGATACTGCCAGACCTGCTGAGCTTTTCCAGCAACTTCTATTTTTGTTCCTGATTTACAGCATCCGCAGTTCTTTCGGTTTTTGTTTAATTTCCGAAATCAGTATGGTCAGACTGGAATGGTTGTGGACATCATAACTGTCTGTGGCAAAGGAATCCTCAGATTTCTAAAGTTAATCATATGTTATTATCATACGCAAAGTTTAAACATGGTGGAAGATTACAGGTGCAAAAATTCAAATGAATAATTAACTAGATCTTCAGTCATTGCTTTCAGATCTATTTTTGTTCTTACACAAATTTGGGCTTAGCCAAACCAGAATCAGAATGGTTTATAAAGAGAATCTGCACTACCCATTCAGATTCTGGAGTCACCATTGTTCACATAATAAAGGCAAACTCACAATGCAAACAATGCCTATTGGTAAGTAGTAATTCAAATTTTATTATAGTAGTTTAAAGGGGGAGGCATTGTGATTAGTAAAGGTGGTCTCACTGCATTTGGAAATATGGCTGCAAACATTTCAGAGCACCCTACTTCTCTAACAGAATATGACAAGTCTGACTCAAAATGGGAGGCCCAGGAGAAAGCCTCTCTTTGGAACAGAACATAAAGGTCTCCAGGCAAGCTACTCAACAATACTGAGCTCTGAGGAAGGGTCACCCGACCCAAAACATTAACTCTGTTTTGTCCTTCACAGATGCTGCCAGACCTGCTGAGCTTTTCCGCCAACTTTGTTTTTGTTCCCGATTTACTGAATCCGCAGTTCTTTCGGTTTTTATTAAGCTAATCAATAAGTTCAATCGTAATCAGTGTGCATGTCAATCGGAACATACTGTGTGCACGGAAGGAATGTCGCACGTGGTTTAGTGACCTAATTGAAGGTAAAAGAAAACACTTCTGAGGCAACAATTCAATGTAACCTCACACTTGGTTTAATTATTTTTAAAGCTTTTTTTAAAGTTGTCAGAGGGAACAGATAAATCTGTACCAGCTCCTGAATGTCCTAGTAATTATGCCTGACCAAATGTACTCATATTTATTGCTATTGTAATAAACACACAGTCTTGTGATCAAGAACACTGCCTCTTCTGCTGATATAGTCAATGGTGGGGTATCCTCTACCATTAATCACTAGATGGGCCCAAGATAGGACAAGGCAATGGAGAATTAGCAGCAGTGAACTAATTGAAACAAACTTTGCTCAGTACCACACACTGGTAGAGGTTGTAAATGCTACAAGGTAGGAACAGTCAGGGAAAATACATTATTGTGAATATTACATTCAAAAGTCCAATGAAAGCCTTCCATGAAAGCATTGCTTCACTTATATCAGGTTAAGATATTTGTCACATCTAATATAATTACATAATGTATACAAATGTGATTATAGCCATTCATGATAGAAAGTGCCTGCCTCTGTTCTCCAAAGCTGCACTTTTTTCCCCAAATTATAAACATTCAGCTCCTTTGTAAAGGAAACTGGAACTGATAAAATGTTAGTGAGAATCCTTTAAAGGAGTTACATTGCTGGTCAGCATCATAAATGTCAGTGCTCTACAGAACTATACTTCTGGCCAGTGATTAATATTTCAGCACTGTTTAATAGGTTGTTTTCTCCTATGTTCAATACAAACCAAAATCAAACTTTTTCATGCACTTGATGAGTTCAGTCTATAATATGCCACTGTCTACCCATTACAGCGCCATAAGAATGAGATGTAGATGATTAATTCTCTACAATGACCAAAAACTTCCAAATTTTCTGCCAAGAGCAAAAGAGTTTGACTAAAGTTACACTTCAAGATTCTTAATCAATGCAAAAAGAATGGAAGCATTAAAATTTCAGGCTCCTGCAGCTGTGATGTTTGTTGCAGAAATTAAAATACTAGAATCAACTTCATCATCATGAACAAGGGTATGAGGAAACAGGCTTGCCAGTTACACCTCCCTGTACAATTCCTCTAAATATCTCTTCAGTCTCAGTAGCCAAGAAGGTCAAATGTATCAGACATCTGTCCTGGTTACAGTTACTTCCGTATGCACCCTGCTGTTATGCCATCTGAAGTACATTAAAACAAAACTATCTGTTGCTAATGTTGTTTAGCAACAAGCAAAAAGCAATTTATTTCATCCTTCTGCTTCCCTCATTGGCAACAACACAGGAATTTCACACTGAGCCTCTATTAAAGGGGTAGGGCGAGTCAGCTATAGAACTGCAGATGGCATAAATTGCCTCCACCTGGTTCAGTCTGAGATCATACACAGAAATCTAATCACAATCTGTGAGTTAACATGGCACATCATCCCCAGGGAGCAGGGACAGGTCCTTTTCAATATAACAGCAGTGCTTCTCAAATGTTTTGATTGAAGGACCCTTTTCAAATGGATTAGTAATTATGGATTCTCCATCTGAATTATACTTGTACATAATACTTGTAGTGTTACAAGTAAAGAGTCCTGGAATTCACATGTAGCACTTGAAGTATATTGTTTTTAAGCTCCATGTGCATATTACCTCCAGATGAGGCAGCAAGTTCAATTTGCACTGCACACTTGGCAGCTTTAATTGCAGCCATCATTATTTTACAGATCTCTTCTAAGTGTCCATGAATCCAGTTTAAGAACTACTGTGACATCAGCATCTGCAGAACTGGCTTCCACTATCAACACTCAAAACCCCACTCCAAGGATAGCATAATGATGACACTCAATGTAACAGTTCCATGAATTGAAATAACTTCAGGATTGGGTGGAAATGCAAAAATAATCCATGCCGAGTCCTTCTACAAATAGATCTCACTCCTCTACAAAAAGAATCCTAGTTAATTAGTGTGACCATTTCTTATCAGCACTTTAGAGCAAGAAAATCACTAAGATGGAACAGAAGTATAACGTTAATACAATTTAATTATTCATCTGGTGGCGCTGAGTTCCACCTCATGCTAGTCTAAAACAAATTAAAAGATAAGTTGTTGCTCTACTTCTCCCCACTACTGAGCAAGAAAGAAATGTTGGATCAGCTCCAGAGCGTTAGATGTTGGAGTTTAGTGTTGAGTGGGCAGCATTGAATCTGATCATTCAGATAACCAAATCTACTGAAACATTCAAACTTAGACAAACAGCAAAATAGAAAACAATCTGAAAAGTTTCTTTGCCTCACCACAAAGCAATGTTTTGTCTGAAAATGACTATAGCCCCTCAACTGCAAGAAGACACATGCTTACACTCTTCAAAACACGCACTTTTGTGCTTGAATTTCCACAAAGCTATCAGTATACCAAGGAGATACAAGTCAACCCATGCACATGTCCACCCTTAAAACCCACATCCTTCTTTCAACCCCACTTGCACCACCAACATCACCCTCTTCCCCTCACTCAGATTGGTCCACATGCAGTTCAACTCTAAGATTATTGTGGAATATCACATGCTAAATTTTGACAAAAACTGGCCACTTTCAATGTTGTGGATTTTGGGTGAGCTCTGGTGAATTCTCTCAGGCAATTCTCCATTGTTCACCTCGTTAGGTCTACACCAGGCTTCTATGCCACTGTACTCTCACTATCATGAGCTCATGAGCAATGGAAGTGCTCACAACTGTGGCACTTTTTGTGGGCTGTGCCACTGGTGCCATATTAAAGCCTAACATTGGGCGGTACAGCCAAATGTTAACCTCCTGAGAGATCCCGGCTGGTATACGTGAGAAGCTGCCTGGCTTTGCACGTGATCAAGGCAAAATAACACAGAACTACTGTGAGCTAGTAAGTTTGGAGTGAGGCATCAAAGCACAAAAGGGCAAGGTAGAGATGCAAACAGCATCCAAGTAAACACTAAGTGCACAAATGCTAAGAGAGCAAGCGAAGAGCCACGAGATGAGTGCCTGTTCCTCCATGCAAAGTAGCCTAGCTGCAGCATTACAATGAAAAGTGTTGGTGCACTCCAAAGTGCAGCTTTGAGGTGGAGAACTGTATACTGTAACAGCCAGAGATATGCCATGATAATATGTTGCAGGTGGTATGTGTCCCATGCCAACTTGGGTGCATTGGGAGATGGGGGAAGGTGCAGCTGCTCACTGCCCATAAAAGCGTATCTGGTGATGTTGGCAATTGCTCTCGAAGACGGAAGCAAGAGGGGAGCCAGCAATGAGCTGGAGCACCTCGGTCCCGTTCTGAGTTTCATGTTGGGAATCATTGCTGTTTAGCTGTTTTCCACCACATGGGACAATAGCAAACAACATGTAAAGGAGGTGAGAATTGGGAGATGTTCATGCATGCAAATAAGTATCTCACTGCTCACTAGTGAGATTTGCACCTCGCCACTAAAACTTGCATGAAAATCAGAGACAACACTGTTTTGCTGGAGGAACACAGCAGGCCACGCAGCATCACAGGAGCATGAAAGTTGACATTTTGGGTTGGGACCCTTCTTCAGAAATGGGGAGGGGGAAGGGAGCTCTGAAATAAATAGAGAGAGGGGAGGTGGGGCTGGGGAAGGTAGGTGGGATGTTGATAGGTGAATGCAGGTAGTGGGTAGTGGGGATAGATCACTGGGATGGGTGGGAGAGAAGATGGACAGGTTGTGTCAGGTCAGGGAGGTGGGATGGGAGGGAGGGAGGGTTGGACATGGGATGAGGTCGGGGGGGAAGATAGAGAGAGATTTTAAAACTGGTGAATTCTATGTTGAGGCCATAAGGCTGTAGGCTCCCGAGGCAGAATACGAGGTGTTGCTCCTCCAGTTTGCATGTGGTATCATTGCGGTGCTGGAGGAGGCCGAAGATGGACATGTCACCCAGGGATTGGGAGGGGGAGTTAAAATGGTTGGTGGCCAGAAGGTGTTGTCGTTTGTCACGTACACAGCGCAGATGCTCTCCAGCTCCACACTGTGCTGTCTCTGACTCCAGCATCTGCAGTTCTTGCTATTTTCATGAAAATCAGACTTCTTCTTTGTTAAAATCGAGAATCTTATTTTCCTGATCTCACTGTATTTTCCCAACTAACTCGCAATGTAGTTCAGGACCTGTGAAGATTTCATCCTGTGCCAGTGAATTGTTTGTAGCCTTCTCGTTTGTTGTGAATGTTTGGGATCATCACTGCGCGAGTACAGAATATCACATTTTATTCTTGACTACTTGCAGTTGAATTGGATCAAACAAATTTGAGTAAATTCAGTTTTTTTTAAAATCCAGGATTGATGCTCAGGCAGCATTGTGATTAAGGAGGGTTGTGTGAAAGACAGTGGAGCAGGAGATGGACAGGAATAGGACTTGTACATGGATTAGAAATCACAGGGCTTTTTGAAAATTATTTTCAAGTTTGAATTGATTGTTAAAATCACGTTATTGCAGACAGGTTTGCTTGTCTTTCTATCAATGCAAGTTGTGATACAGGATGAAGGAAGACATTCCTCAATGTGTCACATTTGTGGGCGATGCTTTCTAATTTGACCTTTTTTTTTGAATAGTTGCAGTGTCTTGCTTTCAGTGGACAAAGAAAGATTTCTCAGAGGTTTTCTTTCCTAAATCGGCTTTATGTTTTTCCTCCCCTGATTTTCCCAGGAAATTGCCCGATGAGGACGACACAGGGTTCGATGGTATATGCAGGGTGATTGGGAAGGACAGGTTTGGTGGACTAGGTGATCTTGCTCTGTCTTTAATTTTGTATGTTCATTCAGAGGGTAAGCAATTGATCATTGTGTTCTAATTGGTCTTTCAGCATCTTACAAATGAAAAACCCCTAGTCAATTTTGTTCAATTGCCTGGTCTACAATTCTAGCAATAAATCTCAAAAAAAAACCGAAGGAGGGTCTCGGCCCGAAACGTCAGCTTTCCTGCTCCTCTGATGCTGCTTGGCCTGCTGTGTTCATCCAGCTCTACACCTTGTTATCCCTTTCTAAATAAGTCTGTTTATTAGCTTGTCAACTCTTCCAGCTGGTTAACTGTCGGGGCTAAGTCAAAGGATGCAGTTTTAGGTATTTACACTCTTAAGAATTTCTCTTGACAATAAAGATGAACACATTAAAGAATCACATAATTGTTTGTTATTGCAATTTACAGTACCATGGTATCTGAGAAAGAGATCAAATCATTAACAGCTGATAGAGTCACACAGCATGGAAACAGGTCCTACAGTTCAACTCATCCATGCTGACCAAACATCCCAATCTGACTTAGTACCATTTGCTAGCATTTGGTCCATATCCCTCTTCAGGTAAGAATCCAGATGACAGCCTCCACCACTTCGTCGAGCAGCTCATCCCATGTATGCATCACATTCTGTGTGAAAAAGTTGCCGCTCAGGTCCATCGTAAATCTTTCCCCTCTCACCTTAAACCTATGCCAGCTAGTTTTGGACTTCCCCACTCTAGGAAAAAGACCTTGGCTATTCACCCTATCCATGCTCCTCATGATCTTACAAACCTCCACAAAAGGTCCCCACTCAGCCTCCAATATTCCAGGGAAAATAGCCCCAGCCTATTCAGCCTCTCCCTATAACTCAAACCATTCAATCACGACAACATCCTTAGCTGGAAATTAATGGACAAAAACCTTAGAACCTCTTAATGACAACATGACATAATAAAGAAAAATGTAAAGAATTACTTATATTACTAAGCACCTGAGGGAGTACGATTCTTAATGATAGCCTAATGGATGAAAGAAAGCTGTTGAGGGAACATATATCTCGAAGGATTGCTTGATGATTAATGAACATTCATTAATTAGCTTACAACTCCCGAAAAGCTCTGAAGTGGGCGCGTGCGTGTGTGTGTGCGCCAGATCAGCCTTTCAGGGTTGTTTGACACAATCAAACCTAACACAAACACAGATAGTAGGAACTGCCGATGCTGGAGAAGCTGAGATAACAAGGTGTAGAGCTGGATAAACACAGCAGGCCAAGCAGCATCAGAGGAGCAGAAAAGCTGATGTTTTGGGTCTGGACCCTTCTTCAGAAAATGAAGATTTCTGAAGAAGGGTCCAGACCCGAAACGTCAGCTTTTCTGCTCCTCTGATGCTGCTTGGCTTGCTGTGTTCATCCAGCTCTACACCTTGTAATCTCTTAACCATAAACACAGGTTTGTTTTTAAGAAACCTGTTCAGACATGTTGTAACACAGCTCTGTGGCAGGTAGGACTTCAACTCTGACCTTCTGGTCCAGAAGTCAGGATGCTACCACTACGCTACTTCTCAGGGTGTACTTCAACAGCAATAATGGCCTGCCACCCTTTGTTCATGCAGCTTGGCTTCAGAGACGCACCAGCTTCATCATATCCTCATGGCATATCTCGGACTTCCTTATAATACAGTTCACCACTCCAATACTGCAGCTGGGAGCTCACCAACATCTTACATTGCAAGACTGCTTTCTGACCACTTTGCACATAGGGATAGGTAGCCATCTTTCGTATCCAAACATGTGTCATCTTGGCTCTTGGCATCCATTCACTTTGTGTTTGGATGAATGAATGAACAAATGAATGATTTTATGGTCACATATATCCAGGAAGATACAGTGGGGGAAAAGAAACTTTTCTGTCACCACAATCCAGCGCCATTTTGAGTTACAAAAGAATAAAAGTAAATTACTTAAATAGTGTTCATCTTGTGTTTAAATTGGGTCTCAAGCACGGCCCCAAGGCTTCTGCAAGGTCTTGAGTCTCATGGAGTCCCTGCTCCGGGCACAGCGATGATGAAACTAATGCCCCAGGAGACCCCAACTTCGTTGCTGCCACTGCCTCACCAACACCACCAAGAGTCCCTGCCCCAGGCCTACCACAGCCAGGAGTCCCCACTCTGGACTCCATCTCTGCATTGCCTTGCATTTTTACACATTGCATAAAGACCTTACAGCGGCACAATGTTGCCTTGCCTTTTATGGCATACACAAAGCCAGATAGCTTGTCATGTTTGTCAGCAGTGATTAGTCAAGGGGGTGGCATGTTGCTGTGTGGCACTGTGTTACATCACTGTCACAGCCAAAGTCTGTACCAGCACATCAGCAAACACAATGAATGTGCTTCAACCAAATGGCCAAGTCTAAAAAGGTTTACAAAGCATCAGGGGAATTATTGTTAGTCAGGGGGTACTGACAGAGTCAGTCAAAGCCATAGCCTGATCACAATCCAGGGGCTTGGACACTGGTGGTCAGCCACTTGGGATGGTCAAGCTCAGGAGTTCTGTTTCATTACAGACCAGAGAATGGGTCATAGTCAGTCCCGCTCATGTCTAATGCAATCACTTTGCAGAGTAGCAGTATGTATGTCAGGGTAAGTGTGAGATAAGCTAGTGCATTGGAGGACATGATTATTGCAAGAGAGACAGGGGAACTGATGGACACCCCCTAACTCCCAACCCCCACCCCACCTCCACCCCTTGGGGATGTAAAATGAATAATAATGGCTGGCATCAATAAACTGCAGCCTCAGGGCTCGTGGGTAATGTTAGGAGACAAAGACATGATCTATACGATGAAGTAGGAGTTAAATGGGAACGTGCTGAATGTGAATGCTGACTTCACATTACTATGGAGCTGTTCTGTTAACGATATTCCCCGTACAGTTTCATTAGAACCGTGAATGATGAATCCAGCCACAGCAAGGGTTATCATCACTGTAGTGGCAGAGAAATAGAGGAGGAACAGATGCTTCAGAAGGCCCAGGAACAGCAGTAACCTCAGGGGCCTCCACATGGAAAAGGTCACAGCTGAAAGTCCCATCACAACGTGGATGTGGTACGACAGGCCGAGAATCTATTTTCCTCAATGCTATTTCCTCCACAGGAGCATGGCATATTGCCACTGCAGACTGAGAATATCCTTGGAAACCATTACAGAAATGTGTAGTTTGCTGAAGCAGGACTGAGACCTGAAAGGGCAGGTGGCCAACAAGGTGAGAGCTGAACTAATTTCTAACACAACTAATCACTTCCAGACCGACAACCACCACCACATGGAAGCACAAGAGCAGCAGATTAGCCAGGACAAAATTGCCCCAGTGTGTCCAGGGATGTGCCAGTTAGGTGGATTAGCCATAGCAAACACAGGGTAACAAGGATAGAATGGGGTGCTCTTCGCAGAATCAGTGTAGACTCAATGGGCCAAATGGCCTCTTCCTACACTGTACAGATTCTATGATTTTAATAATTAATCAAAGGCAAACAGTGGGCAACTTGGTGGCACAGCAGTAAGCACTGCTGCCTCAGAGCGCCGGGGACCTGGGTTTGATTCCACAGTGGGGTAGGATGGTCTTTGGGAGGGTCAGTGCATACCCTCTTGGCTGAATGGCCACTTTCTGCACTGTAGGGATTCTATGATTTTATTTACAAGGGAACACCACTACCTGAAAGTTCCATCCAAGCCACTCATCCCAGCCAGTGATGTCTACATCCTACAAATTAAATCTAAAAATTGCTGAAATGCGTCTTTTTTTTTAAATTCTATTTCCTCCCTAAACCTCATTGCCTATCCGCCATCTAGGTTTCTTTAAAACCTTCTTTCGCCTATCTGAATGGTCCCTTCTTTATCTTAGTAAGGCAGCTTCTGTCTCATTAATTCCTCAGGACATTGTCCAGTGTTAAAAGGTGCTATTTAAATACACTAAGTTGTTGTTGTAATTACTGATCCATGCAGATGCTAAATTAGGAGTTAGTTAGCTCCTAAATCCTGGACCAGTTCCATTTGGTGGGAATCTGGTGGCTGAACCATCTCTACAAGCACATTTGCATTTGTCACTTGTATAACTGAAGAGTTCTCAGTCTCAGCCAAGTTTGCATTCACGATGACATTATACTTGTGTGTCTTGGTGTAAATATTCAGTTTCATCTTATTCTGACAAAACAAAATCTCCTGCTCGCTGAAGTCATAGCTGAGCAACAGAGTGAACCGGGGAGTTCACATCAAACAGATAGGCTGATGTGAATTTTCAGCCTTTTTTCTGTAGGCGTAGCAAATATAAATTTCTGAGTCAGACCAACAGCAGAACGGAATGCATAGCATGCACTTTTATGTGCAGTCTTAGTGTCAATCCCAAGAGGTTATATCCCATTGGAATCAGTTTGATGGGAGTGGAATTTAATTTTATTGGAGTTTCAGCATAAACTGACAAAGAGACAGAAATAGTACAATGATCCCACTATTTCAATTTTGTTCCTTTCTTTGTTTTAGATTCATCAAGTAATGTCTATTTCCATACGTAGACAGAGATTCCCATTAACTGAAAGCTGGCTTGAATTCTATGACCCCCTCTAAGTAGGATAGTGGACACTTTTCCCTCTTTGCCTAGACAATGCCGGATCTCACCCCTCTCACCAGGGCCTGCCAGCCTGACCCCAGCAAGAACAATGATGTACCTTGAAGTTTGGGTTTCACACACTCCTCTTCAGGACACTCTGCAGAGGCCACTCCTCCCTGTGGTACTGCTGCGACCAGCATACTGGCTTCATTGGCTGGTGGTGCACAAAGATGGGACCTCCTCCCCAGTTGGAGTGAAAGGCTCAACTTTTCTATTCACTCATGGGATGTGGCTGTTGCTGGCTGGGCCAGCACTTATTGCCGGTCACTATTTGCCCTGGAGAAGGTGATGGTGAGCTGCCATCTTGAACCGCTGCAGTCCATGTGCTGTAGGTATGGCCACAATTCCCTTAGGGAGGGAATTCCAGGATTTTGATCCAACGACAGAGAAGGAAAGGTGATATATTTCCACGTCAGGATAGTGAGTGGCTTGGAGGGGAACTTGTAGGTGGTGATGTTCGCACATATCTGCTGCCCTTGTCCTTCCAGATGGAAGTGGTTGTAGGTTTAGAAGGTGCTGTCTAAGGATCTTTGGTCAATTTCTGCAGTGCATCTTGTAGATAGTACACACTGCTGCTACTGAATGTTGGTGGTGGAGGGAGTGAATGCTTGTGGATGTGGTGCGAACCAAGTGAGCAGCTTTGTCCTGGATGGTGTCAAGCTTCTTAAAAGTTGTTGGGGCTGCACTCATCCAGGCAAGTGGAGACTATTCCACCACACTCCTGACTTGTGCCTTGTAGATGGTGGGCAGGCTTTGGGGAGTCAGGTGGTGAGTCACTCGCCACATTATTCCTTGCCTTTGATCTACTCTTGTGGCCACTGTGTTTATATGACGAGTCCAGCGGAGTTTCATCAACAGGATGTTGATAAATGGGGAAATTTGGTGATGGTAACATCATTGAATGTCAAGGGATGGTGGTTAGATGGTCTCTCATTGGAGATGTTCATAACCTGGCATTTGTGTGGCGTGAATGTTACTTGCCATTTGTCAGGCCAAGCCTGGATATTGTCCAGATCTTGTTGCATTTGAACTTCAGTCTCTGACAAGTTGTGAATGGTGCTGAACGTCGTGGAAATCATCGACGAACATCCCCACTTCTGACCTTATGATGGGTGGATGAAGCAGCTGACAATGGTTGAGCCTAGAGCACTACCCTGGGGAATTCCTGCAGGGAGATCCTGGAGCTGAGAAGTCACACCTCCAACAACACAACCATCTTCCTACGTGCCAGGGAGGACTCCAGCCCGTGGAGAGTTTGCCTGCAATACCCATTGATTCCAGTTTTGTTAGGGCTCCTTGATACTAAATTGGTCGAATATGGCTTTCTCACTCTCACCTCTGGAATTCAGCTCTTTTGTCCATGTTTGAACCAAGGCTGTAATGAGGTCAGGAGCTGAGTGATCCTAGTGGAACCCAAGGTGGGCATCACGGAACAAGTTATTGCTGAGCAGATACTGTTTGATTGGACTGCTGATGACACCTTCCATCAATTTACGATCAAGAGTAGAATAATAAGGCAGTAATTGGCTGATTTGCATTTGTCCTGCTTTTTGTGCACAGAACATGTGGCAAGTTCTAGAGCACAAGTCTTCACTACTATTGCCAGAATGTTGTCAAGCCTCATAGCCTTTGCATGATCCAGTACCTCCAACCATTTCTTGATATCATGGGAGTGAATCGAATTGGACGAATACTGATATCTGTAATGCTAGGGACCACTGGAGGAAGTGAAGATGGATCACGCACCCAAGGAAACTAATAGCCTGATAGTTGTTAAATCACTACGGGCCAAGTCAACCAACCAGAACAAGGATCACTCCAACATTTATATCCGGAGAGCCTTTTATTTCAAGTTCCTGTCAAAAGATAGGAATTACCACATTGCATAAGAGCTCAGTAGATGGAGCACCCAAAATTCTCCCTGAAGTTGGCAGAGAAAATGGTCTGCTGTATCCCTGAGATTTCAGCTACTTTTATATATAGGGAGGAACTGAGAAATTGGTATCACCGAGGAGTACAATCACTCAGGTCTATGACCTGCTGTAATAAGAGGAAGGCCAGACTACATTTCAATCAATCATTCTCTCCTCATCCTGCAGGAATAGAGGATTCAGGACAGTCACAAGATGATTGAATGGTGGTGGGTGTTTTGAATATTATAACAATAGCGATTTAACTCAGTCATTAAACCATATAAAAGTGGATTGACATCTCTACTAAAATAAAAGCCAAGTAATATCCTAGGAAAATGTGAAGTGATCTTTCACCAACATCACTTGGAGTTTTTGTCCTATTCTTTTCTAAAAGAAGTCTACCTAGCAATTTTAAAACTTCTAATTATTTCAGATTGAATGGTTGCAATTTGATACCTGCATTTCTATAATAGCCATTCATCAGCTTTCAATAATAAAAGTTTAAATATTTGTGAAGCTTTTATCTCCAACCTGCTCTGCCTGGGTTGAAGAATTCTAAAATTGAGCCTAATTCTAGCAAATCTTTCAAACTTAAACCAAACAGGATTTATGTTGCTGCTGAAATGACTCAATTTCGACAGACAGATAGGCATTGAAATGCATGTTGTCCGGCAGCCTTAGAATTCATATCAGCACTAGGGGCTCTGATGATTTTCATAAAAACACCAGCTTCAGGGAGCTGGATGGATGTGCTGAGATTTTCCAGTGGCTAAACATTTTGTACTCCCGCGTTTCTGCATTACAACATCTAACAAGGATAAAGATCATAAATCACTGTAGTAACAAGTTTGGACAAGACAGCCACAATACAACAACATTGCCAAACATTTGTTTTCAAATAAGTCTCCCCGGATATCAATGCAAGTTTAGTTAAGCACTTTGGCTTTCATTTACATATTCAGGGTTGCCTTGTCCGGGGTTTGAAGTAGTGATGATATCTTAGATTTACATCTGAAATTTGCCAATATATCACAAGGAAAGAATATTTCCCATTTTTGCTTTTTTAACCATTTTGTGGCTGCACAGGGTCAGAAAGCATTGCTAAGCCAAGGAAATGACACAGAATCTTTTCTTAACTTGGTTTTGAGTATTATGATTTGTGTTCTGTCAGATTTTTCCTTTTGCTATACTACAAGAGGTGTTGCTCATTGGTCAATTTTGCCCGTGCCTTCTTTGTTTTGTGTTGACTAGAAGAAAACATTTTCTGAAGAAGGGTCCAGATCCGAAACAGCAGCTTTCCTGCTCCTCTGATGCTGCTTAGCCTGCTGTGTTCATCCAACTCTACATCTTGTTTTCTCCAGATGAAAACATAGTTGCTTCTAATAGAACCAAGTACAAGGGAAATAACTGAAATCATCACTTCGCAACCCACATCCTCGCCAATAGTGACACACTAACATAAACCAGTTGTATTTCTCTGTTAGGAGGGAGGCTTTTTTGATAAGGAAGAATAATTAAGTAATAATAATTTCAAATCTAAGTGAGTGAGTTTCCTATTTTCAGCCCCAGTCTTTTAAAACATTGAAGAATACTGAGACAAACACAGCATTTCTATCCAACATTTAGACACTCTTTCTTCTTCATTAACCTTTGCCATTCCTTCAACTTTGTTTAATTAAATGATATTAATATTTTTCTCTAGAAAAGCATTTGTAAGAGGTATTGTCAGTCAGCCTACTCAACAGCCACCTTTGAATACAAATGATTGAATACATTGGTCATTTGTAAATATTTCCTAATTGATTAAACATCTGTTAAGACCACATAGATTAATATACAAAAATACAATTTTAACCACTTTTAATGAAAAATGCACAGGATGAAAATTTTGAGTAGGCATATTGCTGAAAAGATTAACTACCTTCTGAAGAAAAACGGTCAAAAATGTTTGAAATGTGATTATGATGCCCACTTTGCACGTTTGATATTTTCAGGTGGGAGATCTATATCCATCACAACTTTCCATTCATGGTCAGATAAACTCAGGATTATAAACAAGTATGCTGGAAATATTCAGCAAGTCAATGCAACATTTGTGAAAACAGAAACTGGTTTAATGTTTCAGGTCAATGATCTTTTATCAGCACTGGATTTTGATAATTGATTTATTTCATATTTCCAGCATCTGCATCATTTGCTTTTGTATGACTCATTTTCAATGAAAACTTTTACACAATAGCGATTCTTGTCTTGTAAGTACATTGCAATGCTATCAAGCAACATTTTGAGATATTATATTCCTTGATGGGAAAAGTTAGGTTATTTCTCCGAAAATTAAAATTCAAATAATCTGACCAAACTAAATGCATGATACTACCTTCAGTCTCATGGACACAGTTTTGTGAACTGTTGAAACAGAATCTTTTTAGCTTGGCGTTTCCCACAGAATACAAAACCTGATGTTAGTTTAAATAAGTATTTTGGTTGAACACAGGCATTTCTGACTTGTCTTTCTCGGAGAGAGATGCTCAATCTTCACTTCTCATCTCCATTTGACAACCTGATCATGGAGCATGGAGAGAGACTGTAGATATAATGGCATTAAGGAGCATTTTTATACTTCCAATCATCTCCCATTAACAGCTGTATTTTCAAATAGCTGTAACACGTTGCATCTTATATCAGTAGACAAGAAATCCACGTAAGATACTGTATGTTCAAATAAAAGGTCCTCACACTCCTCCTAACCTCCTGATCCCTGTTTGAAGTCACACACACTTCTTCTCTACACTGCATCCTTTGCATGTGACATCACATATTGCACGTGATGACATATTATGTCTAGAATTGGGCGGACACATGTTTCTGGATTAGCGTGCATGCCCAGTTGAGGCAACAGATGAAGAAAGGAGGAGGGTTAATAATCTCTCCTCACCCAGGAGCTTAATAGTGAGGGTATTCTGTCTGAACCCATTATAATGTGGGAACTTCATCTAGGGGCCAAGCATAACACTCCCAAAAGCAGGCAAAGTACCGCATCATTAAAGCTAAATCTATATGTCAGAATGCAAGCTTCCAAGTAATTCAATTAGATTGTGTTTCTTTTTGCATTAAATATTTATGTTAGCACCTGATGATACTCTGATATCCAACTAACGTTATCACTACTATGTATTATCAAGAACTCTCTTTCAGAAACAGTGTTGGAGAAAATTTTTGTAAAAGCCTTGAATAACTTTTGCAGTTTTTCTTTCCGGACGAATGTATAACATAACAAACATTCTTTCAATGCCTTTCTTTTTGCTTGATAGAGCTCAATGGGCATGTAATCAGTCCAAATATGCATTTAGTCATTAGGGTTTAAAACCATAGATAAATACCAAAGTTTCATTGGGGGATAAAATTTAAGACTGCAGAGTGAAACAGCCTGCTTTTTATTTCCAATCAAGGATCATACATGGATGATCAATCATCGTTTATTCATGAGAACATGATAGTCAATTACCACATTTCATATCAGGGACTGGAATACGAAAGGATAGGATTCATGCTTCAACCGTCTAAAGCCTTTGTTAGGCCACACTTGTTTTCGGGGTCACATTCACCTTCCTATTCTTTTATAAAAGCAATTCCTTTTGCTTTAGCAAAACAATATCTGGGTTTCAAGGGTTAACTTACAAGGAGACGTGACACAAAGAAGGGAATTTAGAATTCCCTGGAATTGAAACATATTCAGGGACAATACAGAATAGGTAGAACATGGACAGACAATGTAAAACAAAGGGTATAACTACAAAGAGGACACAGGAACAAAAATACCCATGTAAGTGATTGAAGGTGGCAGGACAAGTTAAAAAAAAACAGTTAATAAAGCAATCAGAATCCTGGGGTTTATTAATAGACGCATAGAGTACAAGGTATGTTAAAACTTGTGTATCAGATGAGTTTGTCCTCAGTTTGAGTATGGTGTTCAATTCTGGCATCACACTTTAAAAAGGATGTGCAGACATTGGAGACAAGTACAAAAAAGCTTGATGAGAATGCTTTCACGAATGAGGACATTTAGTAACGAAGATGGACTGGAAAAGTTGGAGTCATTTTCCTTGGAGGAAAGAAAGCCGAGAGGAGATCTGATTGGAATATTCAAAACCATGAGAAGTGTGGACAGAGTACATAGGAAGAAAATAGTTACCACTCATGAAAGAAACAAAAACAAAAAAGAGCACAGAGTTGAAGCAAATTTTTAAAAGTAGCAAAAAAAAAGTCACATAAAAGGAAAAATCATTTTCCTGCGAGGAATTGTTCATGTCTGGAATGCACTTGCCTGAGTGTGTGGTCAAGGCACGCTCAACCAAGGTTTTCAAAAGGGAATTAGATGGCTATCTGAAAAAGGAATAATGCATTTGGGGAGAAGGCAGGAGATTGACACCGGGTGAAATGTTCATTTGGAAAGCCAGTACAGACATGATGGGCCAAATAGCTCCCTTCTGCACTTTAACAGCCCTGTCATTCTGAGAGTGCAATTAGAAAACAAAGCTAAACACAAAAGATGGCAGAAGTTTTGAAAATCTCTTCCATGAATGGCAACCACAAATTTCAAAGTCTGGTATTGATAGAGTTTTGTTAAGCAGAGATACCAAGGGCATGGGGTAAAGGCTGGGATATGATGTTGATAGATCAGCCATGATATAACTAAATGGAGGAATATGTTCAAAGAACCTGAACCTGGCTCTTTGTTGCAATGTTACTTTGCTAGAAAGATTCTTTCAGCCAAGCAAATGTACAAAGCTAATGATCTTGGACTACACTGAAAAATATAGGAGGTTTTCTTGAAATGTTACGTCAAAAAACCGAGCAAACTATGCAATGCTGAGCTAAGACGGGTCATCTATCAGTGTATGATTTGAATTTTTGACTGCTGCACAACGTTCCTCTGAGGCAGGTAAAGGTCAGAAGCCTTATTAGGAACCACACCAAGGTAAAGAAGCGTTAGTGAGAAATCTACAGCCTGGGTGGACCAATACAACATGCAATTTTCACAGCACATCTTCAAGGTATTGACAGAATTGTGAAAGCCATCCTAATAATGATGACGTTTCTTAGCTTCTGATCATGAATAAATCTGCTGATTTTATGAATTGCGCGGCACAGCTTCTAAATACAAAAAGGTAATAAATGTACTTTCTTTTCCTTTTCAAGCTGCTCCTGAGTAAAGTTGAACATTTTCTGCCATGAATATTTAACTTTTGAATATCAGCTTACTGTTTGTTCAATCCCAAGACAAAGTATTTCTGCATTGTGGCACAAAGGTAAGAGTAAGAACAAGACTGAATGTCATAAAACATTCCAAAGCAGTTCAGAGGTGAAAGCAGACGTTGAGACAAAGAATTAGAGGAGGTGACTGATGAAACATTCAAACAGATACTGATTGAGGAACTTCTTTAAAATGAAGCGGCATAGGAAAGCACAATCATTCTAGAATCTATGGCAGAGAGCTAAAGTTGGACTATAATGTGTGTTGCGAAGTAGGTCAGGGTCAAATAATAGATGACTTGGTATTTGATGAGCATCAGAAAGCATAATGACAGTGAAGTTGGCAGCAACGTTTGAACAGAGCTTTGAACATTTTTACTACACTAAATGGAAAACCATCACATGTTTTGAGGTAATGTCTACATGACATGCCCTGGTGACAAGAAGGTGGAAGAGATTATGGATTGACCTAAAGGTGACTGTAAACTTATGGGGAAGAAGTCATTCATACATGACAAACTATAATATTCAAAAAGCTTCCTGAATGGGTACAAAAGAAAATTTAAGGCTGAGGTAGACAGCTTTCACAGCTTTAATCAGTAAGGGAACCAAGAGTTATGGGGAATTGTCAAGAAAATGGAGTTGAGGATTTTCAGATCAGCAATGATCTCACTGAATAATGGAACAGACTCAAAGGACCAAATAGCCTACTTCTGTTCCTACCCTTTTATGGTCTAAATTGAAACAGTCTGAACAAAAAAGCTGAAAGATCAAAAAACATACTCTGAATACCTGCAAGTATATGGTGAAATATCCAATATTTGATTTGTACACATGATTAGTTAATCTCCTGTGACAATACCATAAGTGAAAACTATGTGTTATCTTAAAGAAAACCAACTTTAGAGTGCAATGGATAACTGGACCAGCGGGCAAACCTCATTTTAGTTCTACTTTAATATTGGAATTAAGCCCTTTGTTTTGTGGGGGTGGAAATAATGGAATTATAATCAAGCAACTTATACACAACATATTGTCTTTTCATTCCTAGATATAGACTATTTCTGTTCTTTTGAATGAAAATAAATAACAATATTTTAGTAGATATAAAAATTAATAACAAAAACTACTGTAAGATTTTTAATTAATCAGAAAGCTATTAAAAACCTAGTTATCGAGAAATGTTTCCAACAGGACATTAACAACGCACACAGCTATCGCCGTTAAGCATCTGGTAATAAGCAGTCTTTGAGAAGCTCTCACTGGGTCAATCAATTATTTTGTCTTAAATGTGATAAGCTTGCTTTCTGCATAAATGATTGTAACTGGTCATGTCATCATACTCTCTCAGGCAGGGAGAAATGTTCCCAAGAATTCGGAAAGAGGATGTTATTGGTCTGAGATAGTAGGAACTGCAGATGCTGGAGAATCCGAGACAACAAGGTGTAGAGCTGGATGAACACCGCAGGCCAAGCAGCATCAGAGGAGCAGGAAGGCTGATGTTTCAGGCCTAGACCCTTCTTCAGAAAAGGGGGAGGGGAAGGGGGTTCTGAAATAAATAGGGAGAGAGGGGGAGGCAGATAGAAGATGGATAGAGGAGAAGATAAGTGGAGAGGAAACAGACAGGTCAAAGAGGTGAGGATGGAGCCAGTAAAGGTGAGTGTAGGTGGGGAGGTAGGGAGGGGATAGGTCAGTCCAGGGAGGACGGACAGGTCAAGGGGGCGGGATGAGGTTAGTAGGTAGGAGATGGGGGTGGGGCTTGAGGTAGGAGGAGGGGATAGGTGGGAGGAAGGGACGAGTTGGGCTGGTTTTGGGATGCGGTAGGGGGAGGGGAAATTTTGAAGCTTGTGAAATCCACATTGATACCATTGGGCTGCAGGGTTCCCAAGCGGAATATGAGTTGCTGTTCCTGCAACCTTCGGGTGGCATCGTTGTGGCACTGCAGGAGGCCCAGGATGGACATGTCGTCTGAGGAATGGGAGGGGGAGTTGAAATGGTTCGCGATTGGGAGGTGCAGTTGTTTATTGTGAACCGAGCGTAGGTGTTCTGCAAAGCGGTCCCCGAGCCTCCGCTTGGTTTCCCCGATGTAGAGGAGGCCACAACGGGTACAGCAGATGCAGCATACCACATTGGCAGATGTGCAGGTGAACATCTGCTTGATGTGGAAAGTCTTCTTGGGGCCTGGGATGGGGGTGAGGGAGGAGGTATGGGGGCAGGTGTAGCACTTCCTGCGGTTGCAGGGAAAAGTGCCGGGTGTGGTGGAGCTGGAGGGGAGTGTGGAGCGGACAAGGGAGTCACGGAGAGAGTTGTCCCTCCGGAAAGCAGATAAGGGTGGGGAGGGAAAGATGTCTTTGGTGGTGGGGTCGGATTGCAGATGGCGGAAGTGTCGGAGGATTATGCGTTGGATCCGGAGGATGGTGGGGTGGTACGTGAGGACGAGGGGGATTCTTTTTTGGTTGTTATTGCGGGAACGGGATGTGAGGGATGAGTTGCGGGAAATGTGGGAGACATGGTTGAGGGCGTTCTCGACCAGTGAGAGGTGGGGGGGGGGGGGGGGGGGGGGGGGGGG
>NC_063344.1:31023141-31023499 GCF_021869965.1 Rhincodon typus
GGCAGGTGTAGCACTTCCTGCGGTTGCAGGGAAAAGTGCCGGGTGTGTTGGGGCTGGAGGAGAGTGTGGAGCGGACAAGGGAGTCACAGAGAGAGTGGTCCCTCCGGAAAGCAGATAAGGGTGGGGAGGGAAAGATGTCTTTGGTGGTGGGGTCGGATTGCAGATGGCGGAAGTGTCGGAGGATTATGCGTTGGATCCGGAGGATGGTGGGGTGGTACGTGAGGACGAGGGGGATTCTTTTTTGGTTGTTATTGCGGGAACGGGATGTGAGGGATGAGTTGCGGGAAATGTGGGAGACATGGTTGAGGGCGTTCTCGACCAGTGAGAGGTGGGGGGGGGGGGGGGGGGGGGGGGGGGG
>NC_063344.1:31023599-31023889 GCF_021869965.1 Rhincodon typus
ACTGAGATGTACGGGAGTGGAATGCCTCATCCTGGGAGCAGATGCGGTGGAGGCGAAGGAATTGGGAATAGGGGATGGCATTTTTGCAGGAAGGTGGGTGGGAGGAGGTGTATTCTAGGGAGCTGTGGGAGTCGGTGGGCTTGAAATGGATATTGGTTTCTAGGTGGTTGCCAGAGATGGAGGCAGAGAAGTCCAGGAAGGAGAGGTATTAGAGATGGTCCAGGTGAACTTAAGGTTAGGGTGGAAGGTGTTGTTGAAGTGGATGAACTGTTCGAGCTCCTCGTGGGAGC
>NC_063344.1:31023989-31048198 GCF_021869965.1 Rhincodon typus
TTATTGGGTATTTAGGCACTCTCCTCACAAACTCGGAAAATTAATTGAAACTAACTTCATTCATAGGTTTTATTTCAGTTTCCAAGTCAGCAGTTGGCTCAATCCTGATACATGGAACTATCTCTCTCTCTCTCACACACACACACACACACACACACACACACACACACACACACAAAATTTGGCCTGAATTTAAGCAGTGGAAAGAAAACACAGCAGAAAACATTTTTGAGTAGGAAAGTTCTTTCCTTACATATTTAGTACTCAAGTTAACAGGAGACCTATTCCCAGTGAAAGAATGTAGAAATATATATACTTTTACATTTAGAATAACTGGTTCTTTCAATATTTGTTTAGAGAGGAAACAAACACTACACATTTAGATTATAAAATATCAAATTTCAGTGGATAAAGATTTAAAATTCAGATACAGAAGATTTTGGTTATACGTTTACAGCATGTATGATTTTCCCCCTAATATCACACTTAGATTTTGCTGTTCTTTTACAAAAATAAATGTACTGAATTAATTTTAAGGTAAACCTAATCATGGGCTATAATATATAAAATATAAGCTGATGCAATGTGGGGATAAAAGATGTTCTGGTCCTTATTATCACATAGGCAGTGTTACCACTCACACCTAGTGCACAGACAATTTGAGATTTGTATGGTGCCAGAATATTATTTTGCTAGTACTCCACCTACTGGTGCTAGGAAATGAGTATTGCATCATTGTAGATGTAACACAGATTTAAAAAAAAACTGAAGTGGTTGAGGAAGAACAAGAACTAAACCTTTCAAGCAAACACTGCTACCTTGACTGTGTCACTGTTACAGACTGGTTCACGGATTCCAGACAGTTTTCTGCTTTTAAGGCATTGGTCATAATGTAATCAGACAAAAATATGATTGAGAAGGCAGATATCTGGAAACCTATTCTGATCTCCAAGACAGAAATAACCAAAATCCAATGTATGTGAAGTAATTAGAACTGTAAAGCATTCTCTGTAATTGTTCTTCCAATGTGGAACAGTGAACATCTAGTTAAATGCTCTATTACCAAACTACAAATTCAAGATGGAATAAACCATGCTGGAACATGTAGCTTTATTCAAGAACAGGCACATTTGTTTTGTAAAGTTACCACGTCAAATACAATTTAGTGCACAGAAAGGACATAGATCTCACATCCATGTAGAAAACATGTATCATCAAACATTTCAACAACCACGAACTGCACCTAACAAAAACAGAAGTTACTGGAGAAACTCAACAATTCTGGCATCATCTGTAGAGAGTGAAATGTACTTCATGATCTGCACATCCTCATTATCTCTCAACATTCTTTAAAATGAAAGGAGATAGAGGGCTGAATGTCGTGATGCAATGATAACAACCTCTCTCTCAATGTCGGCAAAACTAAAGAGCTGATCATTGACTTCAGGAAGAAAGGAGGAGAACACATCCCCACTTACGTCAACGGAGCGGATGTTGAGAGGGTTGACAGCATCAAGTTCCTCGGAATGACAATAACTGATAATCTTCCTGGATTTCCCACACAGATGCGGATGGTCAAGGTGGCACAACAATGCATCTTCTTCCTCGGGCAGCTCAGGAAATTCAGCACGTCCATAAAGTATGCTTTCTATGGTGCATCCATCTGGGTGCATAATGGCCTGATACAGCAACTGCTCTGCCCAGGACCGTAACAAACTACAGAAAGTTGTGTGCATAGTCCAGATCATTGCAGAAGCCAACCTCCCATCCATGCACTCCATTTACACTTCACTGCCGTGGAAAAGACTGCCAACATCAAAGACCCCTCCCACCCCGATAATGCTCTTCTACAACCGTTTCCCTCAGGCAGAAGATACAGAAGCTTGAACACATGCACCAATGAGTTCAAGAACAGCTCTTCCCTGCCATTATTATACTGATGAATGGACTCTCTAACTTCATATTCTGTTGATCTTGTTAATGTTGATCTCGCATTGCGCACCTCCTTGTGCAATGTAACCTGTATGTCTCACTCTCAGCACCCTATGATCTGTATGTCCTTGTTTACAATGATCTGCCTGTACTGCGTACAAACAAAGCTTTTCACTGTACATAGGTACACATGACAATAAATCAAATCAATACAAATCATCAAAATAAGTTTGAAAATGCTTAAATTTACTACTAACACTCTGAAGATATTTTGAACAGCATCCATATCAGGTACAGGGACAGATATCTAATCTGAATAATCAGTTATTTTTTATCCATGTTAAAATATTGGATTTCTATCTTTTGTGGCTGAATGGTTTAAGCAAAGGCATTGACTGTCTAATTACACTATGCCATGTATTTCAGGAGTCTCTTGTCTGTAGGAATGCCAGAATGAGAATACCAAATTTCTACTCAATCAATTTAGGGCAGTTGTGTGTTAACACATTTTTTAAAATCGTTAAAATATACATTATTTACATTAACAGTTATGGAGGCATTTCAGTACAGTCTTTGCACATGGTTGTGTCTTAACACATGAGCATAGAATATTAGAGAAACAGGACTGTCTAAGGAAAGGGAAAATTGTCACATTTCAGATAAAGACTGGTACCTAGCATTTTGGAAGGAGTAATTTATAATTGTTTTGTAATATAACTGAACAATGGTATACATTGTTGCAATTTCCCGAGGAACAAGAAAAAGTCAATAATTTGCTTGAAAAGAATGTGTGCAAATCTAAAATTACTGATGCAAATCTCCACATTTCAACAAAGTATTTTCACAAATCACTTGTAGACAATTCAGAAATGACAGTCAGGTAATGTGTGATGTGATTGGTACAGAAGCAACTACAGTGCACAGACTAGTCATTTAAAAACCATTCCAAGGTAATTGGAATACAGTGGCTCATACACACGACAGATGTAATGGGGATTATTTTAAATCTAGAAAATGTATGCAAACGACCAGTTCACTCTCAGGAGACAGGTCCTCATTTAAGTATCTTAATAAGGTTGTCTGTCTCAATTTTTTTCTCTTCTGTCTTTTACTCTGGCTGGTTTGATCTCAACAGTTAAAAGCGAAGTGGGAACTGCTACATGGAAGAAGCAAGCGCTCTTCCAGCATTGGCTTTGGGTGAGGAGAAGCAGGGCTAGTTCCCTTCAGCTCTAAAGCTATCTTGCTTCCCACTTAAATGTGATCGGAGATCAACCTCATTTGATCACTGCCCTCCCTTTATCATAAAATCATGGAATAGTTACAGAACAGGAGGCCATTTGGACCATTTTGTCCATGCTGGCTCTCAACAAGAATAACTTGGATAGTTCCACACTCTCATCCTTTCTCATAGCCCTCATTTGTTTTTCTTTTCAGATAATTATCAAATTCCCTTTTGAAGGCCCAACAAAAAATTGCTCTGCCTCCCTCCATCCTTGGATAGTTCATTCCACAGCATAGCCTGATGCTGCATGAAAAATAATTTACATTAAATTATTTGTTCATTCTCAACCCTTCTTCCCATCTGTTCTGTTAAGGTCAATCATGATTCTGAACACTTTTTAAACAGCATCAGATACAGTGACAGATATCTCAAATCAGCTCTAAACCTTCTCTTCAAGGAGAACAGGACCAGCTTGTCAGATCTGTTGATGCAAGTCCCTCATCCATACAATATTCTCCAAATATTTACTTCTCATTTTCTTATATCTTCACTTTCTTCCAAAAGGAGGGAGGATTAGAGAGTATGACTAGTGGTTCTGCAAGTTTGATTCTTATTTTCCTCAGTACCATTGGGCTCTAACCAATGTTTTTAATACCTCTTCTTTATGTCTTAGCTCTTCCTGTGTCTCAAATACTTCCTCTTTCAAGATGACCTCAGCACTTCTTCCTTTGTAAAGACAGATTCAAACTATTCACTTACAAATTCAACTATAACCTCTAGCTCCATACACGAACTGCCCTTTCTCTCCCTTTTTGACCCCCGTTCCTCCTTTCACTATTTATAGGTCTACAAATGACCGATGTATTTCCTATGATAACTGCCAGTCTCTCGTCCTAGTCTCTCTTCCCTTTTGGCATTTTTTTTTTGCTCATTTCCCGTCTGAATTTGATATTCAGCTCTCACCAATTTCCCCCAACACCTTCCTCTAAATTGTCTCCAGCTCTTTCACTCTATCACTTCCTCCCCTCATTAGTAGTGGTTCCTTTAGCATCTAGATTCCTTACTCTTGAATTTTAGTGCTTAAGATCTCCAATTCCCTCTTGTCTGTTAAGACCTTCCCTAAAGCCATCTCAACCAATCTTTCAGCCAGACATCCAAACATTTCATTCTTTGGGTGGGGTCCATTTTTGTTTGAAAAAATACCTCTAAATTATTTTGTAACATGCTTCTATATTAAAGATGGTATACAAATGCAAATTGCTGCTTTAGTTAATCTGCACAATGTAGCCAATGATTAAAATCTTTTATTAATCAAAACTGATAAACGAGAGGCTATTGATCATTTATAAAATAAACCTTAAATCATTCCAAGAGTGAAATTCCTGAAATTAAGGCACTAATTATTGCAGCACACCAAAGGATTAAAGTAAACGTATTTTATATTGGTCTCCACTTAAATATCAGGTTTTCTGTAAATCGGATCAATCAGCAATCTCTTTTTAATTTCAAATAAAATCCCTTTTAAACTCACTAACCATATGTGTTGAAATGGAAGGATAGAATTTCTTCCAAAAAACTTAGGAGAACTCTTCATGGATTATGCCAATAACAGCTTTCATTAAAGTACTGTTTTCACAAAATCCCAAGACAGTTGGGGCTGGATTTTAATGTGCAGGAGCATGTGGGTTTGGGAGTGGGTGGTGGATTAAATGCCAGAAAACTGACAGCATGTCAACAAACCGGCTGGAACCCACCAACTCCCCCATCTAACGGCACCTCATTAGTCTGCATGCAAACAACACATTCAGGAGAGGCAGGTTGTCAATTTCAATATGTTAATCACTTAATTACAGTGGTATTAACCTAGCTTTTTATCCGATTTAACTGTGGATCCATGGATTTCCCAGGCTTCCAGGAATTTGCCACTTAAAGCAGTACAAGAACACAAAGGCAATTAAGGTGACTGAATATAGGAAAACAAATTATGACAATAGGTATCATAACTTCAAAGATGCCTTTCTGCTCCGTGTGTAAAATATTTTTTCCACAGTACCTGTGCTGAGGGATTAGTGACAATTATGGAAGGTTATACATCCATTCTCCACACTAGAGTTCTGATTGATCCCATCAGATGAGTACCACTTACACTGTATCACTTTAGATCTCAGATGAGGACCAAAAGGAGGACAGGTTGCAGGAAGTGCACCAGCAGGAGCAAGAACATGTTGTTTGTCACAGACCTGCAGCTCTGAGGAGATAGGGGATAAACAGAGAGATACAGCTCACAGGAGGCCATGCTTACAACACAGGGAGTACCAGCAGAGGACACTTTTCCTCAACTTGTTGGAACACCAGTATCTTAGGATGCTGAGGTGTTGTGTAAGGTAATAGCGATGTTTGCAACCTATTGGAATGAGATCTGGTGGCCAAGTGCGACTGGTGGCCATGCATTTCCATTAAGTGTTAGTCAGTTGCAATCACCATCAACCTCTTGTTATCCAGCTCCTTCCAGGGCTCTGCCAAGGACATGAGCTGGAATTTGCAATTGAGGCGCAAGATGAGTGACTGAAGCCTGCTTTCCCGGTGCAGTTACTTCTGTCGACTTGGCCACATCAAATCAGTAAGAATAGGAGCCTCTGCGTGTGCGCAGCTCAGGCACAGAGCGTATATGAAGCACCTAACCATTCAGAAGTCTTTGCCAATATGTATGGTTTTCATTTCACTTCATCAATGTCTAGCTATGTGCAGCCATAAGAAAATATTTATTATGGTGTGCATAGACATGATGTTTCCACTATGGGGCAGGTAACCCTCCCTGTTCTCTTCTCACCTGGAAGCAGACTCACTGGCTGGCTACTCAGAGGCATTTAAACATGATTGCACCTCACGGGGAGGGAGAGATTGGAATCAGCACAATGAGGCCAAGACTAATGACAAGCCACATGACCCCAGATGCATCTTTCAACAGGCTGCACCAGGTGCCTGGACAGGTCCAGATGGAGCCTTCCTTTCACAGGGCTTCCAAAATGACGGCAGCGTACTGCACTCTGCATAACATTCCATGGCACTGGGACATAGCCCTACAGGAAGATCAAAGGACAGAGCATGGAGCTTTTTCAGACATTTCTAAGGAGCAGGAACCAAACTGTGATGCAGTCAATGTGGCACACAAACATACCTGGGATGTCCTCATTTGCAAGTTTCACTTAGATTCCATCAATCCACCAATTGCGAAAGGCCCTTCCCTCCCCCTCCCACAGAGCACCTCAGCCTGTGCCAGAGGGGACAGGAGATGGAGTGGGATCCACAAGGAAAGCGCTGGCTTTTGGGCAGTCATGTTAGTGGTGTCACAGATCTGAATTTCACACCCACAGGCTCAAGCATATTTGAGCAAAATTATCCTGGACCAGAGTCAGTGAATTAAGTAAATAACAGTAACTTTTAAAAAAAAATTGGGAAAAGCGGAGGTACCTGTCACATCTTCACTGGTAGCACCTCCCCATTTCAGCAGCTGAACATCAACCACTTGATTCAAGCAGTAGTGGCTTGTCCATGAGGGGAGGATGGAGAGCCGACAGTAGCCCTGGGTGCAAAGTGGAAGTCATGCAACACTAGGTTTCACAAAGTTAAGCTGAAATGTTTGCCTATCTCCGCAGTGTCAATGACTTGCAAGGCTGCATTCATGTCCAGAGCACTTAGTAACATCTGCTCCATCCCAGACAGTATCTAAAACTGGTATTAGGTCATTCATAGATGCGAAGGCGGCCCCTTATTTACACATTGGGCGACTTTGAGGCAGCCTTGGAGAATTATTATTTCTACCTTTTTTTTTGAAAGAAAGTCCAGGAAGCCTAGCTGCTCTGGCTCAAGATTTTAATCTGAGTCAATTATAAGGACAGAAATAATTTTCTTATAGAACAATAGATGCATAGAAAATAGGAGCAGGAGTAGGCCATTTGGCCCTGCAAGCCTGCTCTGCCATTTTATGAGTATGGCTGGTCACCCTGTTCCTGTTTTCACCCTATCCCCTTAGCCCTAAGAACTAAGTCTATCTCCTCTTTGGATGGCCTCAAAATGTTTCTATGGCAGAGAATTCCAAAAGGCTCACCATTCTCTGGTTGAAGAGATTGCTGCTGATCTCACTCCAATAGAGAAAACATGAGGTTGAGATATTGTGCCAGAGGAGCTAGAGATGTTTTTATGTTTATTTTTAATTGCAGTTTTAAGTGGCTTGGCTTCCGTTCCATTTTGTCTGAATCTGGGTAAAAAACTCTATTACTTGACTCCAGCAGCAGAGATGAAAAGAAATGATATTGCTTAATGGAAATTTTATACTTACCTAAAAGGATATTAAAATTATCCAATTAAACAAGGGCAGGAAAATATTTACCAGTTGAAGTACTTTGAATGTCATTGCACCAATAGATCATAAGAGATCCCACAACAGTAGATTTGTGACCACTTCAGTCCAAGGTGAAGAGTAAATTTGATTTCAACATCAGCGCCTGTGCTGGACAGGTTTTGTTGCGAGAATGGAATTTATACACTTTCAAATTAAGTCATTCCAGTATACTTTACTAACTGAATCCAGACACTGATTAGTCATAGACAAATCAGACAGGTTAACCCCTATGCTCTCTCAGATCTTCCAACCCCCATAAAATATCCAATGCTGATACTTGCTGTGACAGACATGTTCACATTGCCTATTTCAAAATTCTAAAGCACAACACACTGATTGACACACTGTCTACCACACTGAACCAAAGGAAACAAAATCATAAATATTCCCAACTCATATGAAAATAATGGCTTCCCAGCATAATTCTTTTTTAACAAATTGGCAGCTGACGAATTAATCAAACTTGGATCTTGTTGTCATCTCCTTTTAGTTGCTATGGGGACCATTTAGTGTGTGTGATTTTTTTTCCCCCCAAAGTGGCTTTGTCACCTTGAGGCATTTAACAATTAACTGTGGGACACAGAAGTTGCCATGGTTGCATCAGATCCCACGTTGCTTTAGTAATGTTTCCAAGTCTGCAGAAAAGGTTACACTTGTCAAAGAACCCATTCATATGGGCAATGGACCAAAAAATAGATCAGCACAAGTCACATTTCTTCAAATATTAAATATTAAAGATACTGTAGCTAAACAAAAGGCACATTTTGTTGAAATTTTTTGTGTTGTATTAATGAGAATCAAGAGACAAAAAGTTATTTTGCAAAATTTGCAACAACTGACTTAAATTTATGGCTACCATTGATCTTTAACTCCTATGAATACTAAGATGGACAGATGCAATTGCAATAGATAGATTGGAGAGAGTTAGGCCAAGCAGGCTTTTCCCACTTGTTACTTTATTACCCATTGCGGGCACTAGTATGAAAAATGCATCTTTAAGAATTTGGCCACCAGTGATTAGTCATGCTACTGAATCACTTTTGCTGATGGGTATTGGAGGCCCTCATGTCCACCCTACGAACTTACTACCTTCAGGTTTTTCTTCTACCTAGTCTACTCTCGATCATCAATGCAGTGAAGAAAGACATCATTAACAATAATGAGCTCGGATTCATCAGCGGTGATAATCAGCAAGAATTTCCCTTGCTCACGTTTTACCTGGTGCTGTGAGATTTCATGGGTCAGTGTCAATCTTGATTAGTCCCCATTACTGTTTATCACTGTGCCGCACTTCTGGGTCAAGTTATACACAAGAATGCTGATGGAGGAGTAAAAGGACATTCACTGTAAGCTATGATCATTGAGTGTAACTACACTAGGCTGTCTACAAGTCAGGGCTCCAAAATTTTGCACAAGGTCATCGATGTTAGTAAGAAGGACTTCACAGGTTTGCTCCAGAGTGTTTGCTATGGTCAGTTCTGGTGCTTACATCAAGATAGGTAACCAAGCAAATTTTATTCCTTCTTTACTTTGGTTCAAATGAGCGATTTGCTAGACCATTTGAGGGGGCAGCTGAAAGTCAACCACACTGCTGTGGGGTTGGAGTCACCAGAGGGCCAGACCAGGCAGGGGCAGCAGAATTCTGTACCTAAAGGCATTAGTGAACCAGCTGCATTTGTGTAACAATCCTGAGGTTTATCGTCCATTATTACACATTTATCAATACATTAAACTCAAACTCCAGTCACCATGGTGGGATCTGAACTTGTGTCTCCAGAGCAAGAGTTGGGGGCCTCAGAATTATTGGTTCCATACAGTGGTGCAGTGGATTATCATGTCACACTTTATGACTGTTGAAGCTTGCATATACCAATGTTTTAAACAATTCTCTGCAGCTCCTCCCAAAATATTCATGAGCTTCACACAGTAATGTTTTATTCTTCAACTTAGTGAATAAAAAGGTTATCACCTATGTTCCCGCATTCCTAGGGAAATCATATGCAAGGAGTTTAGATTTGAAAATCATCAAAACAGCACTGCAGCCCTTCATATCCACTTTCACTGCTGAGTACAGAATCACGGAATCTGCCCTGAATTGCGGTTGATATTATTGAAGCCTATTTCAAGCTACATCGGGGAAAACCACTGAAGATGGAATCCATAGAAAACCAACCAAAACGTTTTGAAGAGGTCAAGATTTTGGAAAATAACCTTCAATCTCTTGTCTATCCAATTATGTACTACTTAAATAATTCTGATCTGTTTAATTATAAGATGCACTGTCCCTTCAATCGGCAAACTACAGTATAAACTTATATTGATTCAAGGTGGCTTTAATGTTGCATGAAATCTGTTGTACAATTGCAGTTTACAGCAAGCAGCCTGAAAGCAAATAATTCAGAAGAAGTGATTTTGGGACTATCCATTAGAAGGCAGCCTCACACCATTTCAGCTTTGGTGTGACTGGAATATAACATGCAAGCTGATAAGTCAACAATTACAAGCCAATCCAATTGGAAACCCAACATGAACCATGCCATTTTGACAAGTCACTAATCATGTTCATGCTGGGTTATAATCTGAGTGCACTGATTTTCTGAGAACTAGAACACAATTTGTACACCCGAAGGCTTGAGCCAAATTCAGATTCCAATTAGTGTACCTGTTGAAATTACGAGTACATTAAAATTTGATAACCCCTCAAGCTACCCTACCACTCAACCCATATCATAGCCAACTGTCTACCTCAAAACCATTTTCCTGCACTGTCCCCAAATCCCTTGATATATTTAAGACTGTTAATTTCTGCTGTATCTGGAAAGATACAATCTCCATTCACTTAAAGTGAAAATGCTATTGCCCATTATAAAATTTCCCAGAGGGATGAATGTTATTTACCTCACTTTACCCTGAATGCAGTTAATAATGTTATTAATTAAGATCTACAGCTTTGGAGAATTAAAATAAAGTTAGTTGCTGATGCTCTATGGGGCTTGGTTCATCTATCTGTATTAATAGTGGCGCTGGAATCTTCAGTGAGAGGTAGATTTTCCTCCCGGTCACAGGGGACCTGTCAATATTTTTCCCTTCAGAAAGATAGAATCTTTCACAATTCTGGCTTTGAACAATTATCTGTTGCCATATATAACTATTTCAGAACTTCAGATTCTTCAAAATCAGCACTTTTCATGCAATTTACGATGCAGATTTTGCAAACCTAAATAATAGAAACAGAATACTGCTTGTCACAGAATAATTAACACTTCGTATTAAACTAATTTTGGCTCTGGTGTAAAATACAGATGGCCATTAACATGTGTTTCAATTGTAAAGATATCCATTGTTCTCACTTGGGCAATACATTTGGAAAAACCCACAGAGCATGAAATGAAACCCCTCTCTAGACATAGAAGCAATGAAGGAATACAATAAATAAATAATGCAACACACGCTTCATGCTGACACTTCCTGAAGCACACATACTAAAATTTGCTCCTCAGTGTATAAGAGCCTCAAACTGACAAAAATTTGTTTCTTTCAGTATTTCCAAACTGATTCCATCCAACAGACTATTCACAACAAAAGCTCCATTATGTGACTGAAGGTGATTGGTGAGCATTCTCTGCTCACATCAAATGAGGTGGAAAGGTTTAAGAATACGTGAACCAAGTCTGTAACCTTTTTAATATGGTTGATTCTAAAACAAAGATGTCTGCTGATTATGAAAAACAATGCACATTTCAAAGCATTTTTTTTAATCAATAAAGTACTTTCTTTTTGGAACGTAGCCCCTGCTGTAATTCAGGAAACATGGCACACAATGGGAGCACTTAATGAATCAAACCCCCACGAACAATATGTAAATGACCAGACAGGCTGTTTTCCTGTGATGTTGACTGAATATGAAAATAATAGCCAGCAGACACCAGGAACAATCCAACATTCTTCTTTATAGCGCCATGGGATCTTTTACATGTACCAAGCAACTGATGGGCCTTGACTTACTGTCTCATCTGAGAAACAACATCTCCAGTGACAATGGCACCACAAGAAACAGGAGTTGGCCATTCTCCCCTTGATCCCAGCTCCATCATTCAATAGGATCATGGCTAATCCTACATTCCTCATATCCACTTTTCTGCATTTTCCATGTATATCTTGGGTTTCCCTACTGATAAAAAAAAAAATCTATCTCAGCCTTAAATATACACAAGGACTCTGCACTGACAGCTCCCTGTGGCAAGGAATTCCAAAGGCTTATAACCATCTGAGAGAAGAAATTGCTCCTCATCTCAGTCTTAAATTGCCCCTATCATATCTATCTTCAGCACTACCGTTGGCAGTGTGTTCCAGACTCCTACCTCTGTGTAAAAAAAAACTTGCCTCTCACATCTCCTTTGAACTTTCCTCCCCTCACCTTAAGTGCACGCCCCTTAGTTTTTGGCATTTCAACTCTGGGAAGAAGATTCTGACCATCAACCCTATTTATGCAACTCATAACTTTACAGATTTCTGTCAAGTCTCCGCTCAGCCTCTGCCACTCCAGAGAAAACAATCCAGTTTTTCTAGCCTCTATTTATAGCTCATACCCTCTAATCAAGGCAGCATCCTGGTAAACCTCTTCTGCACCTCCAAAGTTCCACACCCTTCCTGTAATATGGCAAACAAAATTGAATGCAGCACTCTAAGTGTGGCCTAACCAAAGTCTTATAAAGCTGCAACATGACATCTTACTCTTGTACTTAGTTCCCCGACCAATAAAGGTAAGTATGCCATATGCCTTCTTTACCACCCTATCTACTTGTGTGGCCACAAATCTACCTCTCACTGAACCCAAGATATCTCTGTACATCAATGCTGTTCTAGGTCCTGCCATTAACTGAATGCGTTTCCTTAATATTTGATCTCCAAAAGTGCAACACCTCACATTTACTGGATTAAACACTATCTGCCATTTCTCTGCCAATATCTGCAACTGATCTATATCTCGCTGTAACTCTTTGACAACCTTCTACACTATCCACAACTCCACCAATCTTTGTATTGTCTGCAAACTTATTAACCCACCCATCCACATTTTCATCCATTTCATTTATATCCATCACAAACAATAGAGGTCCCAGTACAGATGCCTGTGGAACACCAATAGTCACAGAGCTCCAGCCCGAGAAAACCCTTCCACCACTACTCTCTGCCTTCTATGGGCAAGCTAATTCTGAATCCCCGTGGCCAAGTCACTGTAGATCACATGCATCTTAATCTTCTGGATGAGGCTACCATGAGGGACCTTGTTCAAAAGCTTTACTAAAATCCATGTAGCCAACATCCACTGCCCTACCCTCATCGATCACCTTTGTCACCTCCTGGAAAATTCAATCAAGTTAGTAAGACATGATCTCTCCTGCACGCAGCCGTGCTGACTGTCCCTAATTAGGCCATGCTTTTCCAAATGCGCATAAATCCTATCCCTAAGAATTCTCTCCAATAGCTTCCCAACCACTGATGTGAGACTCACCAGTCTATAGTTTCCTAGATTATCCCTATTTCCCTTCTTGAACAGAGGAACATGAGTTACTTGCCAGTCCTCCGGGACCTCTCCAGTGGCTAATGAGGATACAAAGATCTTGGTTAAGGCCCCATCAATCTCCTCTCTTGCCTCCCTCAATAACCTGGGATAGATACCATCAGGCTCTGGGGACTTATCCACCTTAATGCTCTTTAAGAGACTTAATTCCACTTCTTTCCTGATCTCAAAATGCCGTAGCATATTAGCATGCTTCACACAAACCTCGCTATTCTCCATATCCTTCCCCTGGGTGAATACTGATGCAAAGTACTTATTTAGGATCTCACCCACATCCTCTGCCTCCAAGCACAAGTTTCCTCCTTTATTCTTCAGTGGTCCTACCTTATCCCTAGTTATCCTCATTTTAAATGTATGTATAGAATGCTTACTTGCCAAGGTCATTTCATGGCCCCTTCTTATTCTCCTAATTCCATGCTGGAGTACTTTCCCGATTTCTTTATATTCCTCATGGGCCCTGTCCAATTTTAGCTTCCTAACCTTTATATATGCTTCTTTTTACTTTTTGACTAAATTCATAAACCCCCTCATTGTCCAAGGGTCCCTCATCTTGCGATCCTTGACCTTCCTCCCTACTGGAACAGGCTAGTCTTGAACTCTCATCAGCAGGTCTTTAAACAATTCCCACATGTCGAATGTGGACTTGCCTGATAACAGCTCCTCCCAATTAACACTCCCTAGCTCCTGCCTAATATTGACATAATTTGCCATCCTCCAATTTAGTACCTTGCCACAAGGTCCTAACTTATCCTTATTCATAGCAGTCTTAAAACTTAAAGAGTTATGATCATTGTTTCCAAAAAGCTCTCTCACTGAAAGGTCAGTCACCTGATGGTACTTAGTGCAATTTAGCTTTGGCACTGCACTAATGCATCAGCTTTGGTTTGCGCACTCAAATTCAAATGTGGGACTTGAACCTGAAACCTTATGACTGGAAAGAAAGCACTGGTGGATGGAACATATACTCATTTTTGGCACTAATAATACAATTCAATTCCTTTACTTCCATTTTTGATTGTTTTGTGCATAGTATCCCTTTCATAATTTCTTTGCATCATCTAATGTTGTGAATTATGCAATGGGCTTGAACTTGGAAATGAAAATCATGATGGTTCTCTGCAATGGACAACCAAACAGCAAGGCCTGTTTTATATTCAGTCAGAAAATGTAAAATCTACCTCTATTCCCTAAGACAGAGATAAACATTCTTTTTGCAAAATGCTTAAAAACCATTATGTTTTGGAATTTCAAATTATTTCCCAGAGGGCAATTCTAGCAATGAAGACAGAATGATGCTAACAGCAACCCAAAACAGTTATGAAAAATGTAAAAAGACATCCACCTAGACAATAAATAAATAAATAAATAAATAAAATAATGAAAAATTTAAACAAAATTTACCACTAAATCCATACAACAGAGATTTCAGGTTTCTGTCTGCTGAGACATAATGATACAAAGCTTGTCTAAAAAATTATGCAGGAAAGATGCATAGTTAGTAGCATCAAAAATAATCAGCCATTTCAGGGAATTAAGAAACGATGAATTAAGAATTTTCAGGACTTGCTGCTTGATCTACCTGCTCCAGAATTTCTGGGCATCATCTTACCCTTAGTCTGTCTTTTAAGGGCTTGTTGCATTTGTGCACAACTTTGACCTTACTGGGTGATTAAAGCAGACTAATGCATAGTACAAGTACTCTTTTGAATGATATGATCATTTTAATGACTTCAATCAACTTCCCTGGTGCTGAAAACTACCAATTTAAACTTTGGAGTCTCTTTCCTTCATGCAGAAAATTGTTTTTGGAGATCTTAAAAACAATTTTTTTTCACATTTCTTTTGTGCCTTTCACTCTTAATCAAATCATTCATTCCAGCTGTCGCTCAGTTGGTCGCATTTGGAACTTTGGAATCAGAAAGCGCTAGGTTTAAAGAGCTATGTACAAAGATCAAGCCTGACCCTCAAATGCAGTATAGAAGATATGCTGCACTGTTAGCGGTGCCACCTTACAGACAAAACATAAAATGAGGTTTTAGCTGGTTACGTGATTGTAAAAAGATCTATCTGAAGAACAGATAACATTTATCCTTCATCAATGTTACAAATATAGATTAAAAACTGAAAGAACTGCAGATGCTGGAAACCTGAAACAAAAAACAGAAATTAACATTTTGAAACATTAACACTGATTTTTCTCCATAGATGCTGCCAGACCCGCTCAGATTTTCCAGCAATCTGTTGTTTTATTACAAAAACAGATTTTGGCCATTGCTGCTTACAGGAACTTACTATGAGCAAAACGTTTCCAACATTACAATAATAACTACGTCAGAAGTACTTAACTGACTGTAAAGTGCAGTCAGGCATTACGTGATTGTGAAACACACTACTTAAGATGCAAATCATTATTCCTTTCAGTCTTTCCACACTTGATTTGACTCTAATTCACCCTGTTCTCAGTTATTCCTTTGTTAAATTTTCAATACTATATAATTGGTTAAGGAGTTATACTGTTTATCCTGCTGTTCCAGATAGCCTATTACCATTGCCATAATATTATCAGCTCACACTTGCAGCAAGTTTGGGCACAAAGCTGAAGATGGTGGTAAATAAATCTAATAAATATTAATTACAGTATAAGTTTAAGTCAAATGTGAATTATGTACGATTTCTATCATATGAAACAAAACTAACTAACAAATGTCTTCACGCTATCACAAAGCTAACATAAACACTACGAAGATTCTTGTATTTCCTGCCAGAATGGAAATCAAGATAATACTTAAACATAACAAATATCTGCAAGAGATTTATGTTGGATTGCGTGGAAAATAAATTGGACCTCTGGCGAAAATACTGTAGGATCAATTACTTCTTCGCAACGTAATGTATTAAAGGCTAATTGCACCTCCTAGTGGAAAAGATGGGTATTTTTGAAATGCCGGGTTATAATGTATATTTGTCAAGGTTAAATAGAAATGCAGAAATTAATAATAGTGAATGATTTCAAAATTTCCAAAGTATGCTAATACTTAAATAAAATGGTGTTACTTGAATATAGTTCAATTAATCACATTTGTGCTTTGATAGGAATAGGTTAAAGTGGCACTGACATACAGTCCATATTGGATTTCCAACTACAGCCTGAATCAAAAATCAAACCACTTGTGATGGCAATATCTGGTTTTAAAAAAGTGATGCCTAGGAAAAGGATTACTGCAACTTTCAAGAAGCAACTGATCAATATCTCCAACGGTGGAATATGCTGCAAATGTGTAAGGATTTCTGACTTATATTGAAGTTTCTTTCCATGTACATCCTGCTTGCCTCTTATTTTGATGCATTATATCTTTTGGGCAGCATGAATTCAAAATGTCACAACTCAAAAGAGACACATCTCAGGCTCACACACCCACAGAACAAAAATTGTGATTCATTCTAATACTCTGGTTGCTAAGCGCCATATGCACGATGCAAGAAAAAAAACACGTAAATCATTTTCATCCTGTGTCACACAGATTTTTGAACAAGTGAAACAGGTAATTAAACAGTCTCTTTTTTGGAGGTCAAACTCATTTCATTTTATTCAGACATTTTAAACACTAATCTTCAGCTTTCTGCCTAATTTGCATAGTTTATTTTGGAAATTCATCATTTTGGGACAGTAAAGGAACTTTTAATGATCAAGAATAGATGGTACAGAAATTCCGCGTGCAAAGTAACTTGTATGTGTTCAGGTCCTGGTCAAAGGCCTGACAATTTATAAGTAAGCGAGCCACTTTATTTTGAACACCTCATAATTTGAGGTCCAAATAAGTTACACAGGTTCAACAAGTTAAGCAGGATTACCTTTAATCATGCAACAGGATGAAGTGAATTTATTTAACGTGAAATGTTGAATCTAGCTGGGTCCAATGTAGATTATATTAATGTATTTGCAGATACCATCACACTAATGATGATACAACAAAGCAAAGAACTGCAGATGCTGGCGATCTGAAACAAAAACAGAAGTTGCTGGAGAAACTCAGCAGGTCTGGCAGCATCTGTGGGAAGAAACCAGAGTTAACATTTCCAGTCTGGTGACTCTTCATCAGTGTTGATAATAGCGTATGCTTAATGCTGATTATTTCCAATTACGCATACTCAATATTAAGATATTAAAAAGTAAAAATTCTATTTTGTTTAACACTTTATTTTTCTCACCGATTTTTTTTATTAATTGCCAACACATTCAATATTCTTAATCATGCAATTTCTGGCGACAAATAATGAAACTTTTTTTAAAAATGACCATGTGAATATAATTATACTAAGATTCTAGTAATAAATGTTGACAGAAAGATCGCTACATGTAAAATCCAGTAATAATTCACAGCAAGTATTCTGCAATAGTTCCAGTTAGACTTTATTAGTCTTACACAATCCAATTAAAATATACACGATATTGCAGTTTTAAATATAACCAGTGATTTTTTGGCAAGCAATTACGTACAACTCATTTTCATATTTTTGATCATGCATTGTACATATTTGCAACTTTCTCCTGATGAGAATAGTGTAGTGCCCTTACAGTAACACTCAATCATTCACTCACATTTCAGACCCAAGTGTGAAAATGTATGCTGGAATTCAGAGTGGGTTAAATTGCAGAAGTCACCAAATTTGAAAAGAGTGAACAGAAGTAAGCAGTGTGGGAGCAGACCACACTGGCCTTCTGAAGTGCATCCCACCCAGACACACCCCTGTAACGCTGCATTTCCCATGGCAATCCGCCTAGCCTGCACATCCTTGGACACTATGGGAAATTTAGCATGGCCAATTCACCTAACCTGCACATCTTTGGACTATGGGAGGAAACTGGAGCACCTGGAGGAAACCCACACAGACACGGGGAGAATGCGCAAACTCCACACAGATAGTCGCCCGAGGATGGAATCGAACCTGTGTCCCTAGCGTTGAGAGGCAGCACTGACCCACCACGCGTGATTGCATTTGTTGAGGAAGTAACAAGGAAGATTGACGAGGGTAATGCGTTTGATGTGGTCTAAGCGGATTTCAAAAAAGAGTTTTGACAAAGTCCCACATGATACAGTGGTTAAAAAATAAAAGCCAATGGGATCCAGGGAATTTATCAATTTGACTACAAAATTGCCTCAGTGGCAGGCAGTAAAGGATAATTGTTGATTAATATTTTGCAACTGAAAGGCGATTTCCAGTGGGGTTCAACTAGAATCAATACTAGCTCCTCTGCTTCAGTGGTATATATTAAATGATTTGGGTACAAATGTAGTGAGCACGATCAAGAAGTTTGCAGACAACACAAAAATTGGCCCTGCGGTTGGTTTTGAGGAGGGAAGCTGTAGACTGCGCAAGTATTTTTTAAATATTCATTCACAAGATGACAGCATCACTGGCTAGGCCAGAATTTATCACCTATCCCTAACTGCCATGAGGGCAGTTAATAGTCAACCACACATTGCTGTGGGTCTGGAGTCACATACAGCCCAGGCCAGGTAAGGGTGGCAGTTCCCTTCCCCAAAGACATCAGTGAGCCAGATGGACTTTTCCAATAATTAACTGGACTCTTTATTCCAGATTTTTATTGAATTAAAATTCCATCATCTGCTGTGGCGGGCTTTGAACTCGAGTCCCCAGAACATTACCTGGATCACTGGATTAACAGTCCAGTGATAATATTCCATTGCCTCCCACTATGATATCAATAGACTGGTCAGGTGGGCAGGCAAGAGGCAAAGGGAGTTTAACCCAGAGAATGTGAGGTAATGTATTTGGGGAATCAAACAAGAGCAAAGGGAATATACAATTAAATGGAAGAATACAGAGAGATTGACAGGAAATGAGGGACCTTAGAGCAAATGTCCGCAGGTGTTGGGATGTAGCAGGTCAGATCGATAAACTGGTTAAGGCATATGGAATCCTTTCCTTTATTAACCAAAGTATATAATACAAGAGCAGGGAGGTTATGCTGGAACTATATAAATATCATTAGTTAGGCCACAACTTGAGTACTGTGTGTAATTCTAGCAATCACATTATAGGAAAGATGTAATTGCAATAGAGAGAGTACAGGGGCGATTTACAAGAATTTTGTCAGGACAGGAAAAATGCAGCTATGAAGAATGATTGGACAGATTGGAGTTTGCTATGGAGCTGATGTGAGATTTGATTAAGATGTAAAAATTAGAGACACCTGGACAGATTTGTTTGGAAGGGCCTATTTACCTTAGCAGTGGAGTCAGTGGCCAGAGGGCACAGATTTAAAAGTGATTGATAGAAAGGTTAAAGGGGAGATAAGGAAAACTGTTTTCATCCAGAGTGGTAGGGATCTGGACAAAGCCACATGACAAAGGGTAGTAGAGGCAGAAACCCTCAACTTGATTACAAGGTGTCTGGAAATGCACTTTACCTGCTGTAACCTGCTGGGCTATAGACCAAATGTTGCAAAGTAGGACGAGGCTGGATGGCTTGTGTTTTGCTGGCACAGACACAATAGGTCATGTGGCTTCTTTCCATGCTACAATTTCACCAATTCTAATGTGGTAGTGAAAAAGGGTGCGACTATTGAATACAGAACTACATATTTATTTCCATTTGTTTTTTTTGCCTGTGTAAACCATGAGATCTTGGTTGTAATTTTGAGCAAAGTACATTTGTTTTTTTTTGCTGCAGGACCTATGATTAATGATTACCTCTTACCTCATGCCATTTAGACAGGGAACGAGCAATTTTAGCATGCAGCTCAGCACAAACTGTGCTACCACCCAGCTGCACACACATAGGGGAAATGCAGTTGGAGTGCCAGCGCACATTTCAGCCACCTACATGCCTCAAATATAGACTCCATACCATCCTTCCACAACCCCAAATCCCCTATAAAGGCAACTGTACTTATTGGTCCAGATCTTCCAGTCAGCAGCAGAGTGGGTACACCGATCACTGCCTCATTTCAACTGACCACTTAACCATCTTACAGTGGAGTTTTTGCATCTTTCCAGTCCCAGCTTCAATTTGAATCTAGATGGAGCTGGAAGGCCAAGTGGCATTTCCAATGAAGACATGTCCCCTTTTCTTATCACCAACTGAAGACACGCCCCTTTTGTTCAGATTCAGGTCACTGGCTTCCAGTAATTTTTTTAGTGGACTTGTCAATCACCAAACCTGCACACTCCAACTCCACTTACGTTGAGCAGCCTTGCGGGGCTCTTTAAACCTCTTGTAATATTGTTGCCAGGTCCTTGGGACCAGATTTCAGGAGCTGACCTTGCCTGACCATACCTTCCAATTATCTTCTCCAGCTGGAGTTTCAAGATCTCCTGGCTCTCCACAAAAACATTGCTTCCCTCCTGTTTTCTACCTTGGGTATAAGTGTCTCCATTTAGTGCCAATCAGAATACATACGATTCATCTCTTTTGCCTGGTGTACCATTTCCCATACCTCACATTGCAACCAAATCCTTCAATCTGGATTATTTTCTATAACTTAGCCTGAATTTTCAGATATGGGGAATGGCAAACATCCGTACTTAGGTTGCTAATACACCTGCCAATACATGGAATTTCACTGTACTTGTGTAAAGTTTAAATTTCTGATTGCTGGTTTGACCCTGCCTAGATTGCATCTTTAAAAGGATACCTATTACCATCAGCTTATCATATTTCTCAAGACACCATCCCCCGATCACTCAACATCAGCAATCCTTAGGAATCAGGTCTCATAGCTAATATTCAGGTACTTCATGGCATCCTCACACACCTTTGATTGCTTCCTGTCCCACATACCTCCAGCTAGTTGGCCATGCTAGAGACTAATATAGAGTTGGATCTACAAGTGGACAGGCAAGAGAAAAGAATAGCTTGTGCATCAGCTCACAGAAGAGCAAGGTGACTAGCAGGTTCTGCTGCAGAGGACTCACATAAGGATTTAAAAGAGATCTCATGCACCAGACACAGATGTCAATGCAAACAGAGATGCTTGGTGCATCTGAAGTCCTGAAGAACAGTCTCCAGGTGGATAAGGTGATAAAAAATACATGCATTCATCAGTCAGGGCATTGAGTATAAAATAAAACCAAAAGAACTGCGGATGCTGTAAATCAGGAATAAAAACAAAGTTGCTGGAAAAGCTCAGCAGGTCTAGCAGCATCTGTGAAGGAAAAAACAGAGTTAATGTTTTGTTTCGTTTCAGGACCCTTCCTGTTCTGAGGAAGGGTCACCGGGCCAGAAATGTTAACTCTGCTTTATCCTTCACAAATGCTGCCAGACCTGCTGAGCTTTCCCAGCAACTTTGTTTTTGTCATTGAGTATAAAAGTTGGAAAATCACGTTGCAGCTGTATAAAACTTTAGCTTGGCAACGTTTGCAGTATCCATCTTGTATCTTTGCTATTACCTCCTAGCAGAGCAGCGCAGTCTGCTGCCTGCAGTTGTAAGGTGGAGGTTTTCTCTTTACTTGCAGCTTTTATTTCAGTATTTTTTTGGCCAAGAGAATGCAGAAATAATTAAGCACAATCAGACAACCATCGCAGAGCTAGAGGTTGCAGGATGATATAGATTGGCACCTAAACATTGAAGGGTACATAACAATTAGGAAGGACAGGAAACTAGGAAAAGGTGGAAGTGTGTTGTTCTGTAAATTAGCGATGGTATTAGGCCAAAAAAAAGAGGGATGAACCAAGTTCAGGAAACCAGAAGCAATACAGGTAGAGGTGTGAAATGATAAAAGCAAGATGGCACTTGTGGAAGTGTTGTACAGAAATCAATGATCATACAGTAGGATAGTATTTAAAAGAAGAAATAATGGGAGCTTGACAAAAACAAAGTGGTTGAGTTATAATTGTGGGGACTAATTTACATAAAGAGGGGAAAAATCAGATAGACAAAGTGAACCTGAATGAAAATTTAGAAGAAAGTTTTCTTGTTAATTTCTTAAAGTAGTATATATAGGAATCAACCAGAAATAGGCTAAACTGTACTTAATATTTGGCAAGATATAGGATTGATAAATAAATACACAGTGAAGGCATCTACAGAAGCAACAATCAGATAGCACTGAATTTTACATCCAGTACGAAGGAGAGAGTCCAAGGCTAGCAAGTTAAAACTTAGATCAGGACAAATACAATTGTATGAAACCAGAACTAGCTAAAACGCATTGGCAAATTAGGTGAAGGGATGAGTCAATAGAAATGCAGTAGTCAAAATTTAAGGGGATATCTCAGAATAGATACATTCTAACAGAACAAAAATTTCAAGGGGAGGAACTACCATCCATGGTTAACTGAAAGGTTAAAGAAAGCAACTAACTTAAAAGAAAACATATATAAATTGTGTAAATATTGGTCAGATGATTTGAGATAATTTAAAGTAGCAAAGACTAATTAAAAGATTATTAAGGGGAAATTAGAGAAAACAAGCTAATAATACAAAAGCAGACAGTAAGCATTAAAAGTTAACACTGGTCAAATAGAAAATGAGTATGGGGAATTAATAATGTAAAGAGATGGCAGATAAATTGAACAGATATTTTTCATTGATAAACTAGCAACATCCTGGAATTAGGAAATGGAAGAAACACAAGAAAACTACAAACACCAGGGAAGTGGTACTGTGCAAATTTCTGGAACTGTGGGATGACGAATCCCTGGCTCCCATTGGACTTCCTCTTAGGGTCTTCAAGGGAGTGGCAGCTGAATTTTTAAAAATTTATTCACAGGATGAGGGCATCACTAACTTGGCCAGCATTTATTGCCCATCCTAGATGTCAGTCAAGGATCTAGAGTCATATGTGGTCCAGACCATGTAAGGACAACAGTTTCCTTGCTTAAAAGGACATTAGTGAGCCAGATGGGTTTTTCTGACATTCAGCAATGGTTTAACGGTCATTAGACTGTTAACCCCAGATTTTTACCGAATTCAAATTCCATCATCTGCCATGGCAGGATTCGAAGGCGGGTCCCAGAACATTACCTTGGTTTCTTGATCAATAGTCTAGCAATAACACCACTAGACCATCACTGTGATACGCTGCCATCACTATGATATGTTGGTTTTAATTTTCTACGGTTCACTAGATTCAGGGAAAGCTTCAGCAGATTGAAACATAATGAAAGTAATTCCTTTATTCAAAACAGAGTGCGACAGAAGCAGTAAACTACGTGTCAGTTAGCTTAACAGCTGTTATAGGAAAGACGTTTGAAGTTTTAATAAAGACATTACAACAGGGCACTTAAAAAGCGCAAGGCAATCAGGCAGAGTCAACACACTTTTGTGAAAGGAAAATCAAGTTTATTAATCTATTGGAGTTCCTTGAGGAAGTAACACATGTTTAGAACTCTCTTCCTGAAAGGAGGTGGAAGCAGAGTCTTTGAATATTTTTGAAGCGGGGAGACAGATTCCTGACAATCAAAGGAATGAGAGTTAAGCACCAGTAGGTAGGAATGTGAAGTCGTGAGATCAGCCATGATCTCATCAAATGACAGAGTAAGATTAAGCCTTTAATTCATAAATTAGTGTGTAGAATGGGACATGGCAAATAGATTGAAAGATGAGGAACTGTAAAGCAACGGTGACAGTGGGATGAAATCTTGTTCATGAACATTCTATCCTTTCTAAAGCAATGGGGTCCTGAATGCAACCTCTTTCTCCTGTTCCTGCTGGGTGGCCTCCTAATTCCTGGTGGCTACAGCTGTTCCCTCACAATAGCAATGGTTGTGAAGAATGCAGTCAACTACCACAACCTTTGACACTCACTCTGGGAGAACTGGAGTGCCCCCCCTGAGCAATCCAGGCAACAAAGCCAAAAATTGCTTCAGGGCAATTTCACCAGACATTCCTTATGCTTGTGTGGTTCTTGTTGTACACAGGTTATCCTCACATGGTCAAATAGTGGAGTGGAGTCTGTACCAGGTGACTAGAGGACATCCCTTCTCTCAAAACTGTCAGCTCCATTTTAATATGGTGACCCATTCACAGTAGGAAAGGCAGTCTGTTTGAGAATGCTCCCATCGTATGGGCATTCACTAACACAATGCTCTGTGTACAGTCA
>NC_063344.1:31048598-31067095 GCF_021869965.1 Rhincodon typus
ACTCCCCCTCCCATTCCTCAGACAACATGTCCATCCTGGGCCTCCTGCAGTGCCACAACGATGCCACCCGAAGGTTGCAGGAACAGCACCTCATATTTCGCTGGGGAACCCTGCAGCCCAATGGTATCAATATGGACTTCACAAGCTTCAAAATCTCCTCTCCCCCAACCGCATCCCAAAACCAGCCCAGCTTGTCCCCACCTTCCTAACCTGTCCCTCCTCCCACCTCAAGCCCCACCCCCATCTCCTACCTACTAGCCTCATCCCGTCCCCTTGACCAGTCCGTCCTCCCTGGACTGACCTATCCCCTCCCTAACTCCCCACCTACACTCCCCTTTACTGGCTCCACCCCTGCCTCTTTGACCTGTCTGTCTCCTCTTCACCTATCTTCTCCTTTATCCACCTTCTATCCCCCTCTTTCCCTATTTATTTCAGAAACCCATTCCCCTCCCCCATTTCTGAAGAAGGGTCTAGGCCTGAAACGTCAGCTTTCCTGCTCCTCTGATGCTGCTTGGCCTGCTGTGTTCATCCAGCTCTACACCTTGTTATCTTAGATTCTCCAGCATCTGCAGTTCCTACTATCTCTGCTCTCTTATCCCCTTTGGTTGGATTAGTTTTGATCACCAATCATGTTTGCCTCAACTTACATTACATCTACCTATCTCTAATGAGTAACTTCTCAAAAACAAAACTACACACTTACAAATATATTTTTACGAAGTATGTGGATTCCATAAATACATCTTTAACCATTTGCTTCAAGCTGAATAAAGACTGAGCTTGCCCAGTCAAGAGATTTGGTTCTGGTCAAGAGATTTCCAGTTCAACAGATTAACAGTATATTAGTTGGCAATTTCATCACAAATTGAAATCTTATTGGACATGTCAGTTTTCATATTGCATGCAGTTTTCTATTCCATTGAATATCCAAAAATTTTAAAAATGCAGTCTATCTTGAACATGACTTAATTTCCATAAAGAAATTATATAACACACTTAAACAAAGCTTGTTAGCTCGTTTCCCCATAGTATTTCTGTTTGTTACTGTGTTACTTCCCAATACAGCATGGGGATCAAATGGTTTGTGCTGCTTACTAGTTCCTTGAAAAGGATCTAGTTGGAAGAATAGGTACAGCCAACAGTTTTGTAATAATCTGCTTCCTTCACAAGATGTAACAGTCGTTTAATGAACTATCACTGCTTCAGTGATTCATTAGTTTAGTACTATTCCCACTTTCTTTCGTCAAATTCTTTAGACTGCGTATTGGTAGCATGGGAACAAGAAGAGAGATTCTGTCCTTTGTCACACAAAGACCACTGGCACGTCTAACAAATCTCAACAGAAAGCAGTAAGGTTTGCAATGACCAAATACATTCAACAAAAGAAAACGCTGACGTTGTCAAAGTAGATTGGGAAATAATGTTTGGAATTATTCCAAGATGGTGGTTGTATTGCAGGAAAACAGAAGTTAGTGACAAAGCCATTATTGAACTTAATCTGCAAAAAACAAAAAAAAACTATTGGGCTGAATTTTATCAGAAGTCAACTAAGTTGTCAATTTTGGAGAGTTTCTGTCTGTGGACCCTGTCAGGATTTCTCAAGGTCTTCCAAAACTTCCATACCTAATGCAGAGATCCCTCTTGTCACAGAGGAAAGTACATGCTAATGTTGGGACCCTCCAAGATTCCTGCCACCAGTGCTATATTAAAAACACAACCACGCACCAGGTCAAATGCTGTCATTCCAGAGTTGTGCGATAAAGCTTGTGAACTTTGTCCAGGGAATAGCCCTGCTCAACCAACAGGGACCTGGAGGTCCTGCTGGATGGTGTGGTGCAAGAGAATGGCCAGCCTGTTCTCTCAATAAATTGGGCAGACGGCATTTAGATAGAAAAAGGTCATTCAACAAATCAAATTGCTTCAGGCTTTGACTTCCAGAGATCCCCTGCGATGACTTTGGTTTCTCATGTGAAAAAGAAATAGGAACAATTCCAAGGAATCCCATTTTTAAAAAGCAGTTGAGCATTGGGAATAAATACTCTAACATTAAAGTAATATATTAATTTGCATGGGCAGACAGAATCAAAGTCGTCAAGTATTGGTGCAGATTTTTTGTGACCTTTAAGTCACTACAGACATCACTAGACACCAAACATTTAAGCAAATAATGATTAGTGCATGCATTCAAATAAATAATGTCTCCTCTTATCTTTACATATGCGAATTAATGAAATTGATCTGGGCATTCGCTATTGTATAGAATATAAAAAAATCTGCATGTAAAACATTATTTGTATCCAAGCACTTAATTCCTGAGCAAGGGAGAAGTCAGAGGTTGAAGCACTCCAATCTCTGGGCTTTCAGCCAATGAGGAAGAAACATCGATCTCAAGAAGGATGGGAGACTGCACGATGTTAGAGTCAGACAATATAGGAAGACATGCCATAGATTCCTGATAAACTTTTGCTTCTTTTCCTCTTTGACCTATTATACTCTAAACTACCTAAGGAAATAATAAGATTGTGAATCTCTCAGATCACTGCTTTTTTGTTGATTTACATGCAAACTCTCCCATCAGGGCAAGACTGCAAATTCTCTTCCTCTCCTAGAGGCATCTGAGGAGGTCACTGTGCATTGGATACAGTCAGCACCTCACAGCATATGTAAGTGGCAGATTTGCTGCAATTTAAGAGTGCAATCCTTTCCTGTTGACACAGGTTGTGAGATTGAAATGTGGATTAATAAGCTCACTCGGGTACAATCCAGGCCATCTGGCCTTGAAGATGAATGGCTGCCTTCGCATATATATTAAAGTTCAATATCTATAACTGTGCAAGTGAATGGGATTTTGGGCGGATGGGGGATCAAATTGCACTTTTTGCTTTTTCTTAAGCAATTAAAACCATAAGCTTTATAATCAAAACCTTCACATGCATCAGACAGATGTAAATATCCTGATATGCTTAGACTATTAAGTACAAATGGTTTATTTTGTTGGGATTTCTGTCTACATTTCAAAAGTAAATTTCTCAGTTTTCTCCAAGAGCTACATCACGCAAGTCAGTAGGAACTATGGACTAAGAATGGTTTAGTAACACAAAGGTCGGTCTGTGGACTTCTACAGCTGAACACAAATCAAATCAGCAGAGACGATTGTGGAATTTAAAACACAAGCTACACCAAGTGTAAAATCAAGGTTCTGTGATTTTTAACACTGATTGACAAATATTAGTCTCTAAACTGTCTGTGTCCTTGGCTGAAACAATGAGCCTGGAGAGTTTCTTCCAATCACATTTGCTCAACAAAACCTTCAAATGGAACTAGTTTCATTGGGGACTTGGGAATCAATCAGCATGTTTTAAAAGATTTTAGCATTTTTTTTTGGAAAGACAATTAAAATTACTGACGTACACCAATTTTTGGTCCAATCATTTTTGGTGATTTTTACAAATGGAAGATGAAACAAGACATTCTTATGATTTTTTTTAAGCCAATAAACTATTTCCAGTTGTAATGCTAAAATTTTACCAGGTTACCACTTAAATACTTCATGATTTGAGTTTAAGAAACAATTTTATAATCTACTGACTACACTGGCTCATGGACAATTTTGCATTTGTAATTATGCAAATATGTCTGGATAAAAATGTGAAGGAAAAATTCCCTTTGGAAAAGCAGCACAATTTTAAACACTGGGAATTCTAACACTGCGAATGACTTTAAATGCAACAAGGTCCACTTTGGAGTGTGTTTCTGATCTAAACATTATTATAAGGCATTATAGAAGTAGAACAGAGACAGCACAACAGTCGATAACCTGTCGCAGCAGAAACAACAACTCCCATATTTTAGCTCAGAAAACATGATAACACTTTCCAACAGTAGTTTCTTTACTACAAGCTACAGATTAATGAACGTCACCAACTTATTTTAATTTTTTTTTAAACAAGTTATTGATTCTCTTTTTGAAGTAGGTTGCAACTGCAAACATGCAACAGATGTGCAAATTAAGTATCGGCCTCCCTCTGCTTGTGCCTTGTCCCGCAATTTATTACAGAAAGACTATACCTGACTGTGTCATACTCTTTCTCCTTTGTGCAGTTGTACAATGGAGAGTAACACTTCACCATTTTGGCTATGCATGAATATACTCCTGGAGGAATTGTTACAATCAGGTGGGGAAGGGTAGGATGTCTCCTCACCTTTTCCATTTCATGCATGATCACAACAGGGTTTTCAAAAGAAGTTACACTTCTTTTGCCAATTCAGTGAGTGTTTACATGCTGTAAGAGACACACATGGACAGGTCCACCTATGAACATAGAATTAGAAGCAGGAGGAGGCCAAATTAGTCCCTCAAGCCTGCTCCATTGTACAATCAATCATTCAGGATGTTCGTGGTGATCGGACAGTGGTCTCACCCAACATTCCAGCCTACATTAATAGATTCTTAACTAACAAAGAAGTCAAAAAAGTTACCTAAATACTGCTTTAAAAATATTCAACAACTGCCCCCACCACTCCCTAGAGTTCCAAAGATTCATGACTCTCGGAGAAAGAAGTTCTCCTCATCTGCCTTAATTGGAACAGCCCTTATTCTTAAACAATTTAGTGCCTCTGATTCTAGTTTCTCCCACAAAAAGCACCATTTTTCAGCATCTCTTGACAAGTTCTCTATGGACCTTGCATTTCTTAATAAAGATCACCTTTCATTCTTCTAAACTCCAGCAGTTACAGGCCCAATCTGTCTAAACACGCCTCCTAAGTTAACACCCAACCCAGGTGTCAATCATTTATATATCCATTCACCTTGTAATAAATTACAACATTTATTTTCTTAACTCACGTGCTGTGTCTACATATTAACTTTATGGGAATCATGTACTGAGACATCCAGATTCCTCTGTTCATTAACCTCTTCCCATTAAATAATATCCTCCTAAAGTGGAGAAGTTCACAGTTTCCTACATTATATTCTACACAGTCCTTATTTGCAAGTTCTCTTGAAAATAAAACTATTGTACCTTATCAAACTAAAATAATAAAACTGATCTAACTTGCACACACACAAATACACTTGTCTCTTACGGTTTCTCCAAGAATCTTTAAAAAAATCTGCCTGTAGCATGTGAAGCTCAAACCTGCATTGGAAGAGAGAGGGGGCCACCAAGGGTTCCTATTCCTGCCCTCTCCTTGTGTTCTGACTTTTGGTCAAAAGAAAAAAATCAGTTTCTGGAACACAAGAGAAAGCTTGCTGGCTTCTCACATGGCTTTCTCTCCAAACTGACCAGTCATCTAAGAATGGGAATGGTAACAGATTCCATGTGCTTGGATTAGATTATGGCTGGGTGATAGGGCAGTTGTGGTACAGTGATAATGCCCCTACCTCTGAATCAGGATTCAAATCCCAAGCGCTCCAGAAATGTATAATACCTCTGAACAGGTTGATTAAAAAAATTTTTTTAAAAATCTATAGCTTGGTGAATTTCTTTCTCAACTAGAGAGTTCATTGTCTGAGATGATTTTGTTACAACTAATCCATAATCTCTACCCTCGTGAATGTTTTGATGTTCTCTAAGTAGATTAGGAGACAATCCCATTCACATATCTTCAAGGTAATGTGTCTGCTGTGGTTGATGCCATTTAAATGGCTTTGGAATGCATTGCGTACAATTGGACAAATGTTTTAGCCATCTTTGAAACTGCTATTTCCAGTCAATGGATTGCAGGTTCAAAGTTTTAAAAGCTCAGTGGCTATCAGCCAGTAATGCTGTAAAGTCACAATACTATAAGGCATGAGAAGAAACTGGAAATATTGAAGTGGAAGGTGTTAAACTGGAACAAATGGATAAGTTTATGTACTTAGGACAAATGATTGGGAAGATAGTGGGTGCAAAGCTGAAGTCAAAAGAGCAAAAGACATGCCAGAAATAATTTGTTTTGAAGATAAAGGCTGTCTAACTAAAACAAAACATACTTGAAAAGGAGAAAAAGCTTTTTAAGATGCCATATTCAGTCCACTTTCCTGTCTGCCTCAGAAACCTGGACAAAAGGCAGAAATCTATGGAAGAAGTAGAGGCCTTTGAAATGTGAGTGTTAAGGCAGATGTTAAAAATACAATATCCACGCTGTAAGGTAAATGTAGAGGTGCTGGAGATTGCAAGAGCATTAAGAATTTCCTTCCCCCTACTAAGAACTCAAACTGAAAAAAAGGAAAAAGGCAGTATTTTAGCCATTCAATCAGAGCTGAAAAGCTACTGAGACGCTTCTTAAAAGTAGATGGTGGCAGAAAAAGGAGTTGACCTCAGTGCATTGGATGCTGGGTGTCACAGAGTGGTTGCCACTGAGCTCCATTGAATGTGAAAGGATTCCATCACAGAGAAGAACAGGAATGGCATCAGATCTCCTGGGAGGAGTAGGTACAGGTAAAGCAGGGCAGGCCTACTGCACACTTTTTCTACTTCCACTCCAATTTCCCTCATATTTTCATGGTCTAAAACTGAAGATGTTTCTAGTGTTTGGATACTAATTTCCCTTTAAAATTAGCCATGTTCTTCATACCCATTGCTTGGCTATGCCTCCATTTTGACATTTACCAGTTCTCTTTTTTTTTTTCTTTATTTGTTCACGGGATATGGGCATCGCTGGCCAGGCAGTATTTACTGCCTATCCTTAATTGCCCACAGGGCAGTTAAGAGTCAACCACATTGCTGTGGGTCTGGAGTCACATGTAGTCCAGACCAGGTAGGAATGCCAACTTCCTTCCTTAAAGGATATTAGTGAGCCAGATGGGTTTTTCCAACAACTGACAGTGGATTCATGGTCATCATTAGATTCTTAATTCCAGATTTTTCTTTTTTTTTGAATTCAAATTCCTCCATGTGCTGTGGAGGGATTCGAACCCGGGTCCCCAGAATGTTATCTGGGTCTCTGGATTAACAGTCCAACGATAACACCACTAGGCCATTGCCTCCCGTTCACTTTACCGTATTTGCAGCCAACACCAAAACAGGTGGAAAGACAAGTAGCAAGAGGGATACAAACAGATTACGGAGAGATAGGTTAAGTGAGCAAAAAGTTGGAAAATGGAGTATAATGTGGGAAAATGTGAAGTTGTTTATTTTGGAAGGGAGAACAAAAGAACAGAATACCATTTAAATGGAGAAAAAACTGCAGAAAGCTGCAACATAAAAGGAATTTGTGGGCACTTGCAGATGAAACACAAAGCCAGCATACAGGTGCAGCAGGTAATCAGGAAGGCTAATGAAATATTGGCCCTTATTTCAGAAAGGGGTTGGAGTACAAGAGTTGGGAAGTCATACTGCAACTGTACAAAGTGCTGGTGAGACCACGTCTGGAGTACTGTGAACAGTTTTTATCCCCTAAAGGAAAGCAGTTTAGAGAACATTCGCTATGATACCAACCAAATAAAAACCAAAAGAATTGTGGATGCTGTAAATCAAGAAAAAAAAACAAAAGTTGCTAGAAAAGCTCAGCAGGTCTGGCAGCATCTGTGAAGAAAAAATCAGAATTAACGTTTTGGGTTCCGAGGAAGGGTCACTGGACCTGAAACGTTAACGCTGATTTTTTTCTCCACAGATGCTGCTAGACCTTTTCCAGCTGAGCTTTTCCAGCAACTTTGTTTTTGTTCACTATGACCACCCCTGGTATGGAGGTATTGTCTTACGAGCAAAGTCTAAACAGGTTGGAACTCTCCTCACTGGTGTTTACAAGAATTAGAGGTGATCTCATTGAAACATATAGGATTCTTAAGGGACTTGACAGGGTAAGTGCTGACAGGATGTTTCCTCTCATAGGAGAGTCTAGGATCAGAGGGCATAAAGGGGCACCAATTTAAGACCGAAATGAGGAGGACTTTCTTCTCTCAGAGGGTTCAGTGTCTTTGGAATTCCTGTCCACCGAGTGCTGTGGGGGCAGAGTCCTTGTGTAGATTTAAGATCGAGAAGATAGATTCTTGATCTATATAGGGGGAAAATCGAGGGTTATGGGGAAAATGCAGGAAAGTGGATATGAGGAATGTGGGATCCACCATGATCCAACTGAAGGTTGAGGGGGCGAATGGCCTACTCCTTATGATATTATGGTCTATTCCTTGCACATTTCCGATATTTAGAAGATACATTTGCTATTCTTCAATCCACAGCCGTGATTTCTCGATATGTCTTAACGGGCTCCATCCTGCACTCAAATTCAAGTTGAAAATGGAACATGACAGGAGTAGGCATTCAGCCCATTGAGCTTGTCATGCTGTTCAATATGATCATGACCGATTGCACACTTCAAATGTCTTTTACTTACCATATCCCCATAACTACTGGTAATCAGAAAACTATCTCTACCTTACTCAAAGGCTGAGCTTCCACAGCCGTCTGTGGTAGACAATTGCAAAGATTCACAACCGTCAGTAGAAACAAAATTCTCCAAATCTCAGACCCAAGTGGCATCCTCTCATTTTGAAATTATGCCTCCTGGTTCTACACTCCCCAACCACGGGAGTCATTGTACCTGCATCCACCCTGTCTTTCTCTTTAAAGATTTTATATTTCTTTGAACTCACTCTTTGAAACTCCGGAGAATACAGGCCCAGTTCACCTAATCTCTCAGCATAGGACAACCCCACTATCTCAGGAACAGTCAAATGAGTTCCTTTTCCTTGATGTCCTAGTTGTGAAGATTGGCGAGGATTTTTTTCTACTACTGTCTACCTTCACTGGCCTTCCCAGCAAGCTTGTAATTAAAGCCCAGACAGTTTGGTCACATGCTATCTTGATGCTGAATCAGGCACATCAAAACCATCCCACAGGGTAACTGCTGCCCAGATTGTTTCTCATTGTATATCATACAAATTCATGAAAGGGTCTCAAGGTTGTCACTCTTGACCCTGAGAAGTTCCCATTCTATCTCAGATTATGCTGGAAGGGAAGGTATCCCAAATGTTTGAGCAATATATGAAGCTAGCACAACTGGTGTTCGCCACTAAAACGATGCTGCCATCAAACCAAAAAAGGGCATCCTGCCTATTACACCATATGTAACATGGTACATGAATTTCAGTGTCAGTGAGATGCCAGGCTAATTGAAGGCTAATTGTCCCACAGACCAGCAAAACATATCAAATCCCTATGGCTGCTCATAAAAAATATAGAACTAACCATACCCAACCAGCTTGCACTTGTAAAACTCATGACAGAGTATCTAACATCAGATGTGGTTCTGCAATTGGACAATATTTGCTGTATAATCCTGAGTCTGCAAGGAATTACACCGACAGTGCGGTGCACTTGTGTTTACTTGAAGCTATATAGATTAATACACAGGGCCCTGCGGAGACAGAAAGAACATATACGTGCACTGTGCCTGTTTCAGCTCAACAAAACAGATAATAGCCATTCACTGAGTTTTTTTCTCAATACATAGCCCTGACCAAATCAGAGCCAACCTGCCTGGGTTAAAATTTAAACAAGCCTGGCTGTTAACTGGCTGCCACCAGTAAATGTTAGACTCACCCTGGCAACACCTTTACCAGAGTCCAAGACCAACCCACCAGCACTCTCCTCTCATGTTTTATGAATGTGGCTATTAGTATTTTTGTCAATTGTCTGCATGAGTACAAGATTAAAAAAAGCTTCAACAAACTGTCTTTTTTCAACAATACTCAAGTTCTGTACAACGAAATGACCAATTGCTCATTCCTTGAAAATATCTTGCTGTGTTTCAAGCTTCAATCCAGAACAAAGCAATGTTCTTCAACATTCTACAAAACTTGCAATTAATCAGACCATAACATCGTAAGGCCATAATAGGAACAGCAGTAAGCTGTTCAGCTCATTGAGCCTGCTCCACCACTCAAAAGGATCATGGCTGGTCCAACATTCCTCACACCCACTTTGCTGTGTTTTCCCCATAACCCTCGATTTCCCTACTGATCAAGAATCTGTCTGAGCTTTAAAACATACACAAGGACTCTGTCCCCACAGTTCTCTGTGGTTAGGAGTTCCAAAGACTCTCAACACTCAGAAAAAAAATCCTCTTCATCTCAGTTTTAAATTAGCACCCCTTCATTCTGTGACCATGCCCTCTGATCCTAGACTTTCCTGAGGAGAAACATCCTCCCAGTATTTACACTGTCAAGCCCCTAAGAATCATATATGTTTCAATGAGATTTCCTCTGATTTTTCTAAACTCCAGTGAATCAAGTCCCAACCTGTTTAGTCTTTGCTCAAGAGACAAATCTCTCCATACCAGGGATCACTGCAGTGAACTTTTTCTGAACTGCTTCTAATGAAATGACATCTTCCCTTAAATAAGGAGACCAAAACTGTTTTCAGTACTCCAGATGTGGTCTCACCAGCATTTTGTACAGTTGCAGTACTCTTATACACCAACCCAGAGATATGCAGGTTGGGTGGACTGGCCATGCTAAATTTCCATAGTGTTCAGGGACATGCAGGCTAAGTGGATTAGACATGGGAAGTGCAGGCTTACAGGAATAACGTAGGAAGGGCAAGTCTGGGTGGGATGCTCTTCGGAGGGTCAATGTGGACTTGATGGGCTGAACGGCCTGCTTCCACACTACAGGGATTCTATGCTTCTATGAATACAACAATTAGCAGTGTCATTCAGGATTTTGGCAGCACTGGCAAAGTTGTATTTATTATCCATCCCTAATTATACTGTGAAGCTGATGAAGTAGACCAAAATGACTCAATGAGCCTGCTCCACCTCAGCTTCAACTCCATTTTACTCTTGTTCCCCACAGACCTCAATTTGCTGGAAAAAAACAAAAATCTCCTGTTTATTTTGCCTTAAATATACTCACCGATTGAGTACTCACAATCCATTTCAATTGTTCACAGGGACAGAGAACTACAACACTCTGGAATAGAGAATTCCAAATGTTCACACCTCATCTCAGTTCTAAACCATAAACCCCTTATTCTGAGACTCTGACTCAAGTGTTCTGGATTCCTGTCCTGGGGGACCCAACCTCTCAGTGTCTACCATATCAAGGCCATTCAGAATTTTACGTTTCAGTGAGATCACATCTCATTCTTCTAAACTCCAAACAGCAGAGGTCTGATTTACCTTTCCCATAATCATAGGACAACCTTCTCATCCTAGATCTTGGTGGTAAGCCAGTCTTTGAGTAAGTCTCACAAGATATCTTGCGGTTCAAGTCCAAAGCTCCCTGAAAGAGGCCACACAAGTAGACAGAGTTGCAAAGGCAGCATATGGCATGCTTGCCTTTATTGGTCAGGAAATTGAGTACAAGAGTCAGGATATCATTTTGCAGCTTTATGAGACTTTGATTAGGCTTAGAGTACTGCGTTCAATTCTGGTCACCACATTTCAGAAAGGATGTGGAGTTTTGGACAGGGTGCAGAAGCAGTTTACCAGGATGCTGCCTGGATTAGAGGGTATGAGCTATAAAGGAGAGGCAAGAGAAACTCAGGTTGTTTTCTCTGGGTGGGGGGGGCGGTGCAGAGGCTGAGGAAAGACTTGATTGAAGAAGTCTATAAAATTACGAGATGCATAGATAGGATTGACGGTCAGAATCTTTTCTCCCCCGCCAGAGTTGAAATGTCTAACACTAGGGGGCAAGTGTTTCAGGTGAGAGAGAGAAAGTTCAAAGGAGATGTGAAGGGCAAGTTTTTTTTTAAACAGAGAGTGTGGTAGGAGTCTGGAATGCACTGCCAGCAATGGTGGTGGAGGCAAACACAATAAGAGTGTTTAAGGGACATTTAGATAAGCACATGAATATGCATAGAATGGAGGGATATGGACCAAGGGCAGGCAGAAAGGATTAGTTTAATTTGGCATCATGCTTGGCACAACATCGTGGGCCAAAGGGCCCATTCCTGTGCTGTACTGTTAAATGTTTTATAACGGGATTCTAATTGCATGCATTTACAGGGCGTCCATAACAGCCAACTAAAATTTGAGGCTGTAATCAGTTTTAATTTCAAGTCCTAAAATCTTTAGCCTGAACAGTGATTGCACATGACAATAACATATTGAACAGAATAAACACCAATAATAAATTGACAAAGACATTAATAATAAACTCAAAATGCAAATCAAAAGAAAAGTTCCTTTGTGCAAATTGTTCAGATTACTGGACACAAGCGTTTATAAAATGCAAAAACATTACACAAATAAAGCAAAGACAAATATACTTTTTGGATAACCTGACTACCTGGTAAACATGAAACAGCCTGAACTTAGCATGATCAAATTATTTCCAATTATGTCATCGCTGATGAAACATTTTGCACATGGATCTATAACTCTAACCAAACGTCCAAAAATAAAGAGTACATACCTTCTCGGGTCAAAAATCTCATTTGCCAAATTCTTATGGATAGCTAAGAAAAAACTATGGAAAAGAAAAACGCAGAAAAAAAACAAAAAAAAGCAGGAAAAGAATTGAAATAAAACAATAAAGTTCCTGTTCATTTAGAGTTTTGTTCCTACTTACTTGGGCAAACTTTAAAAAATTGACATTTCTTCAAATAGGACATCATTTTATTTTCCGTGTACTCTCTCATGTGCTGCAAACTCACTGTTCAAGCTTCTGTTCAAACCGACACCAAGAAAACAAGCAAGACCACTGCACGTGACGTCAACGAGTGCATCTTTTCACAAATGAATACTAAGTGTACCCAGAACCTGCAACCATTAACACCAACCAGAAATAATAAACTGCCTATCAAATTGTAAGCATGGAATATACAGTGGAGACCAAAAGTTAAAATTGAGTATCAAACAACATAACAATTTCTATACATCTCCAGTTAATATCATATTTATGTATTTTTCTTGCACACCAAATTCCAGAAGAATTCTGTTGCCTACTGCGCCAGAATTGTTCCATAAATAAATGCTCAATACAGGTTTATGTTTCTTGTTTATTCACTATCAGTTAAAGAAACTGCACATTCAAGTTAAAGTAATTTCCCAATTTGAATTTCAAGCAGCCAATGTTTACAATGTTGTTATTGGAGCATTAGGTTCTTACTGTATTTTGAGTGTTAACTTAAGAAAGGTCAACTGAATGTTAAAGTTAATCAATATAGTCAAATGTTGGACTGAAAATCTTTAGTTGTACACTTTCCCATTCTGTATATTCTTAAAACTGTAGTCCAAAGGACTTAATTGTAAATAGAGACTGGAAAATACAAAAAATGTCAGAAGATTCTTTTCATGGCAATTTGATAATATCTGCCAAAGGGAACTGAAACCAACATTATCAATACGCTAGTCATGCAGAATAAAAGAGGGTCTTTTCAATAGGCAACAGATGACAGAGGGGAAAGCAGTTCTAAGACTGCTACTTTCACTAGTCTACTTGAACACAGCTAGATCAACGCTGTCAATATACTTAGCTTTGGGTAGAAAATATAAAATACTATTTTAGAGAAAACACAATTCATTAGAGTTAATATTAAAATTGAAACAATGCATTGTACTGTCACAAAGATTCAAATGAAGAATTGTTCCAAAGCAGCTACAGATCAAACTTAATTAAATTATAAAAGCTTCTTCACATTAAGTGCCATTTTCTCAACATTGTGCGTTTGCAGCATTTTGTAACTTAGACAGATCTTTCAAAGTTCACCTTGTGATGAGTGTGGAGACTATGACACAGCAATGGGGAGTTCCAGGGCATGGAAAGGACTGAGCATTTATATTACAGCTGAAAGGATTTTGAAAGAAATTTGGAAGATGCGTTCCTGGAAAGTTTAACCAAATGAGGATTTCATGTGTTGTAGATATTTCTCACTTTTGATTCATCTTACTAGCAGAAATTGATATAGGAATAATCTGTATATAAACGCATATCTCTCTCTCTATCTCTCTCTCTCTCTCTCTCCCACACACACACACACACACACCCACACCCTTCCTCCTCCTCAATCTCCCTCACTGCATGGTTTATAATAGAATGCTTCTGCATTGTCCATTCTATCATGTACACTGTATGTTAAGTGTAAAATTGTTTGTACTGTTGAAGATAAAATATTTATCTTCTATAAGGTGGTACTAGATTAGAGTTTGATATAGATGTAATATTTAGCATATTAAATATGACAAATTCTTTATCCCCATCCATTACATGACTTTCTAGGTGAAGCCAGGACTAGTTGGGTAATAGTGTCTGGGTGTGGGCAGGGAAAACACTTCTATTCCTCCCAACTCCACATTCAGGCAAGTAAAAACACCAAGTCTTAAGGATCAGGGTTTTGGCCAAATTCACAGAAAGGCCGAAAGCACAGTTAACTCCAAGACTCTGACTCCATCTCCTTAATTTATGCAAATAAAGTACCTAGTACTGGATTCGGGAGAGCATTATTATTAATATAACATGCGGCAGGCTTAGTGCACGCACATTGCTCATAGTACTAGATCCCACAGAACCTATTTATTGCCTAAAAATGAATGCTGCTCTATCAGAGGGATTATAAAAGGTTCCTTGCTCAAACTACTTACATTTTTTAATACTGCACCCTAACACCTGAAAAACTAAGTTAAAACTAAGGTAACTTATTTTCAATTATCCATAGTTTTAATGTTTAGGAGTGTTTTTGTGAAAGATATAATTAAATACAAAATCAGCTGGTGCTTATTGTGAGAGTAAATGCTGTATAGTCCGACAGTCATTGAACAGTTATGTTTAATTACGTTGCTTCAGATGTGATAATGCAGTTGTGTGATATGTTAGAACCATTTGCTGCATTATAAATTTCATGATTTAGCATGGTTAGCCAAGGCTAAAAACACTCACAGCAAAGAATCAATGAGAACAAACACAATGTGAACGAAAACTAATAATGCTCAAGGCCTGGGTCTTCAAAACGAATGTTCTGCTTTGAACTTTTGCACACATGACAAAGAACCATGATAGTTGTCAGCAGAGCACTAAATAATTTTTGAATAAGGTCTTATTTGTTCATAATGTTTAATCTATGGCAAACAAAAGCTCATTGATTAAAAAAACTTGCGAGGAATAGAGACGTTAGTCACAATTAAAGCAAAAGATGCTCTTTTTATTCGAAAGATCTTTCACCCGTTAAATTAATCTGCGAGTCATTTGATGTGATAAGGAATAAGTTTTAAAATCTTCTACAGCAGATTTCTTTCTGATAGCATTGTGGAAATTTGTTCAGTTTAGAAAAGTTAAAAGTTGGTCTGTGTAAGAATCATATAACTAAAGTCTAAACCCCGTCACTGCTTAAAATTTTAACTTACAATGAAAATCGCATTTCAATATGATAGTTGCAGGCAATAATCAACAGTATTGAAGAGATGGTTAGAATTTTTTTTATCTCACGCGCAGCATTAGAGGTTCAAACTGCTGCAATAATTGAGAACCCAGAAATTCCCAGTATTCATTTCCATCCCCTTTTGTATGAATTATGGGATCTTCTAACTAATCACAAACGTACCCCTTTTTCTGGTATGTCTCATTGTAAAATGGCCTGTACTACTACACTTCTTTTCATAAATGCTTCAGCAAGCAATAGTACATTAATCTGGTGCCAAAAAGGTGCCAACAAAATGCCCACAAATTTAGAAAGGCGAATAAACAGTTCTCAAAATGCTGACACAGGATGCTTAAAAAAACTCTGACAATGCAAAAGGCAAGAAACAACTGAACAAAGCTAGCTTCCTGCGATTGTTATACATTTGTGCTTGGCTTTTGGAACAGTGGTTTGCTTGACAGATCCATAGAGAAGCAGATACAAGTGATTAGCACAGTTAAGTATCTAAAATGGAAGATTCAAGGGCTCTTATGGCATAGTGGCAGTGCACCTGTGGGTCAGAAGGCCTGAGTTCAAGTCCTACCTCTGCAGAGGTGTGTTGTAACATGTTATGAATGGGTTGATTAAAATGGAAGCTTATTTGCTTAAGACGAGAATAAAGTACTTTGTGGTCTGATTCTCACGCCTTCAGCCAGTGTTATGAGAGTAGAATATTGTCTTGCAAAGCAACAGATTCTCTCAAAATCAGGAAACAGCATATCTTTAGAACAGGGTTTACTGCCGAGTTTTGGAAGTTCAAGAAGGAACAGCTGCACTGACCAGTAGGGGACTGTAATATTGGGCAGGGCTACACAGGAATTAAATAACTGTCATTAAAAGCTGCCCCTTTATTCGGTTGTGTCATCCAGGTATTCAAAATCCCATTTGTGGAGCCTCTTCCTCAATCCCATAAGTTCGAAGGGGACAGACTGAAACATTATGGAGAAGTATCATTATTCCATAAACCAGGAGAACGACTAAATCATACCAAACACTTCTGTTTTCCAGTGGAATGTCTTGCTACTTTAGAGTATGATTTAAAACAAAATTATTCTCCATTTTTTTGATTTATCCCATGGTGACCAAAGAGAGTTAATAAGCAACCAATCGATTTCTTAGTAAAGGTTGGTAATGCCTAAAGATGACATCTTTTTACTTATTTGTTCCAGCCTCTCCAGGACAGAAGATGTCTTCAGCATATCTTAGAATATATCTGAGAGATCAAGATCACTTTGTAGGAATTCACAGACATAAAAACATGCTCCAATACACTGTGACACAAAATGCTAGCATACAAGTAAACAGTGCTAAAATGCTTAATGTGACAGATTTTCCTCCTGAGCTTTTACTTTTATTCCTCCTTATGCATCATTTCATTTCATCTAGAGGATTTCTTCCCTCCACTGTATTTCCACATTCCCCAAGTCAACAATCTTATCCATCACTGCTCTCATTGAAAAGTTCACAGCTGTTTTCATTGTCTTGTGACTTGTTAGAACTAATGGTCACCATTGTTTGATTAGCCTCTCTGCAGGAATTACTATCCTTGTGAGTTGCTAGAATTTATACATGCTTGCTGTTAGGTGCACAGCAGTGTGATCTAGACAAGGCCAGAACATATTAAAGCTATTCCAGATTAGCATTCTCTGGGTGAAACCCTGCAATTTTCTTGAGAGATTATGGGTATGTTCAATGGCAATTCCTCTTCAGACTGTTCAAGCAAATGCATAACAAATTCACCTAAAAGGACAGGCTTTACAATCAACTAGAACGCAACATCTACTTTTGCTCTCGAAACGATGCCTCACTTTTGTCTGACCTTTATATGACACAGAGTATGATTTATGGCAGAGGGGTTGAAAGGACAATGTCTGGTCAACAAAAGACAAATTAAAAATGAAATAAAAACTGAATAAGCATAATTTTTAAAACACATTCATGTAAGCATTTTTAAAACTGATTATTGAAATGTGGTTAATCTGTGTAACGATATTATTCCTTGGCTAAACGTCAGCACAGATTATTAACTGTAACATACCAAGAAAGGTATTCTTACTTTTAGTTTTTTTTCTATACTAAGGTTTATAAAGGTAATTCTGTCAAGGCTTTGTGATGTTTGAGTGGTAAACAACAAAAATAAACCGACATAGAACAGGGACTAGTGGTAATTGCATCATGGTGTGCATGATTAACATCACCATGGTCAATTAAAAAGGCATTAATCTATATTTTCACATTAGGAAGGATTAGAAGTGACCAATTAATTAGCCAACTTTAGTTCATGTGCAGGTAATCAGATGCTACTGCAGATGCAACAAAACACAGGAATACCCAAGAGAGCTGAAACTATGATCAGCACGTCAACACAACATAGCTTGACCATTTTGGGAACTATGGTGCAATTTTAACTGTGCTGTTGTCTGTAGGTGTTAAGATAGATCAGCCTTTGTTTTGGAAAACTGAGGGTTGCAAGAAGTGCAGGGGAAAGGCTGTCTAGAACAAGAAAAGGGCTTTCTTGCAGTGATGTAAATGAATTAAGACAGAAAAGTATGCAGCACAAATTAGACACATCTTCACTGACTCAGACCAAATTCAGAATTGCAATCATGAGACTATTTGTACCTAGCTGAAGCATGCAAAGTGGTGCTAATGATGGCCTCTTAAGAAGAGTTAAAATTTAACTTCAAAGCAGGGAATGTCAGCCATCTTGGGTTGGCAGTACACTTGCCTCAGGTTGTGGGGTTAAAATCTTCTGCAGTGCCTGAGCACAAAATTCAAACTGAAACTCCAATGAAGTACTGAGGGAGTGTTGCTATAATTCCAATGAGACATCTAACTAATTGGGTGGATGTACAAGATCTTACGGCAGTATTTCAAAAAGGAGCAGGGGAATGATCAGAGGTGTCCTGCCCTATAATTATCTGTCAATCAAAATCACAAACAAAAAACAAATTTGTTGATCATCACCAATGATCATTTCTGGGAGTTGCTGTGCACAAATTGAGTCCCACATTTTCTACAATACTTCAAAAGGCATTCAATTTTCTTCTAAGAGTTTTGAGACATCCAGTGGTGATGAAAGGCACTACAGTCAATAAAGTCTTCACTTAAAGGGAACCCTATCTCTGGACAGTTGAGACAACAAGGTGCAGGGCTGGATGAACACAGCAGGCC
>NC_063344.1:31067495-31105664 GCF_021869965.1 Rhincodon typus
AAGGGTCTAGGCCCGAAACGTCAGCCTCTCTGCTCCTATGATGCTGCTTGGCCTGCTGTGTTCATCCAGCCCTGCACCTTGTTGTCTCGGATTCTCTAGCATCTGCAGTTCCTACTATCTCTGGACAGTTGATGCAGTTTTGAAAATTTCCTTTTGAATCTTAACAAAAGGTGTCTGGCTGGTTTAAATTCCACCAACTGAGCCCCAAAAGGATGCACAATAACTTAGGATGCATTTCTTTAATTTAGTGTTCATCAATTAGAGATTGAGACGATGTACGATTTTGTATATCTATGAAAAGAAAGTCTACCTACCACCTTGGTTTGATGAAATGCCGAACCACAACAAGAACTCTGCAGTACAGTTCCTACAATAATATTTCAGCTACACATATTGAGCAGCTAGATGGAAACACTCAGTGAATTCCTCTCAAAGGAAGTTAATCTTGTGACAAAGAGATCTATACAAGTTTTTTGCATGGACTAGTTACAGAAAGGAGTACAAGAGACAGTTCTTTTTCTTTCCAACATCACCCCTGCAAAGAAAGGATCCAAAACCCATGCTTACATACGTTGAAATGGGGGCAGGCACATTAGGCAGAAAGGCATTAGACAGTAAAGAAAGAAAGGGATAAATGGCTAATACAAAAAGACTACGGTTTTTCCAAAAAGAAAAAGGACAAGAAAGTCATAACACTTCTAGTTCATGCTTGAAGGATTACTTAGGCGTAGGGGAAAGCTAAAGTTATAATACCATAAGAGTATACTTGCCATTAGCTCAGAAAAGGCCAGTCTTAACCCACTTCAGATAGTCACTCATGTACAATGCAGGTTAATCATAATCAAAGACCCATGTCAATATGAATCAAATCGCCAACCACTCAAGTTACATGAAGTCCGAATATTGCCATTCACACACACCCAATGAGCTCAGCTATAAGACAGCCGAACCGTTAAAAGTTATTAACTTATCAGCTAAATAATCTTAAAATAACAACATCTAAATTTACAAACTCACACTCGTCTGTAATCAGCTAATCTAAATGATTATAGTTCATATAACCTTTGCTATTAGTTCTGCTGTGAAATTACACCCATTAGCAATTTGCTACCAAACTCACAAATGGTGACTATATATTAATGCATTTTATTAAAATGTTGTGTAGCTAACTTGAATTGTGAATTGTAGCTGATATGGTGTTTAATGCATGACTTAGTTTGGTTTCTTCCTTGATGATTTGGCAAGAATTATTTCACTCTGCAGCTTGAGATAACCTTAACCAAGGATGAGCAGCTTCAATTAATTTTGGTCTAAAATTGGGTAACTTAGAAGACAAATTGGTAAGAACAGCCAGACTTCATTTATTTATAAATCTACACCAGGAGGTAAAAGCCCAAGTGATTCATCAGAAAGTCCGTGTGGAGTTTGCACATTCGCCCCGTGTCAACGTGTGTTTCCTCTGGGTGCTCCGGTTTCCTCCCACAGTCCAAAGATGTGCAGGCTAGGTGGATTGGCCATGCTAAATTGCTCATAGCGTTCAGGGATGTGTAGATTAGGTCAGTTTTAGGGGGATGGGTCTGGGTGGGATGCTGTAAGAGTCGGTGTAGACTTGTTGGGCCAAAGGGCCTGTTTCCACACTGTAGAGATTCTATAAGTATTACAGCGTAAAATTACGAATTCATCCGATTCCTTGGCCTGTGGTTTTTGGGATACCGAATTTGTGTTTTCTTGCAGAATATTCACTTGCTTGTTCTGTTTTCTGAAGTAAACCTGACTAAAAATCAATCTGGGTTGGTGGTGTAAAAGGCATATGTCCCCCAAAAATGGATTCAAAAATTTAACCCAAATTAAAATTACATTTCTTTCTTTCAAAAACAAAAAAAAAGTGGTTTTACATCAACATGCACTGAATTGTACAAGTTCCATTATTTACAAAAAAAGAGGAGTTGGGTAACTTTCTTCTCAGCTACTCAAAACCAACTGAATTAGTGCTATTATTGACTTTTGTTCCCGAGACCTTGAGTGACTTTGTCCTTGGACTGAGATTTTCAATGTCACAGACCTGTATTCAGTCAGCATTAAAAAGTTTTCCACCTCAATGCTCCCAGAGACAATGTCAGTATGGAGCAATTCTATTACACGTCAGTTCCTGGTGAACTGTGCATCAAATTTATTTGGATTCGAAGAGTCAATCACTTTTTGATCACTTAATTATCAAAATTAAAAATGAGCCTTCCCAGCCACCCTCTCTAGTCATTAATAATAAGCATCTTACTTGACTGTATTAGCTGCTACAGACAGTCAAAATATATCCTAAGCATATTTTGAACAGGATGCCCAAATAAAAAGATGATCCCAGAATTGGATCTTTGTTTCTTGCTAGTGGTCACCTGCATTGTCAAGTCTGTCAAACAGGAACAAACTTACCAGACAGACTTGCAGCTCAGCATTACCTAGCCAAAATTAAAATAACTGTGTGAAATCATTTAGTTGAAGTGATATGAAGCATGGCCACTACTGCAACAAATCAAAGTTTACCATTTGTAACAGCAAAGAGTTTGGACAATTTGCTAAATTTTTTAATCAAGATTGTGATTGTAGCAGGAGCCAACAGTACATTATCCACATTTCTCTTATTTAAATAACATTTCACTAAAAGTTGGATTCAAGTGAACAGAGCTTAGAGTATACATTTAAGTAGACGTGTGCAACTCTATTGTTCTTAATTCAAGAGGAGCGTAAGCATTCATTATTAGTCCATTTAGTTAATCATATTGCTTCAAACAACAACAAAAAAATAGCCTCGGTATCAGACCACGGATCAGCAAAACCTTTCGTAACCTGCCCGCAAGAGCAACAAGCTTTTATCAAGTTACACTTTATCTATTCAAAGACAGCTGCAATGTGTAATACCACGTACAAAAATAAAATAGGATTATAATCACTTATTTACTATCAATTGCATGGCAAAGAGGTGAGGTGTTTAACCTTTTATTCTTACTGTACTTTCCAATATTAGAAATAGGCTTTTCTAAAAACCAGAATACAGATTTATACTCAGCTGGAGATCATTGAATAGCTGATAATATAAAACCATTCATATATCTCAAAAGATCAAGAAAATAGCAGTAAAATAGCAGAGCTTTTTTCTTCTGTACACATGCACTGTACATACATTGACACTGGATCCCATGAAGTTTTGAACCACTGGGTCAATCATGGGCAAGGAAACTCCTGGTTTCCACTGAGTACTTCCCCTCCAACAATTAATCAGTCCTCCTCCATGCCATTTACTTGAGGATGCCAACAGCACTGAACGTACTCAGAATAGGAGGTTTAAATGCGCATCAAAAAAAAGTGATTTGGCTGAACTAGCTGAGGCAGAAAGGATATTCCTCTCAGGCTCAGTCTATGGCAGATGGTGAGGGAACTAAAGAGAGAGAGAAAATCCCATTTAACCACATCCTCAGCAGTATTAGATATTGCATACGTACCTGTCCATGACCATTCTAGGAGGAGGAGTGACCACTACACAGATCTTGTGGAGACAAAGTTCCTTCTTTGCTTTGAGGATACTGCTACACGACATGAGAGAAGGATACCACCATGCCTGAAAAGATCTTGCAGTTCTAAACTAGTCATCCCCAAGGTGCTGAAGGTGTCCATCTTCAGCCATTTCGATTCACTCCATGTGACAAGAAATGGCCGAAGGCACTGGATACTAGAAAGGCCATGGGCCCTACTAATATTTCAGCAGTAGTACAGATGATTTGTGCTCCAGAACTACACATACCAACTGTTCTTGTACAGCTATAACATTGGTCCTGTCCACAAAATGTAGGACAGCATCACTGCAGACAATTATTGCCTCATCATTCTACTCTCAACTCAACAGTGAAGTGACGTAAGGTGACGCTGACAGTGATATCAAGTGGCACTTACTCACCGTTGTTCTGTTTAGATCCCATCAAGAGAACTTCATCAGTGAGCTATCCGAAATCATAAAAGGTCAGTTGCAAGAATCTTCATGGATGGTTACACAGTTTACAATCCCATTCAACTTCAGCTGGAGAGTGTCAGATAACACCCAGGCCGCATAAATCAGGAGTGTGATGCAATACTCCTCACTTGCCCGGATGAATACAGCTCCAGCAACACTCAAAGTTCGACACCTTTTAAGACAAAGCATCCCACCTGATCGGCATCTCATCTACCATCAATATTCACACCAGCCCCACCAGCACACAGTGAAAGTAGTGCGTGCCATCTACAAAATGCACTGGAACATCTCAAAGCGCCTTCAACAGTTATTCCACGCCTGCAAACTCTAACACCGAGAAGAAGGAGGTCAGATTTTTTAAAAAACGCTTATTCTGGAAATGTGGGCTTCACTGGTTGGACCAGAGCTTATTCATAATAATTGTCATGGAAAAGGTGGTACCTCCTTGAACATTGCAGTCCGTTGGTACAGGTATACCCACAATGCTGTTAAGAAGGGAGTACCAAGATTTTGACCCAGCAACATTGAAGGAATGGCAATATATCTCAAAGCCAGTGTGTACAGGAACCTGTAGGTGGTGGTGTTCCTATTTATCTGCAGCTCTTGTCCTTCTCGATGGAAGTGGCTATGGGTTTGGAGGGTGCTGTCAATAGATCTGTGATGAATTTCTACACTATATCTCCTGGGTGGCACACATCACTGTTTGAGTGTTGGTCATGGACGGAGTGAGTATTTGAGGAAATGATGCCAGTTAAGTGATAGAGTGGGGGACATGCCAAGCCAGAAGTTTGTACACTGTTCGATTTCAATTCTGCTGCTGATGGCCAACACCACCTCGTGTTGCTGGATCGGTTCGAAATCCACATCCCACTTAGTATGACAGTTGTGCCACAGAGCACAATGGGGGTTATCCTCAATATGAAAATGGGACTTTGTCTCCATCAGCAATGTGCAGTGGTCACCCCCACTAATACAATCATGCACAGATGAATCATGGCAGGCAGATTAGAAAGGATGTGATCAAGTATATTTTTCTCTCTTGCTGGGGTCCTCACCACCGTGAACAGACTCAGTCTAGCAGCTAAGCCCTTTAGGACTCGACCAGCTTGGTCAGTATAGTGCTGTCAGCGTGTCTTGGTAATGGTCATTGAAGTGCTCCAAGCAGTGTGTATTCTGTGCCTTTATCACTGCCCATACATCCCCCATGTAGTGATCGACACGCTTCATCAGCTGGGGTTGCAGTACATGGTAAGCACAGGGTTCTTTGCCCCTGTTTGACCTGGTGCCATGAGACTAGTAGTGGTGAGAGTAGTGTCTACAACATGGTATTTAAAGGTATGATTCTGTGAGTACAATTGTGTTAGGCTGCTGCTTGACTTATTCAACATATAGCTGTAGGGTGGGTATTTACAACAAATTGACAATGGTTTCAGGAATCTCATTATCAGACTTTTGAATTCAGAGTTTATTTGAATTAATGTTCCATTATTTTCCATAGAGGGATTTGAACCCAGGTCCCCAGAGCATTATCTGGCTCTCTGCACCAGTTCAGTAACAATTCCACTGTCTTAGAAACAGCCCTTCCTGCAAGCTCCACTTCAAGTTACACATCATGCTGGCAGTACATCACGGTTCCTTCACAGGAGCTGGTGCACGACAAGGGCAGCAGTGGTTCCACAAACTACCTTCTCTAGGGCAATAAGGTATGGGGAAAAAGTGAGGTCCTTCTCACAGTGACACCTCATTCCATGAACAGATAAAAATTATACATCAATGTTGTTTATCGTCTTGAATATTCAGCATGCTAAGCACACAAGAATAACCATTGTAAATATCTTATATCTGAAAGTTCACCGAAGGGCTATCCAGTGAAGTTATTTAGTGCTGCTATAATAACAGTGAGCCAGAAGGTGGCAGGATCTACACACAGCTTTAACAAAAAGGATGTGGCACGGTTTACCAAAAGCAGATATGTTAATAAACAAGGAAAGTTAATTCATACTGTTTCTCCTTTAATCAGATATCACAAAGATGGTCCTGCACTGGTATGGAAAGAGGATGATAAGTATTTTCAAGCACCAGATTCAATTTCTAAAATGCCAAAAACTACCAGTAAGAACAGTTGCTTCGGGAGTCTGTGGAAAATGAGAAATCTTATTATGACTTCTTCATAAGTGAAGGTACAAAACACATCCATTTTTAATTTTTTTATATTTAACTTATTTTTCTAATCAAACTGAGGCGTTATTACACACCTCTGGAGCAAGAGGAACTTGAACCCGAGCCTCCCAATCCAGATTTAGGGACAGTAAAAATAAGGAGTACAAGGACTAGTGGAGAGAACAATATTACTCTGATCTTCAAAAGAAGGGAACAGAAGAAGAATTACTGTGAAGCTGTCTAACATCTTCAGTGGGGAAAATCCCAATCCATCTTACAAGACACAATTCCCATTAATTGAATGATGGTTGAAGGAAGACTGATACCGCATGCTTCAGCAATCAGTTGGACATGCTAGAGGATAACTGAAATTATTGATCAGAGCTATCCAAAGCAGATAACTAACTTGGCTTGTCAGCAACTAGTTAAGTAATTTCTAGATGCAAGGCATTTGACTCAGAATTCCATGTATAAACAAGCTATTGTAAATGTAGTTATCTGTGAAATCTCCATTGGAGTCTCCAAGGCACATTATCACTTCTTGCTCTCCTTGACCTTTCAGCTGTCTTTGGTGTGGCCAACAATTCTGCCCCATTCCTTCCATTGTCTTGATCAGTCATATTGCCATTGTTTATTTCCACCCCCACTGATCCAATTGCAGTGATCTCAAGCAATGGGCTGTCTTTTTCTGTCTGTACTTCTAACTTTAAAAAGATGTATGCTTGACCCCACTCTTCCTCATTTTTATGTTGCTTTTTGATGACTTCTTCTGAAAACATGGTGTCAAATTCTACACATACAGCTTTACCACTCCCAACCCCTGCTCAACTACTTTTCTGGCTATCATCTTGCTGACCCTTAACTTTGTTCAGTTAAACTTGATGAAGACATAAGCCACATTAGTCACTACCACAGGTTTCATTCCCCTTCTAAAGGCTGTCTTAGATCGAATCAGAGGATGCACATCATAGTATTATAATTGACTTAGAGTTAGATTTTTGTCTCTGTATCTTCTCCATTACTTTCTGCCTCTGATTACCTGTTTCTGCCCAGTCTAATCTCATCTACTGTTCAAACATTTGAATGCATTCAAGAGGTGACTAGATATAGCACTTGGGGTGAATGGGATCAAAGGTTATGGGGAGAAAGTAGGATTAGGCTATTGAGTTTGTCGATCAGCCATGATTGTGATGAATGGCAGAGCAGGCTTGAAGGGCCAAATAGCCTCCTCCTGCTCCTATGTTTCTAAACTGTCTTGTGGCTTCAGCACCTTTAGATTCACTTATTCCAAAACTGTCCTAGTTTCCTTTCCATCTTGTACTCATCCAAAATGTTGCTGCTCAAATTTCACCCAACACCAAGTTAGTGCTTGCTGTTCATCCTAGTCTTTGCTGCTACTGCGCTCTCCCACAACTTCAAAAATCTAAACTGTTCCTCCTTTTAACTTTCCATAATTTATAATACATTTGATTTCTGTTAACTTCATGCCATACCAATGTCTCATTTCCAAGACAGTGGATTTTTGTGCATCCTGACTGTGCTCCCATTGTTTCAGCTTCTTATACGTGCGCCCTGGAATTCATGACACAAATCCCTCTAGCGTATCCACATCTTGAAAACCATCCTTCAAACCAAGCTTTTGTGACTAACCCTCACAATCATTACTTTTTGACTCTGCATCCAGACCCTCACTCCTCTGTAAAAGTGTTTTAGGATATTTTGGTGATAGATAAATGTAGGTCGCTGCTGTTGATTGTTTGGTCCTAGACAATTCTTGTTAACCCAGAACATGCTGATTTTCATTAGTTATTTTACAAGCCAAATGGCTGCACCATGTTATCATCTCTCCCAGTGACAACTTGACACATTACCAGGCCTGAAAACTGGGAGCATTTATTTTCTTTGGAAAAATTCAACTTATTCAGGTATCTGTTTGTTTATACCAACCACCACTAGATTGGAAATCAAGCAAACACCAGCTTCACACTCCTCAAACTTGAAATCAGTGAAACACACCATTACATGTTCAGTAACTACCACAAGCAGGCATGGGAATTGGTAACACTGAAACACCAAAGCTCTTTGGTGTATGGAGGACTGCAATACAACTGGAATTGTCAAACCCATCATCATGCACTGTGTAGAACTCAACGGTGTAATCCAAAGCAGCATTCTGAACAAAAAACTTCATTTTGTTGTTTCCTTGTTGAATAGAGCAAGAGAGTGTCAAATGTAGGATCCACAAAAATAAACCTTGAGCCTCCCTTGGTTTGAGTTCAGTTCTGATTGCCCTGCTGTAGGAAGGACATAATCAAATGGGAAAGGGTGCAAAAAAGATTTGCAAGGATGTTACCAAGACCAGAGGGTCTGAGTTATCAAAGGAGAGATGGGATAGGCTGGGACTTTTTTTTCCTCTGGAGCATAGGAGATTGGAGGGGTGACCTTATAGCAGTTTATAAAATCATGAGGAGCACAGATAAAGTGAATGAGAAGAGTCTTTTCCCCAGCAGTCCAAAACTAGGAGGCATAGTTTTAATTGGAGAGGGGAAAAATTTAAAAGGGTCCTGATGGGCAACTTTTTCACAGAGAGGGTGGTGCGTATGTGGAATAAGCTGCCAAAGGAAGTAGTAGAGGTGAGTAGGATTACATTTAAAAGACATTTGGACAGGTGTATGGATAGGAAAAGTTTAGAGGAATAGGAGCCAAATGCAGGCAAATGGGAGTAGTTCAGTTTACGAAATCATGTCTACATGGATAAGTTGGGTCGAAAGGTCGGTCTCTTTCCTGTATGACTCTAAGAATTCCCCTTCTCGTCCCCGTACATTTTTGCTTCTCCCCAGCAGCAATCTCCTGCTTCATAAACGTTGAAGTGAAGCCCTGGTATTTATATCTCTGAGCCCCTTGCATCAATCATCCTTTCCCTCACATGCACCCCTGCCTAATGTTAAAGTCAGAACATAAGCTTCATAAAGTCAAATTATTCATTGTATCTTGTAAGCACCTTGATTCTTATATGCATCCACTGCACACGCAGTATGGCTTACCTTGACTGGTTTTAGGGAAACAGCATGTCTGAGTGCATGTGAAAATGTGAGACACTGCAGAGGAGTGATAAGTTTCTTTGCAAATGCAAAGTCTACTTTTCTTTGTAGATCCACAAATGATTTCCTATTCCAGTCCGTACAAGAGTCAGAGTTATCATACCAGGTTATTTTGATTATGACTCAAAATAAATTTTGAACTGATGCACTATTTGCAACCTAAATTGGACCTGGTAATAAACGCTTCAGCGCATACCGATGTCCTGCTGCATGGCCTGAGGGGACAGGTGGCTGGAATTCCTATGTGCCGGGTATGTCAAAGGATGACGGCTACTTTACAATAGATCAATAGAAAATCCAGGATCAAGCTGTCTCTTCAGTGAAGCCTCCCTTGCATATCTTAGAAGAGCACAAAACTATCCTTAGGCAATCACTCAGGATCAAGAGCAATTTGTTTCCACTCAGCTTTGATGGGATCATCAGTCATGCCCGAATCCAATGCACACAATCTGTGGACTCGGCCACGTTCAGGTCAGTTTAGGAGGGTTGGACAGATTAATTGTTTAGGACGTTTCTGCACTCTCAGAAACCTCAACTTGGCCTCAGCATTTATCGATGACAACCTTCCCAAAAAAATTGTTCTCCATATTTGTCAGACAGGAGCCATGACTCAGCAGGGACATTTGACCTCTTCTACAATACTATGATTTGATTTTGATTTTATTGTCATGTGTACTCAAGTCCAAAATTACAGAAATACAATGAAAGGTGCATCATGTTGCCACACAAGGCGCCATCTTAGGTCCAAGTTATGAGAATATCCCTAGGACATTTCTACAGTCTTCGTAGGAGTCTCATACCATGCTGGAGTCCTCTGTAGGACATTTGCTTTGGGAGTCTGGTGTTAGACATTCAAAAGGCATATCCCACCTGGGAGAGCTGAATTTGAGAGATTCATGTCTCAAGGCAGGGAATGTTGGTGGAGGATCTTGTGTGGATTCCACTGATGGTACTTTTCCAGTATTGAGGTACCTGCTTCGGAGTTGACGAGTGTCTGAAGAACATTGAAGCAAAGGGAGTGCTGCTACCCAGTAAATCACAGTCTTCAGATCCAGGTCAGCAAAGAAATTTTTACTCAGTTGAAGACTAAGCAAGAACGTTGGAGCCAATGATGAATTATCATCATCTATGTCAGGTATATGGATAGGAAAGGTTTAGACGGATACACAGGCAAATGGGACTAGTTCAGTTTAGGAAATCCTGTCAGCATGGGCAGAAGGGTCTGAGATTCTGTGCCGTATGACTCTACATCTGCTTTCATTGAGAGGAGATTCTTAAGATATGGAAAATGATCCACATTTAAAGGATATCACAATTGATCTTAACTGATGCAGAAATGCAGAAAGCTAGTTGAAAGGATGACTTTGTTTTGCACGGTGTTTAGTCAAATAAACATTTTCCCAATAGGGGGAAGCAACCCCCTAGTGGTATTATCACTGGGTTGTTAACCCAGAGACCCAGGTAATGTTCTGAGAACCCCAGTTCGATTCCTACCACAGCAGATGATGGAATTGGAATTCAATGAAAAAAAAATCTTGAATTAAGACTCTAATGATGACCATGAATCCATTGTCAATGGTCAGAAAAATCCATCTGGTTCACTAATGTCCTTTAGGGAGAGAAACTGCCATCCTTGCCTGGTCTGGCTTACATGACTCCAGACCCACAGTAATGTGGTTGACTCTTAACTGCCCTCTGGACAATTGCGAAGGGCAATAAATGCTGACCTAGCGAGCGATGGACTCATCCTGGGAAAGAGTTAAAAAAATTGCTTTAAAGACTTCAGCAAAGACCTGGAGCTTAGTTTCAAAGTGATAATGTATGCACATACACAGTACATACACAGTACATACACAGTACATACACAGTACATACACGAACCCAATGACTAAAGTTAACTTGACATTGGTTTTGAAAGAAGGCAATGTAGATTGCTGAACACCAAAAATATTACAGAAATTCAGAAAGACACAAGCACCTGTAAAAAACCCACATACCTGCTGTCACATCAAATCTGTTAAAAAAGAAGTCTGGACAGGAGAATGTGTTAATAAACTTGTAAAAGGATTATTCCAAATACTGACAATTTCAAGACCACAATATAGATTCTAAGGAAATAACTGCGGAACAGGTGATATGATGGAGTTTTAAACGGACTTTGAAAAATGCTTGCATTCTCAGCAATGCAAGACAAATTTATGACTAGTATACCATGTTACAAATGTTGCAACCAAAAGATTGGCGCACATTCTGGGAACAGCGATCAAGGAGTTATAAAAAAATCCAAGCAATCATCGATAATCAGGCAATCAAATGAACAGTAACTTTGGTAACAATGACTGTTACCACGTCGGCAGGAGTTTGCACAGTATGATGCAGGACACATCATCTGAAGTGTTGAGCAATTAAAGTGCAGGCAAAAATCAATAAGTAATTGCAGTGACCTACATTCCTCAGCTTCCTCCACTTCTTCACTCATCTTTCTCATTAAAATGAAAATTCCTTACGTACCAGCTTTTTCCAGCCACACAAGTAAATTATTACTTTGATTTCTGCATGCTAAGTGTTTTGGTGACCTTCTTACATTAAGCTGAGCTCCCATGTATTTGCTCAGGCTTTTTTAAAAATTTGTTCATGAGATAAGGACATTACGGCCTTGGCCAGCATTTATTTGCACATCCCTAATTACTCTGGGGAATGTGGTGATGAGCTGCCTTGTTGAACTGCAGCAGTTCTACTTCTCTCTGGAACGGGGTCGGGGGTGGGTGGGGAGAAGAGGTGTGGGGGTTAGGAAGGAGTTTGAAATTTTGATCCAATTTAATTCCTGGTCAGGACTTTGAGGGGAATTTGCAGGTGATGGTGTCCCTGTGCATCTGCTGCCTTTTCCTTTTCTCGGTGTTAAAAGGCATAGGATTGGAAGGTGTTACAAGGAGTTTGGGCGAGTTACTAAAGTGGATATTGTGGCTGGCACACTTTGCTGCTACTGCATGTCAGTGGTGAAAGAGGTCAATGTTGAAGGTGGTGCAAGTCAAGCTTTGAGATATTGGAGCTGCACAAATCTATGCAACTAGACTGTATTCTGTGATCTTTGTCAATGGTGGGCAGGCCCTGCGAAGATGGAAGGTGAGTTAAGCGTGACAGACTTCCAGCCTCTGACCTACTCTTGTAGCCACGTTATAGCTGGTCCATGCTTCAGCCTTTTCTTTTGGACTGAAGTGCTGGCCTCCCCTATTAAGATGGGAATATTTGTGGAGCTACCTCCTCCAGTGTGTTGGTTAATTGTCCTGCACCATTCATGGCTGATGTGGCAGGAAAGTTTAGATCTGATCCAATGGTTGTGGGATTTTGTAGCCCTATCTATTGTGTGCTGTTTCCACTGTTTTATATGAAGTAGACCTGTGTTATAGCTGCAACAGGTTTCCATTGCTTTTTCAAAAAAGTTGTGCCTAGTGCTGTTACTGGCATACCCTCCCACCCTCTTCATTAAACCAGGGCTGGCCCCATGATTTGATAGTAACAGCAGAATGTGAGATATGCTGAGTCATGTGATCACAGATTATACTCAAATGCTACTCTGCTGCCACTGATGGGCCACAGTGCATCATGGATACCCAGCCTGGAGTTGCTAGATGTGTCTGATATCTGTCCCATTTTGTACAGTAATAGTGGCACACACAATGGAGGGTATCCTCAAAGGCAAAGACAAGACTGTGTTACTACAATGACTGTGCGGCGGTCACTCCTGCTGGTATGGACACTAACAGGTAGATTGGTGAGGACAAGGTCAAGCAAGGTTCTCCTTCTTATTGGTGCCCTCACCGCCTGCCACAAACCCAATTGAGCAGCTATATCCTTTTGGATGCGACCAGCTTGGTCAGTATCAAGCCACATGTGAAGGATATTTAAGTCCATCACCCAGAGTACGTTCTGTGTCCTCGCCACCCCTCACTGCTTCCTCTAACTGATCCACAACATGGAGGAGTACTGGTTCAGGGGGGCAGGGGTTGTGGTGGGGTGGTGGTGGCTGCTGGTAGCAGTATTTGGTAAATAGCAAGACCAGTAGGACAGAATACATTTTGGAACAGAGCTCCGAATTTCAGTACAAGCCCCCACGTTAATAAGGAGGATTCTGTTATTTCCAGTGCCACGGTCAATGCTAATTTGATTTCATTTTTTTAAACTTTATAGTTGCATCATTCAACTGAGTAGCTTGTTCGACCATTTCAGCAGGCATTTAGAGTCATCCTCTGGGGCCAAAGTGACATATAGGCCCAAAACATGCAAGTCTGGCAGATTTCCTGCCCTAAAGGGCATTAGATAGGTTTTAAATGACATTTGGCTGTGGTTACATGGTTACCATTAAGCTAGCTTTTTAATTACAGATTTATTTTTTATTGAATTCTAATTTCTCCATCAGCCACATTGAGGTTCATGCCCGTGTCACCAGAACGTTAGCCTGGGGCTCTGGATTACTAACCCAGTGACATGACCACTAGCCCCATGTTATCATTATATCATCCTACACCTCCCATGGACATAGGAGAGCTCATGACACCCTTCCAGAACAAAAACCTGCATTGTGCTGGCCAATATCTATATCTCAATCATCACAAAATCATCAGATCATCATCACATCACTGTTTGGTGACTATGCTGTCCACAAAGTCAGTTGTGCTTTCTAAACAACAACAGTGATTACATTTCAAAAAGTGCTTCTTTGGCTAGAATATACTTTGACACCCACAATGGTTGTGAAAAGTGTTATACATGTGCATGTCTGTCTTTATTATCCATAAGACTGTAAGACATGGGGCAGAAGTAGGCCGTTGAGTCTATCGGCTTTGCTCGACCATGGCTGATCTGATAGACCTCAATTTCACTTTCCTGCCTTATTCCGATTACCATTCATTCTTACTAATTAAAACTTTATTTTCACAACTTTGAATACTCTTAGCAACATATCCCTTTGTGGTAAAGAATTCCACAGATTCATAACCCTCAGAAAAGATTCTTCATCATCTGTCTTAAATGGATGAACCCCTTACTCTCAGATTATATCTCCGGTCTTAGACTCTCTCACGAGCAGAAACAACCTCTCAGCATCTACTCTGTCAAGCCCCTAAAGAATATTATCTTTCAATAAAGGTCAGCTCTCATTCATCTAAACTCCAGTGAGCACAAGCTCAACATACTCAACCTCTGTTCATAAGTGAAGTCCTCCATGCCCAGGATCAACCAAGCGAACCTTTTCTGGACTGGCTCCAATGCCAGTATATCTTTCCTCAGATAAGGGGACCAAAACTGTTGATAGTATTCCAGCTGTGATTTGACTAGTGCCTTGTATAGTTTTTAGCAAGACCTCCTTTTTTTAAAAAAATTATTATTATAGTCCATTCCCTTTGAAATAAAGGCTAACAATCCATTTTCCTTCCCCACTACCTGCTGAACTTGGTTGCTAGCTTTTGGCGATTATGCAAGTGCAATCCCCAAGTCCATCTCTCTGTAGCTTTCTGCAGTCTTTGCTCATTTATATAACATTCAGTTTTTCTATTCTTCCTGTCAAAGTACAGAACCTTACATTTTCCAATATTTAGCAGATGGGGAGTACAGAGTTTTCCCAATTTAACTTGTCTCTACCCCTAGAACAAAGAAAATTACAGCACAGGAACAGGCCCTTCGGCCCTCCAAGCCTGTGCCAATCCAGATCCTCTATCTAAACCTGTCGCCTACTTTCCAAGGATCTGTATCCCTCTGCTCCCTGCCCATTCATGTATCTGTCCAGATACATCTTAAATGACGCCATCGTGCCCGCCTCCACCACCTCCGCTGGCAACGCGTTCCAGGCACCCACCACCCTCTGTGTAAAGAACTTTCCACGCATATCTCCCTTAAACTTTTCCCCTCTCACCTTGAAATCGTGACCCCTAGTAATTGAGTCCCCCACTCTGGGAAAAAGCTTCTTGCTATTCACCATGTCTATACCTCTCATGATGTTGTGGACCTCAATCAGGTCCCCCCTCAACCCCCGTCTTTCTAATGTAAATAATCCTAATCGACTCAACCTCTCTTCATAGCTAGCGCCTTCCATATCAGGCAACATCCTGGTGAACCTCCTCTGCACCCTCTCCAAAGCATCCACATCCTTTTGGTAATGTGGTGACCAGAACTGTACGCAGTATTCCAAATGTGGTCAAACCAAAGTCCTATATAACTGTAACATGACCTGCCAACTCTTGTACTCAATACCCTGTCCAATGAATGAAAGCATGCCGTATGCTTTCTTGACCTGCGTTGCCACCTTCAGGGTACAATGGACCTGAACACCCAGATCTCTCTGTGCAACAATTTTCCCCAGGGCTTTTCCATTTACCGTATAGTTCGCTCTTGAATTGGATCTTCCAAAATGCATCACCTCGCATTTGCCTGGATTGAACTCCATCTGCCATTTCTCCGCCCATCTCTCCAATCTATCTATATTTCTGCTGCATTCGCTGACAGTCCCCTTCACTATCTGCTACTCCTCCAATCTTAGTGTCATCTGCAAACTTGCTAATCAGACCATCTATACCTTCCTCCAGATCCCTCTGGAGACTGTGTCTTCATCACCATGGCCTTCCCACTTATTTGTGTCGTCTGCAAACATGGTGATAATACATCCATTTTCATTATCCAAGTCATTAATATATGTTGTAAACAATTGTTTCCCCAACACTAATTCTTCTGGTACCCCACTGGGTCCTGGTTGCTATCCTGAAAATATCCCCTTTATCCCAATTCTGACCTGTTCATTAGCCAGGTCTCTATCCATGCTAATGTACTATCCCCAACTCCATGGCTTTTATTAAAAGTAGCCTAAATATGTGGTAGTTTATCAAATGTCTTTTGGAAATCCAAATAAATGATATCTACTTTAAGAATCCTGCTTGTTCCCTCTTCAAAAGAACTGTAATAAGTTTGTCAGGCATGACTTCGCCTTCATGAAGCCACATGGACTCCATTTGATTATATTATATATTTCTAAATGCTCTACCATTACATCCTTTATAACTGACTCTAACATTTTCCCAATGACAGACATTAAGCTAACTGGCTTATAGTTAGCCGTTTGTCTATTATTTTTGAATAAGGGTGTTACATTGGCAGATTTCCAACACTCGACGACTTGGCCAGAATTTAGGGATTCTTGGAAGATTTTTACCATTGCATCTGCTATCTCTGCATCCACTTCCTTTAAAATCTTAGGATGCAACCCATCAGGTCCAGGGAACTTAAACCTTTAGGCTCATTAGTTTCCCTAGTGCTTTTCCTCTAGTGATAGTTATTGTGTTCATTTCCAACCCCCACTTTAGATCAAGCAGTCATCCTCAAACATGCCCAGCCAAGTTGTAGGTTAGACTGTGTCTTGACAGCTGTCTGGAATCGGAGTACAGACTTGCACACTCACTGTGTTTTGGTCGCATACAAGATGAACTTTAATCAAGAGAAGTTACTTAAAAAGTTAACAAAATCTCCTGGCTAATCTGGAGATTAACAGATTAAACCATGAGTGTAGTCATAGAAACAGAGCAGAAGATGGGAGTAGGGGTAGGCCTTTGACACTGAGCCTGCTCCACCATTCAATATGATCATGGCTGATCGAACTCAATACCCTAATCCCACCCTCCCACAATATCCCTTTAGCCACAAAGGCTATATCTATGCCCTTCTTAAAAACACAATGTTCTGGCCTAAATCTCTTTCTGTGATAATGAATTCCATAGGGTCACCATTCTCTAGACAAAGAAATTTCTCCTCATCTCAGTCCTTACCCTTATCCTTAAAACTATAAACCTTAGTCTGGACTCCCCTACCATCAGGAACATCCTTCCAGCATCCAACCTGTCCAATTCTGTTAGAATTTTATAGGTTTCTACATCAATTTTCATAGTGGAAGATACCAGTAGCATAGCAGAACTTCAAGACAACCAGGGGGCAGAAGTGAGTGTAGTAGCCATCGTGAAGGAAAAACGTACTGGGGAAGTTGAAAGGTCTGAAAGTAGATAAATCACCCAGACCAGAAGAACTACACCCAAGAGTTCAAAAGGAGACAGCCGAGGAGATTGTCTAGACGTTGGTGGCTATCATTCAGGAACCATGGACGGTCCCAAAAGGACTAAAAACATAGGTCTTATAGTAGCCATTTTCAAGAAGGGAGCGAGGCAAAAGACGGGAAACTGTAGACCGTTAGCCTGACCTCAGTCATTGGCAAGATTTTAACAGTCCATTATTAGGGATGAAATTGCGGAATGTAGTTGAATCATAGACTCACTGCAGTGTGGAAAGAGGTTATTCAGCCCATCAGGTCCACACCAACCCTCCAAAGAACATCTCACCTAGCCCCACATACTATCCCTGTAACCCCACAAATTACCATCGCTAACCCACCCCCAGGACACTACAGACTACCAATCCACCTAACCTGCACATCCTGGGACTGTGGGAGGAAACCCATGCAGGCACAGGGAGAACACACAAACTCCACCTGGGAGTGGGAATCAAACCCAGATCCCTGGTGCTATGAGGCAGCAGTGCGAACCACTAAGCCACCGTGTCACCCAAGGTAGAAATGCGTGGTAAAAAGGGCTGAATCAGCACGGTTTCATCACCAGGGAAAAAGTCATGCCCAACAAATCTGTTAGAATTCTTTGAGGAGGCAATGAGCAAGTCAAACAAAAGGAGAGCCAGTGGACATGATCTATTTGGATTTTTAGAGGCCTTTGACAAGGTGCCACACAGGAGACTGCTATACAAGAGCCCATAGTGTCAGGAGCAAGGTACTGGCATGGATCAAGGATTGGCTGACTGGCAGAAGGCAGAGAGTGGGGATAAAGAGGTTTTTTTCAGGATGGCAGCTGGTGACTACTGGACTTCAGCAGGGGTTGGTGTTGGGATCACAGCTATTCACATTATACATTAATGATCTTGGTGAAGGAACCGAGGGCATTGTTGCTAAATTTGCAGAGGACATAAATACTTATTGTGACATGTTCAGCTGTGTTAACAAAACCGTGCCTTGTTACCATTCAAACATAACTCTGAATATTTCCAAAGTACAGTATATATCTTTTAAAATTCTGTAATAAAATGCTGCTTGATGTTCTATGTTCAGAGGCTGATTTGTAAATGAGTTTGAGAAAAAAAAAGTCAAGAAAAATCCCTGCGCAAAGCTAATGCAATTTTGGCTGCAATCTGCATCCAGATTACAACAGAGACACTACTTCCAACGTACTGTAACAGCTCTAAATCATCAGAAAATAACTGATGAAATAAAAAGAATTCAATAAATGTTAAAGCCTACCTCTCTTCCTTACATTCAGAATGATTATTGCACCCAAAGATGAAACTCAAAAACCCATTCTCAATCTTATTCGCTAAACAGATTACTGTACAGCAATTTTGGGTAGAACACACTAAAGTAAATCAGAATATTTTGGAAAGCACCCAAGGTGTACATAGTTAATACATTAGGCATCATAAAATTCAAAGTTTTATTTTAAAAGTTGAGCTTAAGAGTAAATAATTACAGATTACAAGAAGGTCCTTTAAAGAAAAAGCTGCTTAACAAGAAATATAACCACCACTGTGGAGGGAAAAGCTCATCCCCTTACAGGGATTGTCCCATCCTTCCTGTTTGGATTTCCTGATTATCAATTATAAAAACTTTCGCGTAGGATGAATAAAATCACTTTCCTTCCTTTCCCATTTCCCTTTTCCAAACAAAGTGGTCCTTGGCCAGATTAAACAACAAGTAAATTCTCTCGTCCCACTCCCAACAAATCCATTAATGTTCCAACACAAGTTTTTTTTAAAACATCACTTTTTTTCTGTTTAGGACAGATTTAAGTTATTACTGATAACAGGGGTCTGCTTAGAAATAGGAATGTGATCTTCCAGTAAACATTTACCTCATTGCATTGAAGGTCAGGTAAGACATACAATGAATTCTTCATGACGGCATCATGACCAAAAGATCAATGCTGGCACACATGTCAAAAAAAATTTACTTCCCAAACGCAAAGTCCTCATCTAACGAAAAAGCGTAACAAATCAACCTTTGTCCACAGCATCCTCTTAAATTAAATATTCAACAAAGTCAGCGAAGCCATTATTGTCCAATCCATTTACAATTAACATCATGAAAACAGTAGTTCAATTTAATAGTTTTCTATCTGTTACATAGTCGCCAGTCAAATAACCTATTCCAAATGTGAATATTTGCTGCTACATTTTAGTTATATCGTTGCATGGCCACATGTATGTTGTTGAAAAATGACTTACTTCTACATTTAGAACAACGGCTCCGATCATACTCTATCAGCTCAGCACGCTTGACATGATCTCTCGAAAATATTCTTGCATGGTCCTTTTCTTGGCGCAAACGAGCTGCTTCTTCTTTGGCAAATACACCCAAGTCTTGGGTATATCTACCATACATCTAACAAGAAAATGGAAAAACAGAATCAAGTAAAAACATAAACCTAAACGGCATTATTAACATGAAAATAAAGGGCCATGTTTCCATCCCAATTCAAGCTTCTGTTTATCTTCATCACCTCTGTTGATTTGGTAAGCATTCAACCAAGTCAACTCTCTTCTACAACGGAACCAACTACAGGCAGGTTTTCCAAAGAGGGATGTCTAGAATTATTGCATTTGCTGTTGACAGATGTTGCTGAGATGCATGATTATAGTTACTTTACCACTGCACTTTTGGCACATTTTATGGAGTGAAATTATCACTTTTTGTGACAAAACACCAGTTAGCTACAAGGTCAAACCCAGTTTTAATTCTCATTTACTCATAAAAATGCATACCCTAGCTGTTACGAATAAACAAGTTAATGGGTGGGAACTACAAGTAATAAAATGGTTTTATAGAGGCGGAGAGTGCTCAGCACACAAGAAAAGTATTATGTTGCAATCAATGCCAGACAATGTATGAGGAGGGGAAGCTGAGGGGAGTACTGGTGATACTCGCAGTGCTACACTGACTCAGTGGCAATAATTCTGACCTGGGTCACAAGGTCATGAATTCCCAATCCAGACCATGTGAAGATGCAATCCAGGCCATCACAGATAACCCGTCATTCACCACTGTGCAGTTTGTGGAATCTTGACACATGAAAATTGGCTATTGCAATGCCCTGCACTAAAACCATGACGACACTTCCGACAGCACTATTTCAAAGAAATACTTGATGCACCTTGTGAAGTCCCAAGCACCTAAAACACAGGATATAAATGCAAACTCTTTCTTTTAGTGAGATAAGTTACACAATAAAATCTTCTGATTTCTAGACTCAAGGTAGATTTTTTAAAAATAGGATTTTGTTTCTTTTAAAGATTACTGTCTTTGCTATGGGAAAGAGGGAAAATAGGAGAATGGAGCAGCAGATTATTTTCAATCCTATGATGTCACATGTAAGTGGTTGGATAACATTGAACCGTATTATTATACGGTGGAAATGTGATCTGCACCATCATGTTAGAGCATTAAGACAAGTTTAGCACAAGTAGAATAAAAGACTGTTTCTATTAGTTGGTTGCAAAAAGGTATGGTATACAAATTAAAGTCCATGGGATGTCAGGAAGAACATTTTTTTATTACCCTGCAAGTGGCAATGATCTGGAACTCTTTGCCTCCCAAAGTGGGGAATAATAAAAAAGAGACAACTATTAGAAGGGAAAATCTCATAGGGCTTTGGGGTTACAACTGGGCAATGGGACTGACTAGATTCCATGAGAGAGAGCCTGTAAGGGTTCGGTGCACTGATTGGCCTCATTCTATGCAGCAACAACTAATTGAACAAAGACTTACTGAAAATCGGAAAAATGTGTCAATTTTTCATTACCCATTTATATTCTAGTCAGACCATGGAATTGAATCCAAAAATATTACTTTTTCAAAACAAACTGTGTTATGTCTGGCAAAGTAAACTGTCACAGTTTATCTCTAGATCTCTTCCTGGAATAGGTATAATCAAAAACAAGATGTCTAGAGCAACTTTCTACATTTACTACCCATTCTTGCTGAACTGGAATGAGGACGAACAGAGGCCAATTGAATGTCCTATACCAAACTCCCCAATAACTTGCTTGTGACAAGAGGTACTCAGGATTGATTTGACTTCTTATATTGTGTGGTGGGTTTATTTTGAAGGTCTAAACAGACTGGACTGTCCAGACGATATCCAGACACATGGGAACTTATTACTCAATGTTCTCTTCAAGATTAGCTCATAATTTCCAGACATCAAATATAATTGAATTCTCAAATACAGCAGTATGAAGTAGAATTTCAAACATCTCTCCTGTAGGATGTTGCTGGCTGCTAGCCTAAGAACTGTAAGCAGAAGAGCCTTCCAATCCTCAGTAACAAAAAAAAAATCACACAATTAAGATTGACTGTCCAAATCTCTCTCAAGTTCAGGATACCTCCAGAAATCAATATACAATAAAATCGCGAAAAAAAAACCAACTGGTCCTCTCTAACCAAATCATTCATAAAGACTGCAAGTTAGAAACCCGGATGCCAAAGTGTGGCCTCTAAGGTGGAGATAGGTGGGGACAAAAATTCACAGATATAGATATAGCCATGAAGTTCCCTATTTAAGGCAGAATACTATCTGTAGGATAACTAATTATTGGATTTAACTATGTTCCATCAAATTAGATTGACCTTGTCTGGAGAAACAATTCCTTTTCCTGGCTAAACTAAAGGAATATTTGCAGTGGCACTTCTGACTTTGTCCAGCCCAGTCCAATACTGGCACCTCCACATCAGCGTCAACCATGGTTCAGTGGTAGGGGCTGTCACCTCAGCGTCAGCAGGCTGAGGTTTGAATTCTTGCTGCAGAGACCAGAGCTCTCAAAGCTTAGCTGACAAGCCCATGCAGTACTGAGACAGCAGTGTGCAAAACTGACTGCTGCTTTTCCTGTATGACAATAGTGGCAACATGTCAGAAGCTGCAAAGCACTTTGAGACTCCAGCAAGTGAAAGGCACTTTTCAAATGCAAGCCTTTATAGATTGTACTTGTGATTATTCCATTGAAGTAGGCAGTATATGTTTTACAAAATCCATGGTGACAAGCCATTCTACCAAATCACATGACTCTCAAAAACAAGTTAAAACCGAACCTCCATGAGAAACAAATGAAACAGCTTTAAAAAAGGACTAATTATGAAATACAGAAAGTGGTAGAAAATGCCCACTCATTCATAATTCAAAGATTTGCACATTAGAAAAGAGCCTTGAATGTGTTTAATTATACAAGCGAAAAATAATATTTTAAAAAACCAATTATAAAGCACTTTACACAGCCAAAGAGTTTACAGCCAATGAAGTGCTTTTGAAGTGTAGTCACCATTGTACTGTAGGTGACACAGCACTGCAAATTCCCACAAAGAGCGATGTGATAATGATCAGGTAATCTGTTTTTATGATATTGATAGATATCATCCAGGCACTAGGGATAACTCAGAGATAGCAAGAACTGCTGATGCTGGAGTCAGAGACAACAGTATGGAGCTGGAGGAACACAGCAGGCCAGGCAGCATCACAGGAGCAGGAGAGTTGACGTTTCGGGTCAGGACCCTTCAGAAGGGTCTTCACTGCCTTCATTAGTCTGGCCGTTGAGTATAGCAGTTGGGAGGTAATGTTGCAGTTGTGCAGGATGTTGGTGAGGGTGCACTTGGAATATTCTGTTCAATTTTGGTTACCTTGATATAGGAAGGATGTTGTTAAACTGGAAAGAGTGCAGAAGACATTTACAAGGATGTTTCCAGCACTCAAGTGACCGAGTTATAGGGAAAGGTTGGACAAGCTAGGACATTTTTCTTTACAGCGTAGGAGACTGAGGGGGGACCTTATAGAAGTATACAAGATCATGAGAGGCATGAAGATGGTTGAATGCACTCTGTCTTTTACCCAGGGTTGGGAAATCAAGGACTAGAGGGCATCAGTTTAAGGTAAAAGGGGAAAGAATAAATGGGATCCTGTGGAGCAACCTTTTTACACAGAGGGTGGTACGCATATGGAATGAACTGCTAGCAGAAGTGGTTGCGGTAGGTACATTAACAACATGTAAAAGGCATTTAGATAAATACATGGAAAGGCTAAGAAGGAGATGGGCCAAGTGCAGGGAAATGGGGTTAGCATGGATAGACATTTTGATTGGCACGGACCAGTTTGGGCCAAAGGACCTGTCTCTGTGCTGTAGGAGTCTCTATGACCTCTCTGAGCATTTCTAACTCATGTTTAGATTTTAGATTTTCAGCATCTGCAGTATTTTGCTTTGTGTCATTTGTAAGAGGAGTGAAAGTAATGACCCTTTTAGGCACAGCCCACAGACTGTAGTGCATTCACGTTTGACAGTGCACATTCTAATGACATAATTGAAGCTTATGGCACGTAGATGTTTAAAGTACAATCTCGCATATCAAACTACAGTTCAAGTGCATCTAAACATTTAACTGATGACCACTCTTCAGAGTGCTATTTTTAGCAAGACCACCTGGAATGTATTTATGCCACTAATGCTACAGTTTGGTTGTAATGCATCATTTTAATGTGCATGAATGTGTTGAAGTATGATATGTTGAGCTTGTGCAGTTATCCTGGATAAATTATCTTTTTCCCTCTCTCCTTAACAATAGTAAGTAAACACTTTAACGCCATGCTGTCCAAGCAAATATTTCAGAAATGGTATGGTATCATTCTGAGGTTAAGTGTAATACTGGATTACCAGACAACCCAAACAAGCTAGAAAAGTGATACACAGTAGTTTAAGATTTAATTAAACATCTGTCTATGTTTCTGGAACTTAAAATGTAGTGAAGTTTAATTTAATCTTATTAATTAAGTGTGTTACGAATGGTATCTGTGTACACAATTTGTGTGGAGTTGCTCATGTCTGCAGATCAGCAGTTGTGATGCCACACAGATACATTTTGTCTTACCTAATGGCCTATATTTTTTGGACAAGTGTTGTCTTGCCCAGAAACTGTAAATACTGTAAATGGATAATGGTCAGCCAGAGTGTAGTTGGTCTCACTCTTGACCTTAAGTCATTAGGTTGTGGGTCCAATTCCATCTTCTGAGATATATGACAAAATATCAAGGGTGACACTCCACTGTAGTACTGTTAAAGATGCCGTATTTTGGATGATGTTTTAAACCGTGACCACATCAGTTTGCTTGAGTGAATTGAAAAGATCCAGTGGCCCTATTTCAAAGAAACAGGGAGTTATCCCTGGTACAACACAGTGTGGAGCTGGAGGAACACAGCAGGACAGGCAGCATCAGAGGAGCAGGAAAGTTGACATTTCTTCACTGCCCAAAATGCAACACCTCACACTTATCTATATTAAAGTCCATTTGCTATTTCTTGGCCTACTTTCCCAGCTGCAATTTCTGTTAACCTTCCTCACTATCCACATACCATCTATTTTAGTGTCATCTGCAAACTTACTAATCATGCCTTGTACATTCTCATCCAAATCATTGATATAGATAACAAGCACCAATAGGCCCAACACCGACCCGAGGCACACCACTAGTCACAGCCTTCAGTCCGACAAGTATCCTTCCACTATTACCCTCTGCTTCCTACCATCAAACCAATCGTGTATCCAATTTATCAGCTCTCCCTTAATTCCATGACATTTAACCTTCTGGAGCAGCCTACCACGTGGAACCTTATCAAAGGCCTTACTGAAATACATGTAGACTATGTCTACCACCCTGCCCTTATCAATCTTCCTGGTCACTTCATCAAAGAACTCTAACAAATTTGAGAGGCATGATCTCTCATGCACAAAGCCATACTGACTGCTCCTAATCAAACCCTGCCTTTCCAAATGCATGTATATCTTATCCCTCAGAATCTTCTCAAGTAACTTACCTACCACAGACGTTAGGCTTATTGGTCTATACTTCCCAGGTTTTTCTTTGCAGCCCTTCTTGAATAAAGGCACAACATGCGCTACCCTCCAATCTTCCGGGGCCTCATCCGTGGCTAAGAATGATGCAAATATAACATCCAGGGCCCCCACAATTTCTTCTCTAGCCTCTTGCAGGGCTCTTGGATATATCAGATCCACCTTCATGTATTCTAATACTTCCAACACTTCCTCTACTGTGAAATGGACTGTCCCCAAGATATCGCCACTAACTTCCCCAAGTTCCAAAGTCTTCATGTCTTTCACCATGGCAAACACAACGCAGAATTAGTCACTGAGGACCTCGCCCATCTCGTGGTTCCACACATACATGTTCACTTTGATCCTTGAGGGGTCCTATTCACGCTCTAGTTATTCCTTTTCCTTTAATATACTTAAAGAATCTCTTCAAATTCACTTTAATCTTCACAGCCAAAACTATCTCGTGCCCCTTTTCACTCTCCTGATCTTCTTCTTCAGTAAACTCCTGTAACACCTATATACCTCCAGTGATTCCCTTGTTCTCAGTTGCCTGTAGCTGAGCCATGCCTCCTTTAGTTTTCTGATCAAAGTCTCAATATGTCTTGTCATTCAGGGTTCCCTACTCCTGTCAATCTTGCCCTTCACCCTCACTGGTTCATATAGACCTCTAACTATCACACTTTTAAAGGCCTCCCACTTGCCAGAGGTCCCTTTGCCTACAAAAAAACTACTCCAATCAAACTCTGCAAGCTCCTGTCTAATTCCAAAATTCGCCTTGCCCCAATTTAGAATGTGAACCTGTGGACCAGTTTTGTCCCTCTCCATAACTATTTTAAAATTAATAGAACTATGGTCACTGGTCCCAAAGTGCTCCCCCACTGTCACCTCAGTCACCTGTCCTGCCCTATTTCTTAACAGTAGGTTGAGTTTTGCCCCTTCCTGAGTAGGACGCTCTATGTACTGCCTGAGAAAACTTTCCTGAATACATTTAACAAATTCCACCCTATCTAAGCCCTTGACTCTATGGCAGTCCCAGTCTAAGTTAGGAAAGTTAAAATGCCCCACTGTGACAACCCTCTTGCTCCTGCAAGTCTCTACAATCTCCCTGCATATTTGTTCTTCCAATTCCCATTGACTATTTGGGGGCTTATAGTACAACCCCAATAAAACCACCAGCCCTTATTTCTTAGCTCCACCCACAAAGCCTCACTGGATGATCCCTCAGTTATTTCATCTGACTCCTGCTGATATTGGGGGGTCATATTTACTGACTGATGGTTCAACTAAACAATTGTTGAATTCAGTTGCCTTGGCATTCTAGCGTCTCCCTTGCCATCACAATTTGTTCACTGTAAAAACACAAATACATATACTGAAATGACTTGCTTCTTGACTATGCTCAATACCACTGTCCTATAACCTATCGCAGAGCTTCCATTTTGTTATTCCTACTCACTTCCCTCTCCACTGAATTAAAATTTCTTAAGTTTCTATCTTTCATCAGTTCTGATGAGCGGTCACTTGGACTTAAAACATTAGTTGTGATTCCCTCTTCATGGATGCTGCTTGACCTGCTGAATTTTGTCAGCAATTTTTGTTTTTATTTCAGATTTCCAGCAATTGCAGTATTTTGCTTTTGTTTCGTTGTACATTGATAATGTGTGTTCCAGATTATATAACCCCAAGAATATTGTTCTCTAACAATTTATTGCTACACTAACTCAAACCTTTCTCTTAACCCATCTATTCTTTGAATCGTACAATTAAGAGTCAATAAAATCAAGAGGTTAAAAGGAAGTAAACTGGCAGTAATAATTTACTTCAGAATATGGATTTTTTTTAAAATTGTACTGTTAAAACAATGGATATTCTTTGCCCATTAATGTCGTAGTAGAATAGGTAGACCATCATCACTGCTGCTAAATGCCAGATAAATTATTCAAGTAATTCTACAATAGTTTAACTATGAAGCAAGTGTGGCTATAAAACACGTTTTGTCTAATCCAAAAACATTAATTTGACTCTGAAAGTATTTCAAACACCTTGTCACCAAATGAAAATGTTTTGACTATTACCGATCATTTGGAGGAAAGTCATTAAAAAACATTCCTCATGCATATAACAGCACAAGACAAACATGGCATGGTCACCACATGTGACCTACAATATGTGCATTCTGGCAACAGCTCAATTGGATCGCTCCTTGCTTTCCCAGATTTATACACTCATGGAATTCTTGGATTACGCAGCACCTTTACAGTACACCGTTCTAGTCATTTTCTCCAGTCATTACTTACCCTGATTACACCCACTGCGGCAGTTGACAACTACATCCCAGAAAACCATATGTCCTCAAATATTCAATCCGCATATCTTATTACATGCTACAAAGTCACTGCAGAGAGCCAACAGACAAGGCTAACTAAGTGGCTGGGGTGGGGGGCACAGAAAATCACCATGGTTAATGGAATACATTTACAACAGTGAGGACATCATAAGGGATTTCCAACCATGAACAGTTTGAATTACTATTATGTTCAAATGATTAACAAATCAAACCTAGACGGCAATGCATTTGGTTACTTCCTGTAGATAGTGCGCGAGCAATGATAATCACTAATCTCATTTCCTAGTGCACGTTTATAATTCTAAATGAAATACAGCCTTTTGTATGGAGCAATTTACTTTGGCCCAAGAACAATGAAGGTACATTCAGTCCCAAGGGCAATATATTTATCTGAAACTTAAGCCCCTGGTTTGAAATACTTTGGTTCAAATAATAAAAAAGACTCCAGAGATCAGAAAAAAAGGTCCACCCACAATTAACCTACTGGCCTCTATTATACAACCATGAGCAAAAATAAAACAATTACGGTTACTTGGCATGACATATTTTTCTAAAGGTTACTTAAAAGTATAATCATATCATGGATGAAGAGGCAGACACTTTTCCAGTCTCTCCAGATTCTGCGCCCCCCCCCTCCCCCATTAACTTAAGGTTCAAGATTATAAATGTAAAGGCATTAGACTCCAGCAGGCACATTTACTGTCCAAGATTCACAGGGGGGTTTACAGCTTAGAAGGGGGCCATTTGGAGTCAACGCCGCTCTCCATGCAGTGATCTGATCAGACCCATTCCCCATAATCCTGAAAGTTTTCTTCATCCAAGTGACCTACCAATTTCCTTTTGAAATCCACGTCAGTAAGGCCTCCTGCCCATTTCATGGATATTTTGTTCCAGGTCAATATGACACACTAAAGAGTTTCTTCCTCAAATACCCTCTGCATCACTTGCCCAAAGCATTCTTTTTGGTCTACCTTATCTATAACTGTTTTAATATTTCACAACTCTCTCAATTGTTTCCTCAATCTACTTTGACAGAACTTGGGGGTTCTCCTTGGAGCAATCTATCCTATAACTAAAATCACCCATTCCTACTGCCTCTCTGCACCTTCTCGAGGACCATCACATCCTTCTTAAAGTGTGCTGATAAGAGCTAGATCTAATGCACTAGTTATGGTCTTGCCAGAGTTTTATATAGATTCAGCATACCCTCCTTGCACTGAAAGCCTCTATTTATGAAGTCCAAGATTCCATATACTTTAATAACCACACTCTCAGTATGCCCAGTCACCTTTAATGATCAATGCTCATTTCTCCCCAGGTCCCTGTGATCCTGAACACTCTTTAGAACTGTGCCATTAAGTCTACACTGCCTCCCCTTATTCTTCCGCCAAAACACATCATCTCACATAGTCCTGAACTAAGTTCCATTTGTCAATTGTCTATGCATTATTCTCACCTATGCCCTGTCATTAAGGGTATACATTTAAAATTGAAATTCTTTAAGATTAATGAGATGGTATCAAATTCTTTTCTTATAAAATGTTCCAGATTCATTTTTCATTTCAGTTGTAGGAGATGTTTAAAAAAAGAGTGAACAGTGAAATGGAAATAAATGGTTGGGAGTATCACAGGACACAAAACAGATACAGAAAAACTTGCATTGATATTAAGTTCAAATCCTCAAGTTATCCCAGAATACTTTCGCATCAATGAAATCAAGTGTCATGATGAAATAACAAAAGGAGTTATATTGGCCAATTCCAACTTCACTTGTGTAGTCTAAAAGGTTTCTGCTCCACAACAGCCAAGCTATACCACTACAGATACAACAATGGCATCAACCCAACAATATGGAAAAATGTGTAGGCAGAACCTGTCCAGTAAAAACAGGACAAATCTTATTCAGCTAATTACTGACACATCAGCCTATTTTAGATCAGACAAATTGACAGAGGATGTTGACAGTTCCATTAAGCAATACTTAGTCACCAATAATCTACTAATTTACCCCCAGTTTGAGTTTCAGCAAGATCACTCTGATCCAGGACACAATCCAGCCTTGGTCCAAATATGGACATAAGAGCAGAATTGCAGATGCAATGCAAGAGTGACTAACTTTGATTTCAAGGCAGCATTTGATAGGATCTGGGATCAAAGAGCCCTAGCAATATTGAAGTCCATCGGAATCATGGAAACCTCCACACTGGTTTGTACCTAGCAAAAAAGATAGTTGTGGTTGGACGCCAATAATTTCAGCCCAAAGTAGTGCTGTAGGAGTGCCTCAGGGAGGCTTCCCAAGCCCAACCATCTTTAGCTGCTTCATCAATGATCTTCCCTCCAATAACATCATTGTGGTGATGTTTGTTTATTCCACAGTATTCAGTACATCTGCAACTCCTCAGACACTGAAGTTAATCAGTGCCCCAAGCAACACAACCTGAACAACATTCAAGCTTGGGCTGTTAAGTGCAAAGTAACATCTGTACCACACAACTGTCATTCACTAACAAAAAGATCAACCACCTCCCCTTGATATTGACTGGTATTAGCATCGATGAAACCCCCAATAATCAACGGATAAGCAATCAGCGATTGACCTTCAGCAGCCATACAAAAACTGTGGCTACAAGACTGGATCGGAGGCTAGCACCTGTAGGAAATTACTCACCTCCTGACACCAAAAGCCTCTCCTCCATCCTCATGGCACAAGTTAAAAGAGTGACTGACTACTCTTGACATGTCTAGAAGACTGTAGTCCAAAAACACACAAAGACATTATGCTATCCAGCATAATGTAACCCAATAGATTAACACCCTATGTGCCACATTAAGCATTCACTGCTTCCATTACAAGCACATAGTAGCAGCTGTGTGTACCATCTACATGATGTACTGCAACAACTCGAAGGCTCCATCTACATCACCTTCCAAACCCATGAACTCTAGGATCTAGGAGAACAGCAATTGAAATAACAATTAAAAGAGCTAGAGAAAGCCAGCAGGTGTGGCAGCATCTGTGGAGAGAGAAATAGAGTTAAAACTTTTGAGTCCAATGTGACTCTTTTTCAGAGCACTTCTTTAGAATGGCAGTAGGCACATGAACCTTCCAAGTCACATATCACTATGACTTAAAGATATTTCATGGTTCCTTCCTCATTGCTGGGTCAAAATCCTGGATCTACCTTCCTCACCAGCACACCACATGGAGTGAAAGGATTCAAGAAAGTGGCACACCCCTGGTTGCTCAAACTTAGAGATGGGCAACAAAAACTGGCCTAACCAATAACACAATCAAAAGAATGAATGATTACAAAATACCATGAATAAGTCTCAGAAGGCCAAGACCCAAAAGAAAACTCTCAAGGGTACACTTTTCCAGTGCTCCTTTCTGAGCCTTAAACAAAGTAACATTTAATTCTGTCTAAATCATGGATTTCATTTTTAAAAAAGACTATATATTGGCCATGTCAAGCACTCATCTTCAAGGGCACTTTTGGTTAAAAATTCTATACCAGTCCCTCAATGAAACACATTCACACCAGGAGCTGAGAAATAAAACATTGTAGTAAACTCTTAGGTATCTACTTCTGAACATGTTCTTGAGATTTCTGGTTGGGCATAGCTGAAGGAGCAGGTTTGCTGCTTGATGGCACGAGCCTCATTAAGCTTCTAAAAACAAATTAAGTGAAGTGATAGCTTCCCAGTGGGTTGTTCCACCAGCATGAAGTTGGCAAGTACTTCTGTATAAACAAGAGCATGGTGCCACTCAATAAATACAAGGTCATTGGAACGGATTTCCTAGTCCAAAGCTATATCTGCCTAGGTTTGGTGAGTACCCTGCTCATGCAGTTTTAAGTTTTTTTAATTTTACTTCGAGACAGGCATTATCTGGAATTGTTTAACTTTTATCCAATATTTATTTTTCTCCTTTCCTACCAGTCAGAGGAGCTTCACAGTGATTTGTAGTTATTCATGTTGATAGGATACATATTCTAGAAACTGAAGGATAACATGGATGCCTAGACTATTCAGAGTTCGGCTCGCAGGTGTACAGTAAAAGACTGTATTTTCTAAATATGGAAATCACAATGGGCCAAGTATCATCGTGGAGAGAGAGCAAGCTAACGTTTCAAGTCTAAATGACTCTTCATCAGCTGCCTGACTCGATGTGACTTCCAGCACTTATTTTCAGTGTAGATTCCAGCATCTGCAGTGATTTGCTCCTATTTTCTAAATAGGTTGGTTCAAAGATCCAGCTAATGCTCATCAGGCATATCAGAAGAGAGCAGCATTCCAGTCCCTAAAATGTTGGTTCTCAAAGAGCATGTATTGACCAAAGAAAATGGCATCTTTGCCTCATTCTCACCGATGTTACCTTTACAACTTGTACTTTAAGATTTCACAAAATACATTCCTCAGGTCAGCATAGTACACAAAGCAATGTACAAACATTCCAAAATTGTAACACCTCACCTTATCATACATTCATTATATGTCATTGGTGAGGAATTGCAAAAATTAAACAGCAGCCATTCATAATTACTTTAAAAGCAATTGCAAATGCTGGAATGTGAAATAAGGACAAAAACAACTGGAAAAAAACACAAGATCAGGCAGCATTTGCGGAAAGAATTGGAGTTAACGATTCAAGTTGATGAACTTACATTTCTGGTTCCCTTCAGTTCTGACGAAAGAGTTTTTTAGGTGGTGGAAAGGGGGAGGGGTATAGGATTGACAACAGGGGAGATGTGTGATAGGGTGGAGGCCAGGGGAGATTAAACGACAAAATATTTCACAATGGAACAGCCAAAGCAACTGATAATAGATATAATGAAGAAACAAAGTTGGTGTCCAAATGATACGTGAATTGCTACAAATAAACCATCTGAATGCAACATGAAGGGATTATGTACATGAAAGCATCCAGACAAGATCAACCCAGTAAAAAACAAAACAGCAACAACGCAAAAAAAATGAACTAAAATTGTTTAATTCGTAATATTGAGCAGGGTGAACAATACCGGGGAGTGTGGGCACATATCTGTCAAAGCATAAGGGAAGGTGGGGGATGGGTACTGCCAGGCTGAACAGGGGGGAGATTGACAAGGGGAACGAGGTGGGGGCGGGTGCGTGGGAGAAGTGGGGCAGGAATACAGGGAGCAACCATTGGCTCCAGACAATCCTCCAGAATATAAAAGACAGTCCCATGAAATCTATGATAGTTGCACATTCTCCAGCAAAGTTCAAAAGGCTGCAAGGTGCCAACTTGAAAAAGACACAAACGTGCTGCTCGTTGAGTTTCACTGGAAAACTGTGGAAGATTCTGGGCAGAATGGTCAGCAGGGGATCAAGACAGACAATTATACTGAAAAGTAAACAGGAGCTTGGGATTCTGCCTCTGGACTGAGCAGAGATATGGAGGCGCTCCACTAAGCACTTATCCAATTGACGTCTGGTGTTGACAATGCAGGAAGGACAACTTCATGAGCAACGAATATAATACACTAAATTGAAACAAGTACCTGAAAATCGCTGCAAAAACAAAAAGATAGTTGGAGACATTCAGCAGGTCTGGCTGCACCTGAAGAAGGGTCACTGCATTTCAAACATTTAACTCTGCTTTCTTTGCACGGATGCTGCCAAACCTGATGAGTTTTTCCATCAATTTCTGTTTTTCTTTCTGATTTCCAACACCCACAGTTCTTTGTCTTGTTTTATATAAATGACTAGTTCATTGGAATCTTTGCAGCCTTTGAGAGTGAGCATGGAGGACATGAAAGAACAGTTGTGGGATCTCCTATGCTATCATGGAAAACTGGCTTGGGGGACAGAGTGTTAGGGGTGACTGAGGGGTAGACTAGGGTATTGTGGAGGAAATTGCTCTTGTGGAGAGGACAGTGAACATGTGTTTGATAGTGACATCATGCTGGATGTGGCCGAAATGGTGGAGGCTGATCAATTTAATAAAGAGGCTTTTGGGGTGGAAGGGGAGGACAAAAAGTTCTGGGAGGGAGCGTGAAAGAGTCCGAGCAAAGCTGCTTGAAATGGACCGGATGCTTTGGAGGGACCTGTCTACTAAACTGGGTTGGGAATCCACAGATGGGGAAAAAGGGAAGATATGTCAGAAGCGCTGGTGTGAAAAGTCACATCATCAGAACAAATACAACAGATTGAGAAACAGAGAAGGAAATGGAATCCTTACAGGTAGCAGGGTGTGAGGAAATGCAGTGGAGCTAGTTTGAGAGAATCCACAGATTTGTACTGAACATTAGTAAATCACCTATATCTAGAAAAGGAGACAGAGAAGTTAAAAGGAAGAGACAAGTCAGGGTTGGGCCAGGTGAAAATGTGGAAATGGTGAAAATTGGAAAAATGTCAATGAAATTTTCCAGTTCACAGCAAAAGCAGGAAGGAGCATCAGAGAGTCAATGTAATGACAAAGGGGAGGAGGCAGGGATCAGAGCAGGACTGGAAGCTTCCACATATTCCGCAAAAAGGCAGGTGACAAGAACCCCTGTGGGTACCCAAAGCCATGCCTGATAAAGCAAGTGGACTTGAAATAGAGTCAGACTGAGGATAGGCAGAGGAGGGTAGTGGAGGATGGGAACTGTTTGGGCCTCCATTTGAGGAAGAAGCAGACAACTTTCTGTTGAGTGATGGAGAACGGGACATTTGTAATGAAAAGAAGGTGTTTAGAGAAAGAAGAAACTGGAAACTGATTAAAAAAACCATGAGCTAAATCAGAAGAATCATGGATGTAGGTCAGAAAAGACTGAACAAGGGGAAAACAAAAGAAGTTGAGATAGGAAGAAACAAGCTCAGTAGAGCAGGAAAGGCTGAAACAATGGGTCAACCAGGGCAGTCTCTTTTATAGATTTTGGGAGAAAGTAGAGAAATAAACTGCTTGGGGTGTTTTTTTTATAAATTTAATCTCCCCTGGCGTCCAGCCAGTAACAGACCTCTTTTTTACCCCCTCATGTCCCTCCCCCTGCCACTGAATAAAAACATACATTTCTACTTCGCTTTAGCTCTGACAAACAAATAAGACATTGACCTGGAATGTTAAGAATTTCTCTCCATAAATACTGCCTGACTTGCTGTTTTTGCAGCATTTTCTGTTCTCGCTCCATGTTAAATGTTAACATGAACCCAATGGCCAAATGACCACCCACTTCATATTTATCATCATCTTGCCCTTCCTTCAACCATGTATCTAGGGCACTTAAAATATTCAGCTGGTCTGTGCCTCAATCATTAAATCAATTATTACACTCTACGAAATCCGGTGCGTAAAATCTGTTCAATTTTACAGGGAGCAGAGGTTTCCCACAATGCCCTCCCCCTGGCTAAAATATCAGGAGTGTATCAGCCCATAATTCAACTGATTACCCTACAGCAATTTGACTGTGAAGCAAAAGTAAGTGTTTTATTAGTGAGACTTCCAGGCTTTTCTCAAGTGGAAGTTGAGTTTAGAGAGTAGGTCTGTAGCCCCAACAGCAGCAGCTGGGAGCAGTAGCCGTTGCCATCAGACCCATCTACCGAATTTTATATGTTCCCCCAATCTTTAAACCCACCAACAGGAATTGTGCAAATTCCAGTCCTCTGTTTATACTGCTCTCTTCAAAGTTGTTATATTTAGTCTTACAATCATATCCTCAGGGAACTGTTTTTCTCTACCCAGTCTCAATCTTAAACCACCATGTCCTGCTTTCACAAAAACAGTCCAATTATTTCCTCAATTGCATTTCTTCATGCCAGTAATATTCTAGCAAATCTGTGCTGTATCTATCTACTGCTTCAATATCTATCCTTTATTGTGGAGATGGGAACTGCAGTATTTGTTTGTGATCTCATTAAAAAAAGTTTTATACAGATTTTTAAAAATTAATTCTTGGTATGGACACACCATCGGCACAGCCAGCTTTTATTGCCAATCCCCAGGTTGGTCAAGGTGGTTGTGATCCACCTTCACTGCAGTTAAAGTGGTGTAGGTACACTCACAATTACTTTTCTGTGGTGGTTTCATAAGTCTAAGTCAGTTATAAAAGAGTCAAACATATTGCTATGGATCCAAAGTTACAGACAAGAGTGGAAGATTTTCTCCCCTGAAGGAGATTTGTAAAGCAGTGTTTTCACACGGTGGCAAGCCATGTGCCTCGGAAGAGTGGTCAATACCGCGTTGATGTTAAGTTCTGGCATCCTAGCATAGCAGTCTCTTCTGCTTAAGAGGATAAAGAGTTACTTTGTTTTTAATCTAGAATTGCTGGTCTCTTGTTTCCATTAGATCGTCTTCTTCTCAACTGGTTGAATTTTTCGTTTCTGTTTATCCATCCAAATGATGTCTCCAGAGATCACAGCCATTAGCAACCATCTCCTAATAGGTCAGTATCAATGTCTTCCACCTGCATATTTCACTTTCTGGCCTTGTAGAGAGATATGGCTGCCCAGGAGGTCATGATTCAGGTCACCATACTGAAGGTCTTTGGTTATACAGCTGTCATCAACCTGAAGAATGTGACTGAGCCGTACAAACATCATTGGTTTAGCAATCAGGGTCTGATGGAATTAGTACCATCCAGGCCCTGTGAGTTGGTGGCCAAGCGCTTAGGATACATCTGAGAGAGTGAATGTGGAAACTCTTCAGCCTTTTCCCTTGCCCAGGTCTCATTGCTGTAGAGTGGTGCACTGTGCATGCAAGCTTGCTAGTGTCATAGTTTGGTGTTTTCAGTCTTACTGTCTTTACTCACCTTGGAAATAAAAGTTCTTGCTTTTGTGATGTGTTTGGATTCTGCATCAAGTGAAAGATTTTGGTGATTGTGGAGCCTAAATACTGAAGCTTTCAACAACCTCCAGTGTCACATTGTTACTATTACAAGATGGTAGTATGATACCCATTCTCTGCATTTCATGATATTTTATAATTTTATGATTATGTTAACGAGGTTAACATTCTAGTCTAGAGTCTTTGAAATGAATTGAAATTCTCTCAACTGGCCTCTAATTAAAAACAGTTCACATTTTAACTCAGTAATAGAAGGGATTTTAAGCAATTTAAAGTTGGGTCACAAAGCACTATTCAAAAATCTTTCCAAGTCTTCACTAACACCCACAGACCAGGTGGTCATTCATCTCAGTGTTGTCTGTGAAACCTCCCTGTGCCAAAACTGGCTGCAACATTTTTCTAAATAACAAATGGTGACTGCACTTTTAAAATGTCATTAGCTGTTAATAATATGCCTGTCCTGGAATGTGTAAATGCAAGTTTGTTCTTTGGTCACTAGGAAACAGGATAAAGCCCCCAAATATTGTTCGAATTTCAAATGCATCAGGTTTGGCTTTTCCCATACTGACTTGCTTAATGTCACTTTATCGCCAAAGAATGCAAAATTGTATGCTGTGATCACATTTCTAATAAAATTGAAGGGACACCATGAGGACTAAATAATATTGTAATCTCCTCACTATCAAGATGCCTAAAATAATACTCAGTTATTGATTCAATTCAGAAAGTTTTGCTACAAAACAGCACCAGGACGTCAAACAAAGCCTATTCCAACTGAAGTGCATTTGCAGGAATTAACTCTTTATCAACTTGTGAAGTTCTCCTGGAAATATAGGTATTGGGAAATGCTCAATTGTTTTTAAAAGATTATATCTACCTAAGTGAACTTTTAACATACTGCAGTAACACAATAGATGATTGTAATCAATTGCTCCACCACAAAACAAGAATTTAAGGAACTTATTTGCTTAAAGTTCTAAACTTAGTGCAGACAACTCACCAAATAAAATTCAGCAAGGACAAATCTGAAATCTGAAATGTTAAAAGGGCAATTCTGTGGTTGTGGCAGGAAATTGAAATATGTCACTTTAATAAACATATCTCCAGCAGCAAGACTCTAGTAATGGGTATGAACTAAGTGACTATCACACAGACCAAATATAACTTGAAAATAAAGGAGTGAAACAATAACAGCATATTTCCTCAGGAGAAGCACAACTAAAGCATTAGATTTTAGTGGATAACATTAACTAGGAAGTGGACTTTGGTAATCCAGCATTACAGACAATAATACTCTGCATTAATATTACTAACCATCCAAGAGCACTCTGTTCCCGAGGTGCACACTGAAACAAACATCAACTATGCCTGGACGACTATCTACTCAGTGAAAGACACTCTGTGGTCTGCCCGAAACATATTGCTCTGGAAGACCAACAAGTTGACCTTGACCGAAGTGTTGCAGTCTAGCAAATTCCAAGGTCCAGGACTACATGCCAAGGGACGCACTAAAGCTTGGGGCAACTGCTGACAAGGCACAGTGAGGCAAGACTACCATCCAAGATCTTTCTGCCAAAGATCAATGGGGGTCCGTTCAGTTATAAAACCTTCCCGATGCCTCAAACATATGTAAATATAGTCCTGTACAAGAAAGAAATGCCTTGGGTTTGTTTGTTGGGTAGAGTCAACCTCTAATGTTTGTTTAAAAACCAAAAGAACTGCGGATGCTGTAAATCAGGAACAAAAACAAAGTTGCTGGAAAAGCTCAGCAGGTCTGGCAGCATCTGTGGAGGAGAAAACAGAGTTAACGTTTCGGGT
>NC_063344.1:31106064-31135563 GCF_021869965.1 Rhincodon typus
GGGTAAAGGCCATCATCTGAGGTCCTTCGGTCAAAGTTCAACGGGGGTCCATTTGGTTATTAGATCCTCCCAGTGCCTCAACTGTATGTAAGGATAGTCTTGTTTAAGTAAGAAATGCCTTGGATTTGATTCTTTTTACGTATGTAGACAGTGTGTAAAGAACTGAACTACTCAAGTGACTTTATGTAAAAATCTATATACAAACAAAAAATTTATGAATAACGTACAGTCTTGATATTAAAAAGTGCCTGCATCAGATTACACGGGGCTTTAAAATCTGCCCCTTTATGTTTAACTTATAGTGCCAACTGACTATGTAAATGACAATACATAAACCATGGGAAAATATATCAAAATGGAAGTACATGTATAAACATTCAGGACAAAAGGCATAATTGTAAAGAAAGGAAAATTTGCACTTGCTTGGTGAGGTCTAATTATTCCTGTCTAATCTCACCCCACCCAAAGTATGCACATGGTCTTGACTTCCTGGATACAATGCTTGGATAATCAAACAGTATCTTATTTTTTAAAATCTTACATATGCAAACATATACTGTAAATTTTACAAACACCCATGATCAGTTATAATAGAAAACTCATAAATAAGCTTATAAGATTATAATTACACTTTTCCTCTCCCACCCCATGTAGATATTTTAGTCTCGACACTGGTGAAACAGTTCAGTTACACTGTTCACAACTTACATAAGCAGTTTCCACGGTGATCAAGGAGTCAAGAATTTATAATGAAAAATGGACAGAAGTATGTGTGGATGAGAACTTAAAAGTTAATGACCTGGATTCTGGAAATTACAGTGAGGTTATCAGTGACCATCATCACTAAAGCTGCATCTTCTGGCAACTTCTTGTACATGGTTAAATATGAAGATCAGAGAGTTGCTGTCAGAGTTGCTTTATTCCTTCAGAAACTTTGCTATACCACCATCTTGGTGAGGATGGCAACATTGAAACACATTGGAAGGGTGTGAAGCTGCTATTCATGCATAGCAAGTACACAGTAAACTCACTAGAAAATGAGATAACAAGGTGTAGAGCTGGATAAACACAGCAGGCCAAGCTGCATCAGAGGAGCAGGAAAGCTGACATTTCGGGCCTAGACCCTTCTTCTTCACTTCTGAAGGCGGGTCTAGGCCCAAAACGTCAGCCTTCCTGCTCCTCTGATGCAGCTTGGCCTGCTGTGTTTATCCAGCTCTACACCTTGTTATCTCAGATTCTCCAGCATCTGCAGTTCCTACTATCACTAGAAAATGCTAGGGTTTCTCCACTTGGGTGAAAGTAAACTTTTAGGCATTATTGCCAAACAGCCTCTCTAGCAATGAAAATTATTCTGACAAAGTGAAATTCCATTCCTGTGGATTTGAGAGATTTTCAAATAATTAATATTTTATTATTCCTTTCTGTATCATATCCCTCTCATAATTCAGTTGTTATTTCGTTCTTTTTGTTATTTGTTTGAAGTAAATAAAATATTGTAAGTTGCACTTGGTTGTCCAGAATCCGAGGATTGAATTTCGTCACGAGCTTACCAATTTTGCCATGTGCAGTGATTGTAACAAGGTCAGCCAGCTGGACCTCATTGAATAGGAGTTCCCTTAATGGGGTTGTTAATCTGGTCCAATCTGGGAGCCCTGGCTGACAGATAAGAGATTCTGACAGTCTGAGGCTGTACTAGAGTCAAGGACTTCTCACGTGTAAATAACAAGCAACTTTGTTACAAGATACTGGCCTCTGAGGAGTTATTTCACCATGGAATGAATTTCAGGGTCAAGATCTTGGAAGAGGAAATGGCAGTACATCAGACATCATTTATTGACTGCAAAAAAACAGGCAATTAATTACATGTATTTACCTCAAGAATAGTCACTTAATTGACTATGGAATGCTCTGCAATAAGAGTCAGTACTTTCAAAAAGAATATTAGGGAAAAAAGTAAACGCAGAAGCCAGGACCAGTTCAGATTTCTGATCCCATCCTTTCTTACATCTAGCAAAGTTACACTTTATTTAGAGGAAGTAGAGAACATTTTCAAACTGTAGGTGACAAGGCATTGAACTTAATTACTTGCTCTCGCCACACAGAACTATTTTGAGGGAGAAGACCATCCTCAGTATCTTTGAAGTTCTTGACCTTTTGAATTAACACCAATAACATTAAAATGGTAGAGGTTGCACCACAGATGTTAGAAATTTTCTTTTTACTCCTAAAAATTATGTTGGTCTTTTATGTACATTTGTTACGTATAACATTAGTGACAGTTAAACAATGTCCCATCTGATTCATATAAAAGTCTAAATACGTCATTACTTGAAAGGAGAATGAAATCCAAAACAGCCCAGGAAGCAGTTATTCACTCTGCATTGTCTGTTTAATACTCAAAAGGGTTAAAGATCATGTGTCAGAGATTTCCAGTTTGCACGCCAGAGCACAGGATTTTCAAAACATTCATATATGCTGACATTTGGGCTCACCATGCATCAAAAGAAATAACAGCAGCGAAATCAATGTGAAAATCCAAATGGAGTCAATTTATCTGTTGCTTTAGATAATAAATTGACAGCTATTTAAGCATGAAATGGCATTCAACTGGTACACACAATTCCTGATTACAAATCAGATTGCACAGGGGACTGAGATACATGGATCAATTTCTTAGAACACACTTTCAAAATTTTAAGGATAAATGATAATCATCCAATGAAAAGTCTCATTGGATTATGACACAAAAACAGATAAATTTGTGCAATCATACAAAATGGATGATAATAAATTACCTCTCCCAATTGCCATTTATAATTACATCAAGAAAGAAGGAGCATTAAAAATGCCTGCTCATTTGCTGTGGTGTATTTTAGACCATTGCACAAAATCTAATCCATTATGTGAAACAACACCAGCTTGTCAACTCGAACAGAAGAGAGCTAGTCTTTCAAACAGATAGCGTAAAATTCCAGCCACTGATATTTATACTTGCTTACTGCTCACATGATGTGCACACAAGATGGGATTAAAAGAAAGATTAAAAGAAAGGATAAGAAAATGCCAATGTTCATTGGGTGCAGAACCTGACTTAATAAGGCTGAGTGATAGAATTACATTCACCAGAATAATCATGACACAAACAGTGCACTCGGCCCAACTAGTTCATACTAGTGTTTATACCCCACACAAAGTCCTGTCTCCTTCAATCCACCTTACCCCATCCTTTCAGCTCAGGAACAACAGAAAAACTGATAAGAGACAGGGCAAAGTAATGAAGAATTCCTAAAACTTTCTGCTTTGAAAAGCTACAGATACCAGTGCGAAAACCGATTTTTTTAAATGCACCTTTATGCTTTGGTCATTATGGCCTGAAATCGAAGACAGCAACAGCTGGTTTCTCAACCAACGAGCTACTTTAAGCTCAATGACTGTCTAATAACTGTAATGGTGGGAAGATCTCCAACAATTTAATTGGAAAGCAAGAATGGACACTTGCAACTCTCCAAAAAAGTTGTTGTTTAATTAGGATTTCTGAAATGCAAATAACTTTACTCCAGGGTAATTTAGTAAAATTTATATTTTAGCATTCTCAGGAACTATGTCTTCAACCCTAGAACTCAAAACCATCAATGCAAAAGCCAAAATATTAATCCATTGATCAAAATTCTATCAAGTTAGAAAGGAAAAATATATAAAAAAAAACTGATTCTCTTAGAAGGAGAGATAGTAGGAACTGCAGATGCTGGAGAATCCGAGACAACAAGGTGCAGGGCTGGACGAACACAGCAGGCCAAGCAGCATCATAGGAGCAGAAAGGCTGACGTTTCGGGCCTAGACCCTTCATCAGAAAAGGGGGAGGGGAAAGGGGTTCTGAAATAAATAGGGAGAGAGTGGGAGGCGGATAGAAGATGGACAGAGGAGAGGATAGGTGGAGAGGAGGTTTGTCTGGAGGCTTCGCAAACCTCTTCTAAGGATGCCTAGCCTGAAGAAGTTACCCTCCTCCCTCCGGCCAAACCTCCTCTCCACCTATCCTCTCCTCTGTCCATCTTCTATCCGCCTCCCACTCTCTCCCTATTTATTTCAGAACCCCCTTCCCCTCCCCCTTTTCTGATGAAGGGTCTAGGCCCGAAACGTCAGCCTTTCTGCTCCTATGATGCTGCTTGGCCTGCTGATTCTTTTAGAAGGTTCACTTGACTGATACGAGGGAATGTGGAAATGAGTTTTTCTCATGAGGAAAGATTGCTCAGGCATGGCCTGTATCCATTGGAGTTTAGATGAATGAGAAGTAATTTTATGTAGAAGTGCAAGATCCTGAGATGGCATGGTAGATGATGAAAGGATGTTTCATCTGGTGGGAGAGATTAGAACTAAGGGACACACTTTAACAGTCAGGGGGTTCTCCCATTTAAAAGGAGAGAAGTTCTCTCTTTTAGAATCTTCGGAACTCACTTCCCCAGAGTGATGGGAGAAAAGTCAAAGTCAAAGTCATCGAACATTTTTAATGCAGAGGTGTATATAGATTATTGACCAATAAAGGGAGCCATCAGAGTGAGGATGGAATGTGGAGTTGAAGTGACAATCAGATCAGCCAGGATTTTATTCTTGACAGAGCAGGTTATACGGGACAAGTAGTCTACTCCTGCTCTTAATTCATATGTTTTCACGTTTATAAATTTAATTGAATGCTATTGAAGGGTTCAACGTAAAACCTGCTTGTACTTGTATAGCCATTTCTTTCATTCTGTTAAAAGTTACTCACTCTCAGGGGTGAGAAGAGTCAGACCTGCAAGGGGTTACATTACAGGGGTTTGCCTAAGTTTGAACAAGCGTCTAAGTGATATCACAGAAAAGTCAGGAGTTGGTTACTTGTTAAGTAGCTCCTCTTGTGGATTGTGCTTTGACTCAAAATGTCAATTTCTAAACTAGCACAGTGAAAGTAAAGATTTATAAGCATAGGGGAAGGTCTGATTTGTGAGCAAAAGCAAAGAATTTATATTTCATACTAATCTGGACCTTACAGTTAGTAGTCCAACAGTAAGTTTAAACTAGGCAAAGTTAAACTAAGCATAGTAACTTGAAGGACAGCACATTGGCTCAGTGGTTAGCACTGCTACTTCACAGCACCAGGGTCCCGGGTTCGATTCTAGCCTCAGGTGATTGTGTGTTTGGAGTTTGCACATTTCTCCCCCATGTCTGCATGGGTTTCCTCCATGTACTCCAATTTCCTCCCGAAGATATGCAGTTTAGGTGGATCGGTCATGCTAAATTGCCTTTAGTATACAGGCCAGGTGGATTAACCATGGGAAATGCATGGATAGGGTAGGGGGTTGGGTCTAGGTGGGATGTTTTTTGGAGGGTCAGTGGGGATTCAATGGGCCAAATGGCCTTCTTCCACACTGTTGGGATTCTATGATTTATGTGAAAGCACAAAGTTTGGTTTATAAGGTTGGAGAGTTATAGGCATAGATCGCCTTGTGACATTCCAGTGTTATGGCGATAAGAGAGACATTAAGGGCTGAACTGTGTGTTAGGTATTCCTGGTAGAAAGGTGTTCAGAAAAAAATATAGCTCGAGCTAAAACAACAGGAAGAAGGTGGCCTTTTTTGGTTATGAATTGCATTACTGTACTAGAAAAAGAAGAATGTTCAGAAAGCTTAAGGACAGAATCGGTCTTGGCCAGAGCTAAGGAATAAGGAGAACGCAGTTATATTGCTTGGTTAGACCACCAGCTAGTAGAAAGAATATAAAGGAACAAATCTGCAAGGAAATTAGAGATGTGTAAACATCAGAGTAGTTACAAAGGAGAACATAAACTACTATTATAGACCGGGATAGCAGCAGAGGCAAGGGCAATGAGGAACAAGTATTTCTCGATGGGTTTGGGAGAATTTCCAATATTAAACATCCAATCTGATGAGAAAGGAGACACTGCCATACCTGGTTCTTAAGAATGAGGAGGTCCAAATAGATCAAGTGACAATGGGAAAACATTTAGGGGACATTGGTCTTTGCACCATAATGTTCCAGATAACGGTAGAAATGAGATGATTGGTCAATCCACAAGGTGAACATCAATGGGGTACAATAAGAGCTGGGCTGGCTAGATGGAAACAAAAGTTGACAGGAAAAACAATAACTGAGCATTGAGTCCTCTTCAAACAGGAGATGGTTTGAGCACAAATGAAGATTTAGCCCCTCAAAAGTGAAAGGTAGGATAATCCAGAGCTCGTTGAATGACAAAGGAGACAAAGAAGAAAAGAAAGGTGTGCTTACAGGTGTCAGGCATTAAACATAGTTGAAAACTAAGCTGAATATTGAAGATTCAGACAGGAGGTGAAAAAAAAATGTGAAAAGCAAAGAAGGATGATGAAAAAAAGACTAGTGGTTAACATAAAAAGGAATTCCCAAAGTTTCTATAAACCCATCAATAGTAAAAGGGTGATAAAAAGGAGGGATAGGGCCAATTAGGAACTAAGGAGATTCAGACAGAGGCAAGAAACAGGGCTGAAGGTATTAAAGACAGCAGCAAAATATTCATTTAACTACAAGGAGATGCTGCTTAGGCCAGGGTGACAAAGGAGGAAAGTCAGTCATTAGAAGGGTCTAAAATTGAAAAGGAAGTTGGGTTGGATAAGCTTTGGTACTGAGAAGTTGATAACAAAGTCCTCTGAGATACATCCAAGGATAGAGAAGGAAGGGTGTGAAAATTTCTGAGTCAATGCCAACAACCTTCAATCTTCCCTATATTTTAGGGTGTGCTGGAGGATTGGAGAATTTCAAATATTATGCTCTTGTTCAAAAAAGGTTGTAAAGGTCAGTTCAGCAATTACAGACCTGTCCATTTAAATTCAGTGCTGGGAAAACTTCTAGAAACAATTATTCAGGATAGAAGAGGAACAAAGAGGGTTGAAGTGGCAAGGCTGTTTAATGTAGTGTGCCCGGACTTCCAAAAGGCATGAATAGAGTGTCAAACAGGTGTGAGGCAAAGTTGTAGTTCATGCGATGAAAGGGACAGTAGTACTGCTGATACAAAGTGGATGAGGAATAGGAAACAGTAATGGTTAATGGGCATTTTATTTTTGGACTGGAAGAAACCTTGTAATGGCATTACCAAGGGATTAGTATGGAGGTTCTTGCTTTTCTTGAAATACATAAATGATCTGGACCTTGGTGTGAGATGACGTTTCAAAACAATATGCAGATAACAAAACTTGAGAGAATGGTAAATTGAGAGGCAGTGTAGAACTTCAAAAGATCATTGACCTATTGGTAGGGTGGGCAGATAGGAGGTAGATAAAGTTCAAATGTGGTGAAGTGAGTGAGAGGTTATTCCCCATGTTGTTAGCTGTAATAGATAAGATTGAACAGAGAGACTTGGATGTACAAGTCATTAAATGTGGTAGGGACAAATAGTAGAACAGCAGGGAATTTATGACAAACTTTTGTAAGACTAGTTAGACTTCAATTGGAGCAGTGTGTACTTACCTGTGCTCCATACTATAGGAAGAATGTGAATGCAGTGGAAAGAATACGGAGGAGGTTGACGAGAATAATTCCAGAGGTGAGACATTTCAGTTATGAGAAAAGACTGGAGAAGTTAGGACTGTCTTCCTTGGAGACGATTAAAAGGTGAATTGATAGAGGTCCCCAGATCATAAGTGATTTGGACAGAGTAAACAAGGAGAAACTGTTCCTGCTCAGAAACTGAGCAAGAACCAGACAGTACTGTTTTAAATCGTTTTGCAAAAGAAGCAAATGTGAGCTAAGAACAAAAAAGGATTTTTTCACTCAGATTCCCAAGGGTGTGGAGTGCACTCCCTGGAAGAGTAGTGCAGGCAGATTGATATCACTTAAATAGAAACAATGTGCAGGGTTACGGGGATGAAATATAGGAGGTTGGGACTAGATTGAAATGCTCAGAGAGCTGGTGCAGACAAGATGGACCAAATGGCCTCCTTCTGCACCATAATAATTCTGTGATTATGTTTCCCCAATTATATTTTTGAGAGTCTGCACAGAAAACTGAAAAAAAATTCTGGTATATTTAAAAAAACCAACACACTGTTGCAGTTGCATCTCCCATTTTGTAAACCAATTTCATGACACAGTTGCTAGTGCTGCAACCACATTGAATGTATATGTATTCGTAGGAAACAATTTCACTGTTTGACAAATGTCAGTTTGACATACATTCTATCTGTAACATTTCAGTACTTGTTTGAGGGCTGATATAGTTTGATGATGCCCACGGAATTTAAGTTCTAAATGTCCCTCTGTCTTGTTAATTACCTCATGCAATAAAGGATTTAGGTGTCTGCTTTCAGACAAGTTCAGTCTTTTATCCTTGTCTGATTTGATTTACTCTGCAAGGATTTCACATCAGCATTCTGGTGTAGCAACACAATCAACCCTAAATTTGACTCAGCGAATAAAATGGGGTGGGGGAGGGAGCATTTTGACGCCTTGGATTGTATTTAAAATGAGCAGACATTCTATCACAGAGTCAAAGTATTTGTTCCAAGGCTCTAACTGTTGAACACTTGTCCACCGCTGCTGCTGTAAGTAGGGGCTGGGGTGGATACTCATGACCGTGTGGCCAAATTTCGTCCGAACTCCATCTACAGGTTTGTTGACGATACCACCTCTGTAGGCTAGTTATCAAACAATGACAAGACAGAATACAGGAAAGAGATGGAGTGCTTGGTGCCATGATGTGTAACAATCTCGCCCTTGAAATCAGCAAAAATAAAGAGCTGATCATTGATTTCAGGAGGCAGAGAGGAGGGCATTCCCCCATCTACATCAATGGAGCTGTGGTGGAGATGGTTGAAAGCATTAAGTTCCCAAGAAGCAGTGATCACCAACAATCTGTCCTGGGTCCATCCACATTGATGCGATGGTCAAGAAGGCACAACCATACCTCTTCTTCCTCAGGAGGCTTAGGAAATTCGACATGTCCATAAAGATCATCACCAACTTTTGTTGACGCACCCCATAGAAAGTATTCTATCTGGATGCATCATGGCTTGATACGGTAACTGCTCAGCGTAGGAGTGCAAGAAACTAGAGAGTTGTAAACACAGCCCAGGCCATCACGCAAGCCAACCTTCCATCCATTGACTCCATCTACACTTCTCACTGCCTCAAAGACAACCAACATCATTTCAGACCCCTTCCACCCAGTCAGAATCTCTTTCAACCTCTATTGTCTGCCTGATGGAACAAAGAAAGCTTAAAACACATGTACCAACAGGTTCAAGAACAGCTTCTTCCTCACTGTTATTAGACTACTGAATGGACCTCTCAAATTTCAAATCCAACGTTGATCTTGCTTTTGTGCACCTTCTTTGCAGCTGTAACTTTGTAACTGTTCAATCACCCTATGACCTTTGTACGGTATGATCTGCCTGCGCTGCATACAAAACAAACTTTTCAATGCACCTACATACATGTGATTATAATAAAATCAAAGAATCCATCTGATTCCTTACATGTGCTACCAAGTCCACAATAAAACAAGGAGTCAGAGACATGGTTGTCCATTTTCTCTGCCTATGTAAGTGACGTACAACAGCGTTGATACAGAGTATTCTCATTTGGTTGAAGTCAATTTTCAAAAAACACATGATTAAGCAAGAGTAGGAAACGTGATTTCAACCACAAATAGGTCAGAAAGTCATAATATAGCAAAATCCTCAGAGATAAGTCTTATTCTTTTGGAATAGAAGTACCATGGATAGGGGTCGAACTTGGCTGAAATGAAGCCCAATTGTTTTTGCCTGCATTTGTTCCATTTACATTCATTGTCTCGACCAATAAAAATAACTCTCATTAGATCGTCGACTGTCTTTTGGGTGAAAGAGTTCCGGATTTCCACCACTTCATGTGAAGCAGTGAATCCTAAATTTCACTCCTGAATGGCCTAAATGGTGGATAATCCTGAACAAGAGGGCAAAGTGTAACTCCTCCCTATCTCCATTATCGAATCCTTAAATCATTTGAAATACTCTATTAAATATTCCCTTAAAATGTTCAATGCACAAGAATACAACACCACTCTATGCAAGCTGTTCTCAAAAATCAACCCTTTAATTTCGGATACAATTCAAGAATCTACATTGCAATCCCTCAAAAAGATCAATAAATATTTCTTCCCTGAGACAATCCTCACATCTGAGCACATCAGATTAATTCACAACTTGCAATAACTCTCACAACTGCCACCAGTTTAAATGTTAGTCCAATGAGACAACGGGCAATATTCCAGAAGTTGCTGTTTACAGTTATATTTTTGAGCCTTTCCTCATGTATTTGGCAACACACAAATAGGTAACTAAGTCTTTCTGCTCTTCTGTAGTTTATATATGTCACTGGCTTTGGGCATCAACATTTTGTCAAAATTAGAAATATCTCTTAGATATGTAAGTGTCATAATTTGGCATCACAGCACTAGAATTGGAACCTAGATTTCCTCAAACTAGCAAAAACACTTTCATTTTGGTATGATCCAACAGTGACTCATACAGGAAAGGTGAGTAAGAGGAGGCATAGAGTGTACATGCCAGAAACTTTGCCATCACAATCTGTCCCTGTCAAACAAACAGCCTCTTCGATGTTTTTAAGCAATCAGTTCATGTGTGACGTGAGACACCTTTGGAGCAGGTGGGACTTGGATCTAAGTCTCTGGCTCAGAGGTAAGAACACTACCACTCTGCTACAAGAACCCTACAAAAGGTCGACTTGATGCATCTTCTGATATTTTCCAATTAACCTGTTGAGACATGTTATTAACAGCCCTGGAGCAGGAGAGACTTGAACCTAGGCCTCCTGGTTCAGAGGGAGGGACATTTCCACTGCAGCACAAGAGCCACTTTGATGTACCTTCTGTAAACTTGCCCAAAATCTCTGTCAGCTGCACAATTCACTCCTGGAGGAACCACCTTCAATCCCATTATTTGAAGATTCAGTCATCCAACTAGATGTCTTTAAATACACTATAGCTTTCGCAAAGTTTGTGGTTGTATTGGGGCGTGCCTTTGTAGGAGCTCTCATAACAGCCATCATGGTCATCATCATTTTCAACTAATAAGCAGACAAATATAAAACTAACCACTGTGGTGGTATAATGGTAACATCATTCATCTTCCAGAACCCCAGGTTATTGTTCTGGGGACATGGGTTTGAATTCTACCGTGGCAGCTGGTGAAATTTGAATTAACTAAAAATCTATAACCATTATTAATTATTTAAAAAACCCATCTGGTTTGTTAGTGCCCTATAGGGAAGGAAATCTATTGTCCTTATCCGGTCTGACCCACATGAAAATACAAACCAGTAGCAATGTGGTTGATTCTTAACATTGAGAGATGGGTAATAAATGCTGGCTCATATCCCATGAACAAATATAAAACACTTCTACACAATCAGATCTTCTCCAGTGGAAGGGTGCAGGCAATATTGCGAACATTTTTCCCAGTTTGGCACCCATTTAGAGGCTCTCTGTGCCCAGAGAGGAGAGTTAATTGTCTTCTCTGTAACCAGGAAGAAACAGAAGTGAAGAGGTGAACTTGACAGGATAATGGGATTCTGTATGGTGCAGGAAGCCATTGACTACACCCATGCTTCTGTGGACTGTACTGGCAAATGGGGAGATGCACCTGAACCACAAGGGCTAGTGCTTCATTACTGGTTAGTTGGAGTGACCATGGTCAGTCCATTAGATCAGTGATTATCCACTCTTCTGACAGTAGCCACATCATCTTCATTCACTTCAAAGGCACTATGCTTTTCCTGTCTGTAGGTCACCATGATAAAGTAGGCGATTCTGATTGGAGTTGAGGGGGTCCTTCTTCACTACACCTTGCCCATGAGCCATCTCTTCCATCTGTTGAGGCGAGAAAATGAAGTGCATCTTTTTCAGGCAATGGCTCCATGCTGCAGCCTGTTCAGGTGTCCCCCATATTACTGGCTGTAGCACATCACTAAATTCGTCATGACCTGTTGCATTCTCCCCAACTTTGCCATAACGAAGGCACAGCACTTGCCACAAAGCACACACAGGAGCCATGTCAGCCAAAGAGGTGGAACCTCTTAGTCAGGCTTTGCAGTCCATAACTAACTACTAGACCCTGGTTTACTAACAAAGCCCAGCCCATCATCAACACTTCTCCACAATCCCCCCACGTTTCAATCCAAGTTCTTTGTCTCAACCTAGAGTCCTCTTAGCCAAACAAAAGAGCCACCAACAGGAAGAAAAAAACCATTTAAATAAAAAACTTTGTCCAACATGGGCACAATTCTCTGCCACAGAAAGTGGTTGAGGCCAAAATATTGAATGTTGTTAAGAAAGAGACAGATATGCTCCTTAGAGCTAAAGGACAGGAACAAAAGTGGGTACAGGGTATTGAGCTGGACGATCAGCCATGAACACATAGAATAGCAAAACAGACACAAAGGGCCAAATGGACTATTTCTGTTCCTATTTTCTATGTTTTAAAATTGAACGAATCCACCTTCTGCATTGTGCAATGCTGGCCTTTGCTTGTTTGAGTTTCCCAACACCGTTCCATGCCAGTGACTGCTGGCCCGTAGTGGCGGGATCTGTGGAAAGCCTTGCAGGTTGAACCCGCACTGCTCTAGGCCCTGCTCTGGTCTCCTCTATCATGTGATGGGCTGAAGCAGGCTGCCAGGCAATCGCAAGGACCTTGGAGAAATGTCAGTGACTGGAGAATAAATGCGCCACCCCAAACGAGGGCAGCAATTTCACACAGCACAAAGCCATTTGTACCTCAGCAATCCTGGCAGCGCATGAGAGAAACGAGCCAACATGTTCCTTCAAGAACCGAGATTCACAACCATGATAGCACATCTTGAAGCCTGCCGAGCAATAGGATATCCCCATCTCATTAGCCATCAGGAGTATCCAATGTAGCACTGGGGCCTTTCCAAGTGCTGCAGTGAAACCCGACAGACCAAACACTGCATCACGGGGGTTTTGTCTGCTTTGCTCTCTTAAAATTGGATACCGCTTCCGCAGGGGAAAGGATGGACTCCAGACTCTGCAGGACACCCTGTGCATTGTTGGAGCCAGACCCCTCCAAGTCCCTTGGCAATGGCTGTTCATGGGGCTGATCAATGGGCATCAGAAAGTAGAATAACAAGGAAAAGGTCGGGGTGAGGGGAGGTGTTGGGATGTAATGTAAGAGACCCATGGTCACACAATGGGCAGCTCATACTTCATAGCGGATGGCGATTATAGGGGGAGGCACATTTGGAGAAAAGGCCCAGGGGATACACATCATCCTCAAAGTTATCAACATTGCAATGGTCTTGTTGAAAGCCGATGAAAGCCTACAACTGAATAGCTGGGGTTAAATGGAGGTTGTGGAAGGTAGTTGCGACGCTGACAGCCTTAGTGTTTAAGAGTGAGGTGGAGCATCTGAATGCCAGATCTGAGTTTTTATTGTTACAAATTGAAGACAGATAATTGAGATGGAGTGAGGCACGTTGAGCAGTTGGTGGTTTAGTGGGATGGGGATGTCACATGTTCACTAAAAAACTTAATCACATGAGGTCAATGAATTTCACTCGCCATCGCAGCTTCGGCTGAGACTCCGAGATTGACCTCCCTAGCCTCGTTCTTTGAGAGTACTCCCAGGTTAACATCACTCCCCCAATCACTTCCTTGGACGAACATTGTCCAGCACCATACCCAAGAATCTGGAAGACCATCATTACTTTCATTGTCGCTCCTGGTTTTTGCCATCTCCACCTATCGTTTACTCCTTGCCCTTCCCCCACTATTCCATCTTTTTCTAGCTACGATCAGTTCCAAAGAACAGCCACTGAACATGAAACTTTAACTCTGCTTTATCTCCAGAAATGTTGTCCAATCTGCTGAGTTTGTCCAGCTTTTTGTTCTGGATTTCCAACATCTGCAGTTCTTTAGGGTTTTTTTCTGTTTAGCCTGGAAGACTCCATTCTTTAGTGTTTAATTTCATTTAGTGTCCCTGTCCTTATAGCCAGATAGTAGTAGCTTGATTATGATAATAGAAGACCCGGCTTTATCAGGGACAAGTTGTCTTTATGAGACATTGACAAGCTGGAACACATGCTAGCCACACCACATGTGATTCGGGGCCTTTGTTCAGAATTTTCAGTCAGCCAAGAGGGTATGGCATGCTCAGCTAAACGCTGCAATCAGGGAGAATGAAAATTCCTCTTGAGAGATATAACTAACCATCATTCTTCATAAGATGAAGAATCCAATTTTTAGCCTTTTTCAGGTAAGCAAAGACATAATAATACTCAAAAGACGACATGGAGCAGTTGTACTGCTATCCATTAGAGGGAGCTTGTCATTGAGCTACTGCAATCTTTCATTCAAGCAAATCTTGGCTGACAAAATCAACACAGAACATCTGCAACAATAAATAAGCATCTTTCGGGTAAAAATCTCTCATTTAGACTATTCAGAATTAAGCCCCTATGCAAACATTTGCAGATGCATTTGTAATTTTTGTTTTTCACACCAGCCATACCCAAGCAAATTGAAGGGCAAATGGTGTAATCTGTCAGAGCAAAGAAAATACCAGAGTTGATTACATTTAAATAGAGGCACTACAGCAACATTAGCAAGCCTTAAATGAGACAATTAACTTTTTTTTTTATTTACATGTTGCCTTAATCATAATGCAAAGACCTAAGTACTTAAAAAGATAAACGAGAATGTGACACTGAACCACAGAAAATCAAATTGGGCCAGCAATTAAAATTTATTGAAAGAAGTAGATTTTGAGAATACTTTAATTGAAAGGAAGGTGAGGTGAAGAGGTGTAGTGTGAGCTTAGGGCCTAAGCAACTGAAGGAACAATCGCCAAGAGTGGAGTGATTTCAATCAAAAGAAATTTTGACTTCAATTAGCCAAATAGTTGATATGTCTAATTAGCTTCCATAACAGTCAGCTATTATAGATCCATTTCTTAAAAAAATAAAATTGCGCAAAATTTGTACAAGATCAGATTTAGATTGAAGTTGAGATGCAGTTGATCAGGTGTTCTGTTAAACCTTGTATACGTGAAGTCATGGAAAATAACTATTGCGGAAGTGAAACTGTTGAAAACAAAGTTAGGTTGATAACCCGAGAGTTTCACAATATTGTGCTAGAGATCAGGGAGTAATTACTGCTGGCTTTATTCATTTTTATAGTTTTATCTGCGCCTAGTCATCTCCCTCAGGAAATGAAATAAGTTGAGAACAAGAGTACAAATTAAAAACAAATCTGTTTTGAACATGTCCAATGCACAAATACACTTTGTAATTCCATGTTCTTACATTTCCAGTCATTTCCACAGATAGACACTTAAAATCAAAACAGCTGTATTTTCCAAATTCTGTACCCTATTTCCCAGGCCACATAGTGTGCTGCTACTCAAGACCTTACAACATTAAAAACTCCATTTCCACAAGCTCTTAGAGTGACATTGTAAATTTACAATCAACATTGAACAGAGGTGAAGTTCTCACTATTTAAACAACTAGCAAGATTGTCAAGGGAAGGCATTATCACAGATCAAATTAACCAAAATCTTACTGTCAAATATACTACTGAATTACAAGTATGGCCAAAATTAAATATTGATAAATCAGAAATGCAAACAAGGACCAAATAGACAGTGAAATAAATGCTAAATGAGACTTGTTATTTTCCAAACTCATGTCGCATTTAATATTCTCTGAAGACAATAAATGCCTACATGAAGACTTCTTTTACAATTTTATTTATCAGCTGAAGTGCTTTCAAATGGCTGGTAGAAGTTTCTGAACGTAAAGGTTGTAAATAGTGAAGCACTGAACCCAAGATTTTCCATTTTTCTGGCAGTGTTGAGACAGACATCTTTAAGGGTGAGAACGACATCTCCCTGGTTTACCAGCGAGAAAACCGACCAGATCAAGTGGTGACCAGACACTTGGGAGACCCAGCAGACATCAGCAAATCAGGTCTACCTGAAGCTTCTGGCCAATTGGAGCTGGTAGCCGGCATAGGCAGCGGTGACCTAACTGGGACCAGCAAAAGGTGATTTTTTTTTCCCCCGTCAATTGAGGGTGTGGTGGATCTCAGGTTGATTCAGGTACTTAATATTTTGTTAATTAACCATTTAAAGGGGTTAAATTGGTGGTGGGTCAATAACCATCCCTACTCAGATGGAATTGCTAAGGTGACAAAAAGGGCACGTGTATCTCCCTCATGCAAATTCACCTGAATATTTGCCTTATCCCACCACAACACGACAGAGGGATGTCTTGTTCTCCTATTTGGCATTTTGCCTGCAGAGAGGTGTATAGTATTATAAGATTTTTGCAAAAAGCATCAATATGGGCTGTTTTACTCAAAAAATGCAATTGTTGCATGTATTATGAATAACGTATATCAAGAAAGAAAATACTTGCTGGAAGCTTGTGCTACTAAAGAAAATAAATATTCCAATAGTCTCATCCTTATTTAAAGGCGTTCATTTGTTTGCCCCTGGATGAGGGGATCATTATATTGCAAGCATTTAACAAGCCAAACAGTCAAATCAAAATCAAACCAGAAATTTGGCCAATTTAGACTTTCTGGGATTTAAACGCACAGCTCCAGCTACACTTTTAAAAATAAACAGAAGTTACACAAGGAAACAAATTTGCCAGTTTGAATCAATTTGGTATCCTGTAGAATAACATCCTTTTCCAAAAAGATTACCATACATGTCTGAGCTGCTGCAACAGTAGTCGTTCAGAGTCCCAGTAGTTAGAATAAGGGGAGGGTTCTGATAAACTGACAGGGCACAGCATAAATCCCTGGGGGAGGGGAGATAGGAGACTGCTTGTTAGTGGTATGGTGGGGGTGGGGGAACAAATTCACTTCTCTGTACAATCACCAACCTCACTCAGCCTCTTGAGGTTCAGTCTTTGTGAATAAACACTGTAGCCCAGTTTGCATTGGCCTTCTAATTATTTTGTCAAAAGTCCTCAAACCAGAAATATATAGGCTATTTATGTGTGCATCATCTCAGACCTGGAGAAGGTTTCAGAAAGTCCCCTCAGCCTATAAAGATTTGGGTTTCTTTTGCCCTGCCATTACTTCCAGCCATGTAGACTCCAAGCTCTAGAATTCCACTTCAAAGCGCTCGACCTGTCCATAACTCTCTCCAAAATTTTACCTAGGAGCTGCCATCTTCTGTAATATTTCTTCACATGGCTGTATTTGAAACTTTATCTGATGATTCTCTAGGCACAAGTCTCAATTGAGATGCTTTATTGTATTAGTTACTATGTAAATGCAAATTGCTGTCTGTCAGTGTTTTCCTTGAAGTGGCAGTTAGGTGCATCTGCTGGGAAGAATCCCTTCATTATGCTTGCTCCAATCCTTTCATCATGTTAGATACATCAGTGGTAACAACTTTGAACATAATGCCCTCACCTTCTCCCCCACCCTACAGAATCAGGTTTTATAGGAGATATAAAATGACATGTTCACAAAAATAAAATTCACCTCACTAAATCTAATTGCTGATGAACTCTGATGGTGCTGACTGATAGACAGATAACTTCTTCCATTCTCATTTACCCAGAAAGTAAAAAAAGGAGAAAAATTTTAATGGTTCAATTATGAAATAGGTATGACCAGATCAATCTTTAAATCTACTCAGTACGCTTGTGAAATAATGATTGCATTTTGTCAAAAGGAAAATTGCAAAGCCAACTTTAGTAGATGGAATCTCAAAATTGTTTGCTTACAGAAAAGGAAAGATTTTTATTGTAGGGTAGGACACAAACTTGTACGACTGGTTTCGCTCAAACTCACTTTCAAGTACTTTCTCAAATTTTACTATGGGCCTTCAAGTTATTTTAAAAGGTAACTAGTGATGTCAACAGGCTTCCTTCTACACATTCAGAGAAAGTGAGGAGTGAGAGAGAGAAAGAGCGAGAGCGAGCAAGAGAACAGCAAAGGCCAGGAAAGCGCATGTTCCTACAAACAGTCATCCATTCAGATTTGAGATGACTTTTCCAAGACTTTAGTATGTGAAAGGTTTGCAGAAATAAATCAGTGGAACAATAGTTTGTAAAATATGCTAGAATAAAAAAGGTGGAAAAAGAAGTGAAGGGAAGTCATCCTTCATGCAAGTCCTCGCAACAGTTAGCTTCCGAATTCCGGTTTTCCAGGAATTTTACAGCAAGTAGCTGTCACATACTCATCTAGCAAGCAAGAGTCCTCGATGGTACTCCCTAGATGAGTGACAGATATGATTTCTTTTCAAGTCGTGTGGAGATTGGGCAGGAGTGGGTTGGTGGCAGGGAACACCTCACTGCCAGCTTTTACTGTACTGGGGTTAGAGCTCACCAAAGACCGTTGTTTACTTTCTGGCTCGAGTCTCGGCACTGGTTTTGCGAAAACATTAAACAATCACTACAGCCAAAAACTAGCTCTGAGCCAAGGAGTGCATGACTGTAGGAGTTTAAAATGTCAAGGAAGACCTCAAAGAGTTGAAGAGCCAGCAGGCTACACTCTCTGATATAGAGGCCTCCCAAATCATATTCCAGGTCTGAGTCCACTCTGTGAAACAACAGGAGATATGCTAATATTTATTCTTCCTAAAACGTATGCACAAAAACTCTTGGGATTAACAGGTTGAAGGAAGATGACAGCACGTTAACAGTTTGACAGTCCGACATACTAAAAAAATTGGCATATCAACAATCACTTGATAGTACAGTTACTTGAGTTGAGTTTCACTGTTATGTTGATGAAGCTTTTGGTCTGATAGGATGATGCAGCCATGGTGAAACTAAAACAGAACTTAGCAGAGACAGTCCTTCCCCACTGTTCACAAGAACCCAGTCATTTGATACAAGGCACTCTCACTGTCACCCGACATGATACAGGTCTCTGTTACACCCTCCTCCTGTGCATAGTTAGCATGAAAACACAGCATGTAATCTGGAAGGCTAATGGGATACTAACCTTTACTATAAGTGGACTTGAACATGAAAGTAAGGATGTAGTTCAGATAGAAGTGCAGTCATACAGATAAATGGTGAAACCATATCTCAAATTCTGTATGGACTCTATTTTTAAAGAATGTGTTATGGGTGGTTCAAAGGAGGTTTACAAGATCCATATCTGGAATGAGTGGGGATTATCTTTTGAGGAAAGATTGGGCTTATTTTCACTAGAAGGTCAAAACAGCAAGAGCTGATTGGATTGAAGTTTGAAAAATCCTAAATAGTCTCAACAACATAGACATGGAAAGGATGTTAATTCTTGTGGGTGGGTCAGGAATGAGAGAACATGGTTTTAAAATTCTGGATTGCTGTTTCAGGACAGAGATGAGATTTTCTTTCTCGGTAGACTATAAACTTTGGAACTCTCTGCCTTAGGAGGCAGTGGAGGCATAATCAATGTATATTTTTAAGGCAGAGATAGACAATATTCTTGTTAGACAAGGTAATTGAAAAGGTTATCAGTGACAAATGAGAATGTGGAATTTGGAAGAAAAATAGATTAGCCATGATCTTATTGAATGGCAGAGCAGGGTCGAAGAGCTAATGGCCTGTTGCTGCTACGAATTCATATGTTCATATATGCTGCATCACATGAATTACTTCAGTCAGTTTCCAACTCAATCTAAAGATCAAAAATAGACTACGTCTGTAGGGGCAGCTCGGACAGGTCTCTAAAGGACAGAAATGAAAATAGTCAATGCTACCCTCACCTTGATAGTCACTTGGGTGAAACAGCATCAAACCTTAGCAAAAACCACTGTGCACAACCATCTGATGTCATTTTGTGCTGTGCATCTGTTTGGCCCCGTGCTGCAAAGGATGGTTGCGGTCAGCTTGTCGCAAAATCCTCTAGTCAGTTGAACTGCACCACCTTCCCTTTGTGAAAATCTATTCAGACAAATACCTTTGACCACAAGTTCAACAGACAGTAGTTCGCATGAAAAAGGAGATTGTTTACTAAGGAAACATCAAAGGCATTTTCCAGAATGCCTCATCAGCAGACCTTTCGAGCAAGCATGGAGACGTAGTTTGTCTGAACGTGAGAAAGGTCCTCCCTGTCAGATTCTTCCAGCTATCTACAGTCTCACCATCTTCGCTCTTAACAAGACTACAACTGGGGAGAGGCATTTGTTCACTTTCCTTTTGCAATGTTCCTTCACAAAGCAAATTTAGAATGAGATGCTGTGGTTTTTGTTGAGGTTCAATCCCAGCAGCTTTGTAATGGCAGAATCAGAATCATAGACTTTTCCCTGAGATGCACACCAAGATAAACAGCAATTGCTGCTGGGAGAATCATTAACTTGGTGAAAGACATTATTTTCTTTTATCTGCAGAGAAATCTGTCCATAACAGTGTAAACCATGAAAAGCCATACATGACTGTATACCCTACAGAATGATATACATTTATATGTCCATTTATTAAAAAGGATGGCAAGACATCTCAGAGATAGCAAGAACTGCAGATGCTGGAGTCAGAGTCGATACAGTGTGGAGCTGGAGGAACACAGCAGGTCAGGCAGTGGCAGAGAAACAGGAAAGTTGATCTTTCAGGTCAAGACACTTCTTCAAAACTAGGGAGGGGGAAGGGAGCTGGGAAATAAATAGAGGGAGGTGGGGTGGGGCAGGGCAGTGATAGGTGGATGCAGGTAGGGGATAGTGGGGATTGGTCAGTGGGAAGGGTGGGGCGGATAGATGAGGAAGATGATGGACAGGTTGTATCAGGTCAAGGAGGCAGACATGAGGGAGGGTTGGACATGGGATGAGGCCAGGGGGTGGGGAGATTTTGAAACTTATGAATTCTAAGTTCAGGCCATCAGGCTGTAGGCTCCCAAGGCGGAACAGGAGTTGTTGCTCCTCCAGTTTGCAGGTGAAGTCACTGTGGCACTGGAGACAGCCCAGGATGGGCATGTCATCCATGGAGCGGGAGGGGGAGTTGAAATGGTTTGCGACCAGAAGGTGTTATCGTTTGTTGCATACAGAGAGCAGATGCTCTACAAACAACCCAGTCTGTATTTGGTCTCACCGATGTAGAGGAGGACACTTTGGGAGCAACTGATACAGTAGACCAGGTTGGAGGATATACTGTGAACTTCTGCCAGATAATGGAAAGTTTCTTTTGGGCCTTGAATGGAGGTGAGGGGGGAGGCTAGGGACAGGTGTAGCACACCTTGCAGTTGCAGGGAAAGGTGCCGGGTGTGGTGGGGTTAGTGGGGAGTGTGGAGTGGACGAGGGAGTCGTGGAGTGAGTGGTCCCTATGAAAGGCAGATGGGGGTGGGGAGGGAAATATCTCTTTGGTCGTGAGGTCGAATCATAGGTGGCAGAAGTGGCAGAGGGTGGTACGATGGATGCAGAGGTTGATGGGGTGGTATGTGAGGACTGGGCGACTCTGGCTTTATTTTTGTTGGGGGGAGGGCAGGGGCTGAGAGGGCAGAAGTGTGGGAAATGCAAGAGATGCGGTTGAGGGCATTTTTGATCACCAGTGGGGAAAAAATTACGGTCCTTGAAATAGGAGGACATCTCGGATGACCGGGACTGGAACGCTTTATCTTGGGAGCGGCTGCGGTGGGAGGCATTAGAATTGGGAGTACAGGATTGCATTCTTGCGGGAGGATGGGCGAGAGGAAGTATAGTTCAGGGAGCTATGGGAATCAGTGGGTTTGAAGTAGATGTCAGTGTTGAGACAGCTGATGGAGATGGAGACGGAGGTCCAGGAATGGGAGGGAGGTATTGGAGATGGTCCAGGTGAATTTGAGTTTGGGGTGACAGGTGTCGGTAAAGTTGATGAACCGTTCAAGCTCCTCATGGGAGCACGAGGCAGTGCCGATACAGTCCCAGCTGACCCATTGTCTCTACCTGCTCCTGCCCCACTGAACTCCTCTCCACTTGCCTTGACTCTGTATTTCCCCCCCCCCAGTCCAGGAACTCCCCACCCACATTCAGGACACCACACATGCCCTCCACCACCTCCAAGACTTCCAATTCCCTGGCCCCCAAAACCTCATCTTCACCATGGACATCCAATCCCTGTACACTTGTATCCCCCAAGTGGATAGCCTAAAAGCCCTCCACTTCTTCCTCTCTTGCAGGCCCAACCAGTCCCCCTCCATCGACACAATCATTCACCTAACGGAACTTATCCTTACCCTGACCAACTTCTCCTTTAACTCCTCCCACTTCTTACAAATTAAGCGGGTGGCTATGGGCACCTGTATGGATCTGAGCTATGCCTGCCTCTTCGTAGGCTATGTGGAACAGTCCCTTTTCTGCTGTTATACTGGCACCATCCCTCACCTCTTCCTCTGTACCCTCCCCCAGCCTGATCCCTCCTCCCTCTATTTATTTCCCAGCTCCCTTCCCCCTCCCCACTTCCGAAGAAGGGTCCCAACCCAAAACGTCGACTTTCCTGCTCCTCTGATGCTGCCTGACCTGCTGTGTGCCTCCAGCTCCACGCTGTACCAACACAAGACATCTCGGTGTCACTTGCTGTATTGACAGAAATTTCCTGCTTAACCATCCAAAATTGAAGTTGCATAAACATACTGCTACAAATTCCGAGTCAAGTTTTTGATTTGACTTATTATTGTCAGTACCTAGGTAGAGTGAAAAGTTTTGTTTTGCCTGCAGTACAGGCAGATCATACCACACATAGTTCATAGGCGTAATAGAACAGAGCAAGGAATATAATGTTACGGCTGCAGAGAAGGTCCACTAACTGCGAGGTCAACATTAAATTTAAAATTTCAGGAGGTCCATTTAGAAGTCTAATAACAGTGAGGAAGAAGCTGTTTTTGAATTTGTTGGTTCGTGTGTTTAAACTTTTGTATCAGAATCACAAAAACTGTTCCAATACACATATCAAGATAAACTGCAATTGCTGTTGGGAGAAGGATTAACTTGGTTAAAGACACTTTTTCAGTTTCAGTTCAAAGTTTTCTTTTAGAAGGCAAATTCATTCCAACAGTGTCAAATCTAAAGCACCCAAACTGGGTCATTTCCAACACAACCAAAGTTGTGATCACAGTGGAAAGCAACTTTGTTTAATCCTAGTTAAATAATAAGGGCATATTCAATCAATATTCTGCAAGTTTGAAATCAGGATGTAAAGAGAAACAGGGAAAAATTAAATAAGGGCAAGTGTTCAAAAAAGAATGGGGATTAAAAAAAAAACAAGAGTACACGAGAGAATGAAGGATATGGGGAAGGTGGTGGCGGGAGGTGTTGCATGCATAAGAGTGGGTAGATGGTATTGGTATTGGTGTGGCATTAACTATTGTTTCCATATGTTCCAAAATTTTTACAAAGAATAACAAATAAATAAAACAGAGGCACCTTCAGATGTTATTGCTACAATATACTTAGTGCCACCAGGGGGCCATCTGGCTTTCCTTAAATATGATACCAATCATATTCTCAATTCAGAGTTACAAAAAGTGAGAATAATCATCCCGAGAGAAAAGAAAAACAGAAGAGGAAGAGAAAATGATGAAAGGAGAATCAGGAAAGAAAGAGACACAGACAACAAAAAGTAAATAGTGCCACAGGATCTTTAATGTATGCGCAAATAGGTTGTTGTGGACTCAGTTACATAGAGGAGTGAACCAACATTACAACACAAAAACCAAATGGAAATTATCTGGCACCCTCTCTATAAATGGTGCTCCAACACAAAAAAAGGCACTAATTTGCAAAGGGCAAATTCTTTAGATGGAGCCAAGCTAGGGCATCCAAGTCAATGTCACAGTTTAGAGCTACCAGCATAAGTCATGTTTTTCATGTTGGTATTTGTTATATCAACCAGTCAGCAAGTATTTTGCTTCGGTCCGGGTATAAGGGCTATTTGACCTCACTGCACAATAAACGTCAAACTGCATGACACAGCAAAACTTTTATTAATTTAGCAGGGCATTCGTGGATGATACTAAAGTACAAAAAGTGTCAACAATAATCCACTATCCTCTTAAATTCAGCATCCTACATGATGCCCATTATCAACATCCTGACAATTGCCATTGACCAGAACTGAACCAAACCAGCCATGTCAACACTGTGACTACATGAACAAGTCAGAGGCTAGCAATTCTGCAGCAGTCATTCACTCCCATCTCCCAGAGTCTGTTCACCTACTATAATGCAGAAGTCAGGAGTGTAATGGAATACTCCCTACTTGCCTGGATAGGTGCAGCTCCAACACCACAAGAAGCTTGATACCATTGAGGACAAGACAACCTGCTTGATTGGCACCTCATTCACCACCTTCAATACTCACTCCCTTCACTAATAATCCACAGTAGTAGCGCGAGCACCATCTAGAAGATGCATTGCAGTACTGACGAAAGGTATCTTCATCAGCATCTTAGAAACCGACAACATCCATCACTTCAAAAGGATAATGGCAACAGATTCACAGGAACACCACCATCTGCAAGTTCCCCTTCCAAACCACACCATCCCTGCTTGGAACTTGGACACAGTTCCTCAGTGTCAGTGTCATCGGTCAAAATCCTGGAAATCACTCCCTAACAGCATAGTGGGTCTACCTATATCCCAAGGACTGCAATAATTCAAGGTGGCAGCTCATCAATACCTTCTCCAGGGCAATTAGGGACCGGTATTAAATGCTGGCTGAGCCACTAATGCCCATATCCCGTGAATAAATTTTAAAAACTCAATGTGAGTACTGAACTCAAGCCCAAATGCTGCCAGTTCTTAGTAAAGAATACAGCTGGACAGTCATCTGCATCTCAATTTGTAATACTACTGGTGAAACATTATCAGGCAAGAGTTTCAAACTATGAGATAAAACAGGGGATCTCAGCCTCCGCATCATCTCTAGGTCCTGCCCCTGCACCAGGAGTAAGCAGTCATGAGATACAATTTTCCTGAAAGAAGTTGACTATAATTGGTTGTAGGACTGATTGAGCAGCCAGTTAGGAGAAATGGGGAAGGAAGAGGGGGCGGGGAGGGGTGTGGGTGGATGAAACTGCCGATCCAGTTTAAAGGGATAACAGCAGTGATATTGAAATGCTGTGGCAGGAGGCAAGAAGCAGGACGAGCAGAGGCCAGGCACCCTTGGAAGGGCAGTTCCAACGTTCAACAACATGTGACCAACACTGTCATTGTGGAGACAGGGTCCTCTCTTAACCTTGAGGATACCCTTCACCATCTAATCTAACACTATCACCATGCTAAATGGGATGGACATCAGCAGATCTGACAGCTTAAGACTGGGCATCCATAAGGTGCTGTGGGCCATCAACAGCAGCAGATTTGTACTCCAACATAACCTGTAACCTCATGGTCTGGCATTTTCCCCATCCTACCTTTCCCACCAAGCCAGGGGATCACACCTGGTTCAGAGGAGTGCAAGACAACATGCCATGATCATCAGATATATCTAAAAAATGAGGCGTTCATGTGGTGAAGATTCAACACATGACTGTGTGCATGCCAAAACAGCAAGTAACACAGAGCCAAGTGATTCCACAACCAATGGTCAGGTCTAAGCTCTGCAGTCCTGTCACATCTAGGTCATGAATGGGTGATAGACAATCAAACAACTCACTGGATCAGGAGGCCCAAAAAACATCCTCAAAATGATGGAGAAACCAGCACATCAGTTCAAAAAGACAAGATTAAAGCAGTTGCAACAATGTTGAGGTTGGTTGGCTCGCCGAGCTGGTTTCTTGTTTCGCAGACGTTTCGTCACCATGCTTGGTAACATCCTCAGTGCAGCTGTAGGAAGTAGAGTTGTTCGTGGGTTGCGCTCTCTCGTTTGGCGTAGTTTTCCTATTTTCTTGCCGATTTGAGCATGTTGTGCCCGTAGGTCTCTAAGGTTTGAGTAGATTTGTAGCTCGGGTTGTGAGTGCTGCACTGAGGATGTTACCAAGCATAGTGACGAAACGTCTGCGAAACAAGAAACCAGCTCCTCGAGCAAACCAACCTCAACACCCACAACCCGAACTACAAATCTACTCCAAAACCTTACAGTTGCAACAATCTTTGGCTGGAGGTCCTCAGTAGATGATCCATCTCAGTCTCCTGCAGAGATCCCCAACATTACAGTTGCCAGTCTTCAACCAACTTGATTCACTCCATATTACAAGAAATGGCTGAAGACACTGGATATTGCAAAGGCTGTAGACCCTGACAACATTCTGGCAATAGTACTGAAGACTTGTGCTCCAAAACCTGCTGCTCCCCTAGCCAAGCTGTTGCAGTACAGCTACACTGTCACCTACCCAACAATGTGAAGAATTTCCGAGGTATGTCCAGTACACAAGAGGAGGACCCTTACTGCCTTATCAGTCTCTTCTTGATCATGAGTAAAGTGATGAAAAAATGTCATCATCAGTGTTATCAAGCAGCACTTGCTAAGCAACAACCTGCTCAGTGAAGAATTACAGGGATGAGTTGAAAATGATTGCCCTATGTTATTATGGATGCAACCAGAGATCAGGCTATTTTGGATTTGGTGGCGTGTAATGAGGAAGTTTTAATAAATAATATAATTAATACATAATACAATTAATTAATGATCACAAACAATCCCCTCGGGGACAGTGACCATAACATGGTAGAATTTAGCATTCAGTTTGAGTGTGAGAAACATGGGTCAGAAACAATGTGCCTAAATAAGAGTAATTACATGGGAAGAAGGGTAGAGTTGACTGGAGTGGACTGGGGAGGGAATTTAGCAGAAAGATGGTTGATTAAGAATGGTAGATGTTTAATCATTGGCCTGCTCCTATGCTGTAGGAATTCATTCAGCCTATCAAATCCAGACCAACTCTTCAAAGAACATCCCACCCAGACACATCCTCTACCCTATCCCTGTAACCTGGCATTTCTCCCCCCATGGCCAATCCACCTCACCTGCACATCTTTGGACTGTGGGAGGAAATCGGAGTACCCAGAGGAAACTCATGCAGACATGAGGAGATTGTCTCTGTGGAGTTTGCACAGTCATCAGATTTTGGAATAGTTCATGACTCAGAACAAAAAGATATTAGCCCAGTGAACAAAAAAAAAAATTCCAGGAAAGCAATAAACTGACTGCGGTAACCAGGTAAATAAAGAGGCCATTATCAAATTGAAAGAAAACAAGATCTTTGGCAAAGATTACCAGTAAATCAGAGGAATTAGCAAGTTTGAGAAGTCAAAAGATACTCAAAATGGAGAAGTATTGAGAACAAACCTACAAATTCCAAAAACAGATGGCATTGTGGGTCTACCAACACTAAATACACTATTTGTACACGAAGCCAGCTCACCATCACCACCTTTTTAGCTAGGATTGGCCCAGCCAGCAATGTCCACATCCCATGAATGAGTTTAAAAAAAAACAAATAAACACTCTAAACATGGAGGGTATTGGCAAGGTTATTTGATTCCTTAGAAGGTTATGCAATTGGACTAAACAGACCTGGCTGCAGGTGGTTAAACAAGCAGCCACAGCACTGTGAAGAGACACTGTGTGCAGTGCCACAAGTGGTTCACACATCTGGCAAGGCAAGGAGAATACAACACCCAGATAACAGGCCTCATACCACAGTCAGACACACCAACTGAACAACATGTGGCCAAATGATGCTCCTAAACATGGCAGAAACGCATGCCAGATAGTTACTGACCTTGCAGAAATGGACCACAGAGCACCACCCAACTCGTCCAGGCAGAGGTACTGCATCTTCAAAACGGATGGCCTGCCCAATGGTGGCCCTTGTGAGAGATCCCTTCAGTTGTAAAGCCCCTGTCTCAGGATCATGTAAAAGGTGCAAGTTATCATCTGTTCAAGGCATAATTCTGTCTTCTAGAATCCAGATTTTTGATGGCAAGATATAATCGCAGGAGCACCTTCAACTGGCACAGGATGAAGGGCTCATGGCACCTACAAATGAAAGCAAGCATGCACCATGCAGGAAATTCCTTTTAGGTCACAGAGTAGCTGAAAGTGGAGGGAGTGGAAGCCGTATGTTTTAATGAAGCTCACTAGCTCCTCACTCAACATTTCAATGTGTAAATGTGATGGAATTCAGCAATGGAGTCAAATCCCACTGGGCTTTATGCTGGAAGACACCTGTTTGAAATGAAATAAAACTACGCAGCCTTTACAAATCAGGGATCAGTGACCAGCATGCTGCAGTGATGTGCTGCCACTTGGAAGACACCAGCAAGTTCCACAGCTGGAGTGGGCAGACATGTTTGGAGGCACAGTGACTGGCATGGCTACTGAGGATGAGCAATGCTCGGAGGTGTGTCCTTAATGAGAGCACAAATCCCATTGCCCATCTCCCAGCTAAGTGCAATCACTTGTAACATTGATTCTCTTGCATATCTAAGTAGCTATTTGTCAGTGTTACACTCAGTGCAGAATTTTTAAAAAGTTCTTTCATGGGATGTCCGTATCATTGGCAAGACCAATATTTTCTATGTGCCCCCTGTTACCATCCTGTCCTTGTTCTACCCACTGCATCTGTTCTGGATTATATTAATCCGCAAATTCACTAAGTCCACAGTCCCTTAATCCCATTTCCAACTGGCGCATAGTTTGTGGTCAGCTTCACTTCATGTTCATGATACCCCCTCCCCCCATGTCTTCTAAATATGGCTCCTATTCCTGAAGGGCCACAATTTTCTCTGTTCAGCAAGCGAACAGAAACCACCTTGTTCCAGTTCTGCTCACCCAAAAGGTAACTGTGGACCAATGGCTGAATGGATTCCAGATCCTCCGCCTTGCCTCAAAAATTAAAGGACCAGTCCTTAGCAAGCAGACAACAAACTCTTTAACAGGTTTAACTGGTCATTGCTCCAAATCAATTATACCTCCTCACCTTCCCACAGCACAAACATCACTGACGATCAGAACAGCATTGGGAAGTCTGCACGATGGCTGCTGTAGGGAAACTATGCCCCCATCTGCCTCAGCCCCTGTTGCTGGAATGAAAGCTGAACTTTTAATAATGTTCCGAATAAGGCAGTCAGATCACAAAAGGTACTCACACACTAAACCATTCAACCAAAAAAAAAGCCTCAAGCCTGCTCTGTGGCTTTTTACCATGCATTAATGAATAGTAAGAACTCAAATAACACTCAAATACTTCTGGCAGGTAAAGATTTTCACATAAATCAAGTCCAGCAATGCACTTAAGCATACACTCCCATCTCTTTCTAATTTATGACAAAAAAAAATTTAATAAGGCTCAGTCTCAACTGGTAAAGATGCACAAGTTTCTACATTTGTCAGGCTACAATGCATTTGTACACCTTGACATCAGCATGACAGTTTACTAGTGTTCTGACTAAAACTTAGAACTCAAGCAAATTATCTGGTCAGTTATAGTAGGAACTGCAGATGCTGGAGAATCTGAGATAACAAGGTGTAGAGCTGGATGAACACAGCAGGCCAAGCAGCATCAGAGGAGCAGGAAGGCTGACGTTTCGGGCCTAGACC
>NC_063344.1:31135963-31167953 GCF_021869965.1 Rhincodon typus
GCTGGGTTCATCCAGCTCTACACCTTGTTACCTCACTCTGCTAAGCTGTTGCCTCTTCTGCTACTGTTTCATTCATTATTTAATGTTTAGGATTTTCCGAGAATGACCTCTCAGGGACATTCAAAGGGATTCACATTTATCAAATTGAACGCAACCTCTACTGTCATTTCTTCACCAGTCACCTCCGGTACTAGGCAACACAAGGCTATTTATCCTGGTCTCCACTGTCTGGTGGTTTGGCTTCAGGTCTAGAGATGGCCTGGACTTTGTGAAGTCACAAGTCAATTACTGAATCCAATGCTATCTATTTGCCCGCAATAATTCCATGGCTTTAGTTAGTCATTGGGAATCTCTATGCTTTCCTCACAGAACAGGAAAACTGTTTAATGCAAAACAGGATTTATTAAAGATGTTAGCAGACTAAAGAGGTTTTTTTGTACTAGAAAGTCACATCATTTTCAAAACAGTAAGACTTTAAGACTTGGATATTCATATAAAAAGGTTCTTTCATTCTCCAGATGTACGTCATTAGAGAAAATTAACATCATTGATATACATCAGATCAATTCTATTTTGAGGTTCACTTTACAAAACAGTAGACAAAATTGTGTTGGTATCATTCGTATTTGCTTTTTCGAAAATAAAGTTGATGTTCCTCCTTCGCATCCAGGTGTCAGTTGGTGCTGGATTTCAGAAGGAGCCCAAATCACATCAGCACCAGCACTGAATGGCATTCTGAATTCAGGGAATGTAATCCTGATTCAACACGCAGGCTGACCAGCTTAGCTTTCAACATAGAATTTTATTGTGCTTCCTTTTACAAGTGCAAACCATGGTTTATCCAGTGAACAACAGGTAACATTTTGTGTAATGCCTTTATGATTAAAATACTTACAGGAACATTAGCAAATGCAAGGGTACAATGTTTGTTATTCTCAAGTTGTCTAGCACCATCTTGAGTCTAAAGACGACTGGAAAATTATGACCAGCTGTCCTGCAAATTCCATTCGCGCTTCTCAGAATCATTGGTCTCATCTTGTCTAGATCCAGTGCGGTCAATTATAGGTACAGTCAATCTATTCAATACCTCCCCCTTATCAATTTTAAATGCTTCAAGGGATCCACACAGCATCATCTTCCTTAGTAAACACACATGCAAAGTATTAATTTAATGCCAGCCATGCCCCTACCTCCATGCATATACTTCCTCTCTAATCAGTCCCATTGTTCCTTTCCACCTTTTTAGCTTGTGGAGCACTAGAGATTATTTTTAGATTCCCTTATAGCTGCTGGTCTCTTTTCATAGTCTCTCTTTAGTATTCTTATGCTTTCACTTTCCCTTGGAAATTTGTATCAGCATGATTCTGACTGTACTGTCGCCTGACATCTGTCATTGACATTTTTTTCCATCTTAAATCTCTCTCATCATCTGGAGTGCTCTGGATTTTTATGCCTTGTCCTTCCAATTTGTGCCTGTTTGAGTACAGAGAGACAGAGACAGAGACACAGAGAGAATCTCTTTTCTAAAAGGTCATTGTTCAGATACCATATTGCCTGCCAACCTTCCATTCTACATGATTTGGGTCCAATCTATTCTCACCACATTCAAATTGACTTTCCCCTAATTAATTATTCATGTATTCATTAATAAATCAGTTATGTAAATAGTGAATAAAACCACATAGATCCTGGTGAAACACAATTTACCACTCTGAATACCTACTTTTAACCCCCGATTTGTTTTGTACCTTGCTATTCTGTTACTTGTTCTCTGATTACCAATACGTTGTCAATATGGACTTCAGCAAGGTATTCAATAAGGTTCCACATGGTCAACTGGTTAGCAAGGTTAGACCACATGGGATCTGGGGGAAGCTAGCTAATTGGATACAAAATTGGCTCGAATGTCGCAGACATAGGGCGGTGGTGGAGGATTATTTTTTGGACTGGAGGCCTGTGACCAGTGGGGTCCACTGCTTTTCGTCATTTATTTAAATGATTTGGAAGCGAATATAGGAGGTGTAATAGGTGGTGTAGTGGACATTCATCTCAGAGGTTATTTCAGGGTGCAAAAGGACCTTGATCAGATGGGCCAATGGGCTGAGGAGTGGTAGATGGAGTTTAATTTAGATAAATGTGAGGTGTTGCATTTTGGTAAGGCAAATCAGGGCAGGACTTACACAGTTAATGATAGCACCTTGGGGAGTATTGCTGAACAAATAGACTTAAAAGTGCAGGTGGATATTTCCTTGAAAGTGGAGTTGCAGGTAGACAGGGTAGTGAAGAAGGTGTTTTGTACGCTTGCTTTCATTGGTCAGTACATTGGGCACAAGAGTTGGGATGTCATGTTACAGCTGTACAGGATATTGGTGAGGCCACTTTTAGAACACTGCATTCAATTCTGCTCTCACTGCTCGAGGAAAGATGTTAAACTTGAAAGGGTTCAGAAAAGATTTATAAGGAGTTTGCCAGAATTGGACGGTTTGAGCTACAGGGAGAGGCTGGGATTTTTCCCTGGAGCATCCGAGGCTGACAGGTGACCTTGTTTATAAATATCATGTGAATAGCCAAGGTCTCCTTCCCAGGGTAGGCAAGTCCAAAACTAGAGGGCATAGGTGTAAGGAGAGAGGGGAAAGATTTAAAAAGGGATCTTTAAAAGAGGCAACATTTTCACTCAAAGTGTGGTGTGTGTATGAAATGAGCTGCCAAAGGAAGTGGTGGAGGCTGATACAATTACAACATTTAAAAAGGCATCTGGATGGGTACATGAATAGGAAAAGGTTTAGAGGAATATGCTCCAAATGCAGGCAAATGGATCAGTTTAGGATATCTGGTCGGCATGGATGAGTTGGACTGAAGGATCTGTTTCTGTGCTATATAACTTTATGACTCTAAGTTCTGACCTTAGGAGTCTGCAATCCTTGAAATCATTCTGTTAAATCACCTCTGCTCCTTATCAAAAGATCATTACATCATTACTCAAGTGCAGTAAACAGAATTGGTTCCAATATTCTGGTTTTGGTGCATCCAGAGTTTTAATGGAGCTTCAGTTGTTTCCATACTCAGTAACTTTTAGCTCAGATGACTGGAAAGCCAGTTTCCAATGCAGAATGATGTCAACAGCATAGGTTCAACTCCCATACCAGCTGAGGTTACCATGCAGACTCTCAGCTCAATCTCTCGTCTAACCTGAGGCGTGGGTGACCCTCAGGTTAGACCACCACCAGTTGTCTCTCTCTAATGAGAGAGCAGCCTGTAGTCTGTGATGACCTTACCTTACACCTAACCATGTATTTATCACAGAGCAACTAGGAATGAGAAACAAAGACCAACTCCACCACAAGAATATGAACAATAAACGTAAAATACTTTTCACAGTACATTTATGGCTAATTTTTGCATCTAAAGTTTTCGCATGACACTTCAAAAGGAGCTGGGCATACTGCATGGTTCCCTTCTATATTGTGCAACTCGATAGTTCTGCAGTTGCAATTCACAGAATTTGAAAATTGCCCGCATATTCAGGCAGTAGAAGGTGGGGGGAGATGGAGCTCATTGGAAAGTCAGAAATATATCCTTCTTTGAGGCACACAAATTTGGAAGGTAGCCAAAATACTACCAAAGCCAAACATTATTCTTCTTCATATCAGAGAGGTGGGAGTACCCTGCTTAGCATCAAGAAGCCTTTGCAAGAGTAAGTGGGAATCAGGGGGAAAACTCTCCACTGATTGGAGTCATACCTGGCACAAAAAAGAAGAGGACTGTGCTTGTTGGAGGTCAGTCATCTCAACAAATTTTTTCAGGTAAGTGTCTTAGCCCTAAATTACTCCATCAATAACCTTTCCCCCGTAAGGTTAGAAGTGAGGATGTTCACTGATGAGCATACAATGTTCCACACCATTCGTAATACCTCAGAAGTTAAAACAGTCTGTGTCCGGATGCAGGAAGTACTGCTGACAAGTAACATTCGCACCACACGTGCCGGGCAATGACCAGCTCCAACAAAAGAATCTAACCGCAGCCTCTTGACATTCAGTGGCATTACCATCACTGAATCTCCCACTAAAAACAACATCCTGAGTTACCATTGGCCAGAAAGTGAACAGGCCATACATACACAGTGGCTACAACTGCCAGTCAGTCAGAGACCAAGAATCCTGCAGTGAGTAACTCATCTCCTCACTCCCCAAAGCCTGTCCACAACCTACAAGGCAGATTTCAGGTGTATGATGAAAACTAGACAGTTACAGTTACAGTGACAATTTCTGACACAGAAGTCAGGGTTTAACTGGTGACTCCAGTTTGTTGCTTGCTCCTCCAGGGCTCCATCTTGGACACCAATCACCAACCTCTCAAGCCACACTCCATGGGCAGCAACCACACACACCCCTGTCCACAGGGATTTGTAATAGACACATACCAGTCTCACCACACCTTTTGGCACAGTTCCAATCCATTTGCTTTCCAAACCAGCGTACCTCAAAGAATAATATATTTCTGGTTCTCCAATGTCCCCTTGTCACCACCTTCTATTGGCAGAACACCCAAATGATTTTTAAATTGTGAATTACAACTGCAGAACAATTGAATCGTACAATACAGGAGGAAGCCACACAGTATACTCAGCTCTTTCTGCACTTTGAAACACACCAGCATCATTCATTGTGTTGATGCTGCAGGAAATTGTGTGCAGTGATAGGGATCCAACTCATGGATCAGACCAGAGGACATCTTGCAATGCCTCACTTTCTTAATCTCACAAATTTTATACCTTCTTGGATGCTCACTGCATACTGCCTTGCCTTGCTCCTTTTTTTGCATTTTACCCCTCAGCCAGAGCTTACAGGCTCAAAATGTGCAGACACAAATCCGGGCAGTTTGTCATCATTGCCAGCAGTGAACAGGCAAAGGGTTGGACATGATACTGTATGGCACTGTGCTGTATCAATCTTACACTGCAGCACCTGCCAGCAGCATGTACAGCAAACACACAACATGTGCCGTAAGCAGGCAGCCATGTCTCGAAGCCTGACAGGATAAGGCCTCAGTCAAAAAAAAGGAGACACACCCTTCAGTCAGGGGATCCCGATAATCAGTCAGTCAAGGCTAGTGTCAATATCACTCCTGGGGATTGGGCCACGAACAGTTGCGCATTTGGGCGCAGTCAGGGATGGGGAGGGGTCCATACCTTTACAGCTGGAGATTGGATAACAGCCAGCCCAGTGGCTCAGTGCAAGCTCAGGCAGAGTGTGCAGAGAGCAGTCAGGGATATCCGTCCAAGTCAGTCAAGGGAGTGGGCCACAGTCAGTCTTTGCGGTCTGCCCAGGAAAAGCCAAAGGAGGAAAAGACAGTGTTTATCAGAGATCTCTTCCATGGGAGTGAAGCTGGAGATCTTGAATAAGGGGATTGAAGGCAGCAAGCTGGGATGCAGTCAGGGTAACAATTTTGCAGGGGGCAACTCCATATATGGACAGAGTTGGGGGAGGAGGAGAAGATCACAGATGATAGATTACATACGCCTGGGGATAAAAGATTTTGAGTCATCAGGAATGTATGAACTGAAGTATCTAGGCCATGTCAGTCCACACAGTCTTACTTCTGTTAATGGGATTTTTGAACCAGTTCAGCTTTTACAGCAATCCAGTGGCTCTCAGTTAATCTGCTCTGGAGTCAGATGTCAAGTTATCAGACATACTGAACTCCAAAATTTATTGGATTACATTTGATAGTTTGACATGTTGGCAACTTCTTAGTAACTTGCCCCGTACCACCAAGCCACTGCTCAGAAACGTTACTCAACTGTGGCATCTCTACTAAAAGATAGGAACTATAAACTGTTCAGTCAATATTTGAAATTAAAGAATAAGGCAAAGATAAGAACACATTAAAGAGCAAAGTATAAAATTATAAGGTTGGTGACAGGAATTAAAACCAGGTATTAAAAAAAGCTGTTTATAAACTTTTTGCCATTGTAGGCTACATTGCTGAGCAGCACAGAATTAATGGCACCACATAGTAAAAGCAGGCAGACTGAGTTAATGAACTTTACTGATTGGATTGCCATTGATTGGATAATGCCGATTTAAAAATTCTTGGACTGAATAAACTGGTGAAGCTTTGCCTACATGCTTTAGGTAGAGTCTTAAATTAGCAGCTTAAGGAGCTGATTTGTATTCTACACTGCATTTTGAAATTCAGGCATCTGGATAAAACAGTCTGAGATTAAACAGTGTAACACCATATTGTCTCAAGCTCAAAAAACTAGCTTTCGATATTCTTTATACCCACATATGCTGTTTAAAGGAAAGTTTCGTTATTCCAGATTCTACATAAGGCCAAGTTCATAAACCCACAGTGGCAAAAAAAAACAAACAGCAAAAGCTCTACATCTGTGGTGCTGATGGAAGGTTGAGCCAGGAGGATATGGATATGTACCACTCATATAACCCCAAATAAAAGAGAGAAAAAAAACAGAAGTAAGAGAAAGGGTATGGGTCTACTACAGATGTTAAGATAGTTATGTACCCAAAAGAATGAGATACAAGGGATTTTATTTAAAATTGATTTAATCCTGAAAGATTAAAGCACAAAACATTCAAAATTTATCTTGTGCCAGTAATCCTCAAATAGATAGCTCACACCTTTGGGTGAAGGTAATTGTATCAACAACTAAACTAATTTGCTTTTTCCTAATTCCCACTGAATAATTAGGATTCGGTCATGGATCCCAACAGAGAAACTTTAGGGATTTTAGGATCACAGGAAAGCCATATTATTCAAATTTCCCTTTTCCTATATAATTAAAATATTCTCTTTTGTGATATAATGGGAGCATGGCCTACTCTCTCCACTCCCTATCCCAAAAATGATGCAGTAAACCCCTAGATCCCCACTTACTAGGCTGAACTCTCTTATTGTGCTTCTCCATTCAAATTTCATCCTATCAAATCTCAGAGTAAGGCTAATGCCAAATTTCTAAGATCTGGCACAAAACATCACAAACCATGGCAACTGCAAGTCAACTTATTTCTATGCAAATTAACTAAACAAGCCTGAAAATTCAAATTACTTGTTTTTGCATTTTGTGTCACAGGAAGAAATACTCCAAAACCAATCGTCAATGTGTAAATTTAGCTTCCCACTGTGCTGACAGTGCAAGAATCATTATCATTATACGTTGGCTGGACGTGAAACGTAAATAGAAAAAAATAAGGTTTATATCAAATATCTGATTTTCCAGGAATTATGTAGGGTCAACAGTAGATATTGGGAGCATTAGGCCAGACCAGAAGGCTATAATTGAAACCTTTTGAAAAAAAAAAGAACAGAAAGAAAACTATGTCAATTTTAGCAAGAAATTTGTTGGAAATCCTCTACACACTCATTTCAGAGATCCAGAAAGTGAATTTGAAGAATACCTGTGAGGAAGATTTGGGCTGTGGAATATTATACACTGACTACATACTATGTGGTGGAGGGAAAGCACAACAAAAATTCATGCAATATTCTAAAATTGACAAAGCCAAATGTTATTTCTGCACACAAAGTACTTCTGAGAAAACTGCTCTAAGTTGAACAAAGCCAAATTCTTTATTGCAATATTTAATTTTGACTATTTCCAATATTGCATTATGTTTTCAGTACTAAACAAAATATAAGTAAGGATTATCTGAAACCAAATGATCAAAAACTGTTAGTTATAATTATTTAAAATGTTAACTCCTTGCATCTTACTTAGTAAGGATGGTACATCTCCTCAGAAGGAAAGGAACAGGGCACCCATCACGAGTCACCTTGTTCAAGAGAGACTGGATAGAGAAAAAGCAACACACAAGTGTTTTATATTACCCACTAAGTGAGCATGATGAATACAATCTTAGAATGTATAAGAGTTTAGCTTTCCAGTACTGTTACTCATGCTATTCACTGTAATTGACAAACATTTTATTAAACATTTGAATTCTACACTGCCTGAATGAGATGCTTGCTAACATTATGAAGGAGAGACAAAATATTACACACATCACAATTATTATCTCCTCTCAAACATGCAACTTTCACTAGCCTCTGACAATGCCAGCTTTGGACGTATTGCTGAAAGATATTAGCAAATCTAAAAAAGCAATTTGGTCTGTTCCACATTATATTTCTTTCTTTCTCTTTAAAGCCTTTCTTTAAGAAATAGTGCTCTGTATTTAAGTGATATGTGGATTTTGTCTCATGTCCTCTGTTACTGCTCTAACTTTCTAATGAATAAGCCAATGGAAGCTGAAATGTTTTTGCAGAATCATTCCTGAAGAGTTTTGGATATCTTGAATCAAGTTATTGTAAGTGATGCTGTTCACTTGGAGATATTGGCATTCAATCCTCTTGATCAAAAAAAAAATCACAAAAGATAGCATAAGGATGTGGAAGTGCAAGAACGAGTGAGAGAGACAGACAGAATGTGTTTGTAAATTTAGTAATATCAAAGTGATTTTTGATTGTATAGAACTGGTGTTTTAAAACCACCAAATCCTATTGATTCCAGGTTTTTAGTTTTAGCAACACAAACATCAGTTCTCCAAAAGGAATGAGTGAAGCCTTTTAAGTTTTAGATTTGTAAAAAGGATAACTATAGCTTTTAGTAAACAGGAGAAAAAAATTCAACAAAAAAATTGAATTTGGGAAGAGGGAGGGAGCGTAGCATTATATCATAGACTGTAAAAAGTCCCAAATTCAGCTTAGAAGTACATTTTCATTTAGGTTGTAGTCAAGAGAGTGTTTAGCTGGTCTCAGGTTTCTGCCTTAAGAATAGAAAATTAGCCTGAGGTTCCATTCCTGATCAGCATCTAGTGACATCTGTTAAAAGGTGCAATTACCACTTTGGTCTTAGGAACTCCATAACTATTTCCTAACACAAGCTACTGTTTATTATTTGGGAAGGTGGGGATGCTGTTAAAGCAATTCCAGCCTTAAAATATACTCCTAAACCTGGACTCTCGCATTCTATTAATATAACAACTTTCAACTAAATGGAAGAATGAGAATTAAACAATGGTTACATCCCCACATTTTTGGTAAGCTAATTAATAACTAATTGAACTAAGTGAACTAATTAATAACTAAAGGAGTCTGTGATAAAAAGAGAAACCAATCCATTGATAATACCCAGTTTAACTAAACTGAATTATCCAAAGGTTAAGCATTGCATACGGATTTTAGTTTTCATTCCTAACCCTTTCTTGTCCTGATACAGAATGTCACAGTTAGTGCAGTTTCTTTTTGTCCAACTGAGCACTTAACTTATCACAAAATTGTTGTTTTATTCAAAACTAAAACAAGAAAACTATTATGCTGGCAAAATAAAATTTTATTCAGCTTTCATATGCATTCAAGTGATACTATGACATTGTAAGAACATACACTGCAATCAGTGTCCTGCATCAATCCCACACACTTCTAACCAAAAAGGTCAAGTTACAGATAAAATGAGTTTAGAAGCTGTCAGTTCGGTGTGTCTTATTAAACCAGTTCAACACAATTTGCCTTCAAAGTCAGAGATAACAGTGTGGAGCTGGAGGAACACAGCAGGCCACGCAGCAGAGGAGCAGGAAAGCTGACGTTTTGGGTCGGGAGCCTTCTTCAGAAGTGGGGGAGGGGGAAGGGAGCTCTGAAATAAAGAGAGAGGAGGGGTGGGGCTGGGAAGGTAGGTGGGATGGTGATAGGTGAGTGCAGGTAGGCAGTGGTGGGGATTGGTCAGTGAGGTGGGAGGAGCAGATAAGTGGGAGAGAAGACGGACAGGTTATGTCAGGTCAAGGAGGAGGGGATGAGAGGGAGGGTTGGTCATGGGATGAGGCCAGGGGTGGGGAGATTTTGAAACTAGTAAAGTCCACATTGAGACCATTTGGCTGTTAGGCTCCAGAGGCGGAATAGGAGGCGCTGCTCTTCCAGTTTCCCAGTGGCCTCATTGTGACACTGGAGGCGGCCCAGGATGGACATGTCGTCCAGGGAGTGGGAGGGGGAGTCTAAATTGTGTAGGTTAGGAGGGTTAGCCATGGTAAGTGTGGGATTATGGCAATAGGGTAAGGAGATGGGTCTGGGTAGGATGCTCTGCAGAGGTTCAGTGCTGACTTGATGGGCCAAATGGTCTCCTTCTGCACTGTAGGGATTCTGATTCTGTGACTTGCCTATTCACGCATTGAAGCATCCCTTACTGTCCAACCAGAGACCGCCAAGATCTGTTCAATCCCAGGAAGCATCAAAATCATGTTTACTTTTCTCTTTACTGAAAATCCATGATCATAATACCAACCCTGGACAATTTCACCATCTCTAATAAAAAAGAAAATTATACCAGTGCTTATACTGCACCAATGATACAAAATCAGTACAGCCCAGAGATTGGATCTAAAGCCCCTCACATTTATATATCCGCTACTCATGGGGTCAACTCATTCTGCTACAGATGATGATTTTAAAGTGGTGCTTTTCTATTCTCCACTGTCTGTACTCTTTATGCAGAAGTGTGCGAGAGAACATGTGCAGATGAGAAAATAGAGAGCTGTACTCATATCAGACTCCAGCTCTAATTAAAGTTCTTTCTCCATTATATCAAGGAAACAATTTGTTTAGTATTTACTCAAAGTAACATTTGGGACCCTAGGCACAGCAACAGTTTTTTGTTCTAAATAAAAAAGGTCTGTCCCTTAAGTATCAATTCAATTGTTTGTCTGTCTATGGAGAAGGCTCTCAATGCAATTTCAGCTTTTTCGTGTTTCAAATATCCAATATGCCTTTTTTTTCTAATTTTGAATTTGTACAATCAGGTATTTAATATTCAACAAAACAAGGGACAAACTTCTATTCCCATAATAGAAAGACCACATTGTTGCAGATTTACTTATGCCTGCAAGCTGAGAAGGAAATAGTCTCATAACACACAGGAAATTTATTGTCACATAAAATATCATGTATACAGGGCTGAATATTACATTTTCTCAGTTAAGTTTGAGTTGTGTTGAGTTTTTTTTTAAGGGTGTCTCACTGCTTCTCATCACACTTGCTTCATTCTCACATCCAATTTTACCACACACAGTTGCCAGAACAACTCGCCACTCAACCAGCAGACATCTTGGAGTTAACTGGAATCACTTGTGCCATCTTTAAATGCCAGTTGTGCACTGGGAAAAGCACACAGTCAGCCTGCGCAGTTCCTGGCACATGCTCTGCAAGTGTACAACCAACCCAGCCAATTACTGGCCCATCGGTCTCTTCTCAATCAACCATCAGCAAAAAATAATGATCTGTGTCATCAGTAGTGCTATCAAGCAGCTCCTGCTCAGTAATAATCTACTCCGTGATGTCCAGTTTGGGTTCCACTAGGGCCACTCAGCTCCTGACCTCATTACAGCCTTGGTTCAAACATGGACAAAAGAGCTGAATTCCAGAGGTGAAGTGAGAGTGACAGTCCTTGACATCAAGGCTTTATTTGACCAAGGTGGCATCAAGGTACCCTAGTAAAACTGGAGTCAATGGGAATTGGCAGAAAACCCTCGATTGGTTGGAGTCATACCAATTACAGAGGAAGATGGTTGTGGTTGTTAGAGGTCTGTCATCTCAGCTCCAGCACATCCCTGCAGGAATTCCTCAGGGTAGTATGCTTAGCCAAAACATGTTCAGCTGCTTCATCACTGACCTTCCCTCCAAGAAGTTAGAAATGGGGATATCCAATGATTACCCTGTACTCGGCACCATTCACAACTCCTCAGACACTGAAGCAGTCCATGTCCAAATGCAGAAAGACCTGGATAATATCCAGGCTTGGGCTGAAAAGTGGCAAGTAACATTCGCACCACACAAATGCCAGGCAATAGCCATCTTCAATAAGGGACAGACAATCTAACCACTGCCTCTAGATATTTGATGATGTTGCCATCCTGAATCCTCTACTACCAGAATCATATGGTACAGAAGAGGCCCTTTGGCCCATCAAGTCTGTACCACCAAAAATATACTACTACCTACACAGTCCCACTTTTCCACAATAGGCCCATAGCCTTGAATATTATGTCACTTCAAGCGCTCATCTAAGTACTCTTTAAATATTGAGGTTTCCCCATTGCAAATACCCTCCCAGACAACTCCAACCTTCTGGGTGAAGAAGTTTTTCCTCAAATCCCCTCTACACCTGTGGCCTTCCACTTTAAATTATGCCTCCTTGTTATTTACCCACGGACTAAGGGGAACAGCCGCTTTCTATTCATCCTGTCCATGCCTCTCAAACTTATATACCATTATCATCCTGGGGCAGGGAGTAACATTAACCAGAAACTGAAATGGACTCAGCATATTAAAAATTGGTTCCAACAGCTGGTCAGAGGCTAGAAATACTGCAGCAAGTAACTCACCCCTGACTCCCCAATGCCTGTCCATCTACAATGCACAAGTCAGCAGTGTGATGGAATGCTCCCTACTTGCCTAGATGAGTGCAGTTCAAAAAAAACTTCACAGATGATTCAAGGACAAAAAAAAACCCAGCTGTATGATTGGCCACATTCACAGACAGTTACTTCACCATCACTCAGTTGTAGCAGTATCTACCATCCACAAGATGCACAACACAATTTCACCAAAGATCCTTAGACAGCACAATCCAATCCCACAACCACTTGCATCTAGAAGGACAAGGCCAGATACATGGAACACTCTAACCGGGAAGTTCCCCTCCAAACCACTCACCATCCTGACTTGGAAATATATTGCCGTTCCTTCCTGGGTCTAAATCCTGAAATTCCCTCCATAATCACATTGGGGATCTATCTACAGAAAATGCACTCAGGAATTTCAAGGCAGCAGCTCACCGCTGTCTTCTGAAGGGCAATAGAGACAGGCAGTAAATATTGGCCTAGTCAGCAATAGTCACACACAATGAGCGAATTAGAAAAAAACTTGGCAGGCTGATGTTGAGGGAGAGGGGGTGGTGCGGGAGAATGAAAAATAAAACAGAAGTAAAATGAAAACGCATCAGCTGTTCAGACTAGTACCTGGGCCTCTTGTTGGATGTGGTGGTGCTAACACTCAATTTCCTTCTTCCCTCCCCCTGCCCCACACCCCCCACAGGGCCAGCACTGGAGGCCATGGCACCAGGCTATGCCAGCCTGGTTCAAAGTTGCCACCTGAGTTAAGGAGTCTCAGCCACCTGGAGGAATGTTCAGCAACACAAGAACATCAGTGTCTTTCTTCACTCTGCCAGTGTAACTGCCATTATCTTCTGATACCTCACACTCACTCTCTCCTTGCCACTGTACCCATCTCCCACCAAGACACACGCCCTATCACCCCAAGTACTGCCTGCAACATCTTCCCAAATTCTCCCAATCAACCCATGCCAAAACTAACCCTGCATGCCCTGTGCGCTGCCTGCTTACTTACTCGGGTTATTTCCTCACGTGTACCAACAATAGCTGGGCCATTCATTTTCTTCTCCCATCATGCCTCACTCTTTCCCTATTGTGGGCTATTTTGCTCATGGAATGAGAGAGGTGCAAGTTGTTCAGTGGGCTGTCCATCATTTGACTGCTCACCCCTTTGAGGAGAGGCACCTGACTCTGGCTGCCTCGGGCAGGGCATGAAATGGTATTAGAGAGAGGCTGCCCTTAACTTATGGTGCCAGAGTCCCCGAGTGAACACTATTCCCCTGACATGACTGAGGACTACTGACAACTGTGTCAAACTTCCTAGCTTTGTGTCTTACACTAAATAGCAAGGCAAGACAACAGTAACATTAGACTCGTATCTCTAGTTGAGGGGGCAAAGTACAAAAAGGCGATGCAGAACAGGGGTGATGTGATGGTGGGCCCAGAGTGAGTCAACACTATGACAATAGATGAAGTGCCTGAGGCAATGGTCTAGTGGTTTAATTCAGAAACTGAGCTAGTGTTCTGCTGACCAAGGGTCAAAACCTGTCATGACAGGTGGTGGAATTTGAATTCATTTTTTTTAAAAAAAAAATCTGGAATCAAGAATCAGCCAGCAACCCCCACATCCCGTGAGTGAATTAAAAACAAAAATGTGAATGGTTCATGTCCCTGAGCTCACAATGAACTTGCAGCAGTGAAGTGCAGAAGCATCCTGGAAATGTGACTCGGGTTCTTAGAGACTGGCACATGTCAGATGCCAATGTGGGATGTGTTTGGCCATTGCCCACAAAGGGCCCCCTAAGATATATCAGTGCTCACAGTAAGCAGTGAGCCGAATCCATCAGCTACATGGAGAGTTGGTAAGATGGACGGCTGAATATTAATGAGGTGTGTTTTGGCATGAAGGGGTTAAACAAGTGTTAATCACCATCAACTGGTATCTCACCATTGCCCAGTATGAATCTCGCCAAGCCACTTATGAAAGCATTAAAAAAAAAGCAGGAGTTGCTCCTGATGTTAATATGGGCCCAATTGCACTTGTCCTGCCATGTTATCATAGCCCATATTGCTCAGAATGCTATGGGATTCTATCCACAGCATTTAAAATATAGTTTAACTTTTTTTTTAAAGAAAGCATTCTCAAAATGTTTTTCTTTTTTTAAAAAAAGTGCTACTGCTAAACAATATCACTTCATGAGTAAATCATTTTTTATTTAGTGATAAGAACGAGGCAGATGGATGAAGGAATTATTTCTTTGTCACTGTTATCAAGAGTTGCTGGGAGAATAGTAGAGGCCTCTTTTCTGGTACATTATAAAAGGATCCATACATCTGTCCTGAAACTGTAAATGAAAATCAAATCCAAACATCGACCTTTTTGAACAAGTTCAGGAGAACCTGGTGAGGATTCAGCCCTCAATCAATGACAAGTAATTTAGTCACTCATTTCATCTCTGTTGTGTGGTCTTGTTTTGCAAAAAAAAACACTGTGCACAAATCCGTCAGCAAGAGCTGCACTATAACATTATTTAGCATTTTCCAAAGTCACAAGGATGTAAAAAGTATTGTATACAAACAAGATTTTTCACTTTAAACCATCCTTACTGGATTATTCACAACATAGGAATAGTTACGCATTAGTAATTGAATATTTTGAATTGACTTTTCCCCCAACAATTCTGAATCTTTGATCCAGAAAGATAAAAAAGGGTAATCATTATCTGGATAATCTGTAATTAATGAAGGGCTTCAAGTCATGAGTATAGTGTTCCTTGAATTCCAGAATATGAATAGCTGTGCGACTGCCATCAATTTTTACAAGCACTTTATTTTTAAAATGCAAAGTTCAGTCATTTAGTCCTGTACCACGAGCCCAATTTGGTAATAAAAGTAGACCAAATAGAAGCTTAAAAAAAAAAGGAGAACAAATACTGGAGAAGCCTGTTGATTATCCAACAATTTCCAATTACCTGTCTGAGGGTCCTCTATGTGGCACATAGCTGAGGTTCCATTCTAAACCACATCATTAGCAAAACAATTTGAGTGCTTGGCAGTTTCATTATGCATGTCTGAAAATATTATACATTAGCTCCCAACAATATCAATCTAAGTTGAAGAGAGATTAAATCTTTAAATTGTTTCTCAATTTAATTAATTACAGATCAAGTTTCAAGGATCTTCAGGAAAACCTATTTTTTTTAACCCAAGGCTGCAAATCAGTCACTGTGAACAAATATTTCAAAATAAAGTTTTTCAGAATGTAAATATTAACATATTATTCCTACCTTTTGGTGATTGAGTAACAAGGTTGTTAGACTAAGAATTATTATTAGAACATCTAGAACAATATTTTCATACTCCATTTGAAAATGCAATTCTTTACCATAATTGTCTAATAAGTGAGAAGCTATATCATTTAAAGGGAATGAAAATTATATGAAACTGAAAAATGAGAAAATGGGGACTAGACATGGTAGTAAGATTAGAATAGACAGTTCCAATTGAACAGAGCTAACATAAATGCAGTGTGCTAAAATTAGCAGTTTATATACTACAGTCTTTGTAATAACCATTTAACCATAGATTGTTGAAATACACCAATGAGGACAAAAAGTAGCAAGATCAGTAATTATAGGTTGGTGCATGGTGGTTGGCGTTCTGTGAACATGGCCCAAAACTCACAAATGTTCAAAGATAGCAGCTTGCAGTGGTAGCATTTCAAGACATTCAGTTATTAGTCGATTTACCAACAGAACAAGGGGGAAGGTACGGCAAGAACAAATGCTCTCCATTTAGTTAACTAATGCAGGTTTCCACTTGGAGGTCCCTGTACCCAAGAGACTCTACAAGGTCATTAGATTTCTTAATTTATCTGTAGCTGTTGATTCAGCAAATGTCTCTGATATGATGTTCAATAAAAAAATGCGATAGTGCTGTTTGTGTTAAGTAATTTAACTAATTGGACAATAGGAAAGGGAGGAGTCTTTCAAAAGAAGTTTGAAAAATTACTTGCATGTATTTTGTTCACTCACAATATGTGGGTATTGCTGGCAAGGCCAGTGCTAATTGCTCATTCCAAAAGGTCCTAGATAAGCTGGCGGTAAGCAACCTAGTTCAAACCACTGCAGTCCAGCTCATGAAAGTACTCCCACAGTACAGTTAGGGAGGCAGCTTCTGGATTTTAGCCCAATGATAATAAAAGGCATGACAATGTACTTCTGAATCAGAACAGGTGGAGCTTAGAGTTGGTGGTGATCTCATGTGCCTGTTGCCCTTGGCCTTCTTGTTGAATGAAGTCAAAAGTTTAGGAAAAGCTGTCAAAAAAGAACCTTGGTGAGTTACAGCAGTGTATCTTATTAATGCTGTGGCAGATGAGTGAATATTCAAGGTAATTGATGGGGTGTTGGTTAAATCGGTTGTTTCACATTGGAAGGGGTCAAGGTTCTGGAGTGTCATTGAAACTTCACTCATCCAATCGAATGGAGAGCATGCCATCAAGTCAGCTTGATATCAGACTTGGTTCAGGTCAAGTAATCACAATTAAACTCAAAATTCAAAGCTCACAAGATAAAATGTTAAATGGAGAGTCAGTCAGCCCTCTCTGTATAGTGCTAAGGGAGCTTTAGGTTTCAAAGAACAGCAAAGGCCTCGCTGCACCCTAGCCAACATCACAAAGCAGATTGAAAGCTAAAATACTGTGGGTACTGGAAATCTGAAACAAAGAGAATGCTGGAGAACCTCAGCATGCGTGGCAGCATCTGTGGGGACAGAAACAAAGTTAATCATTTGAATCCGATAGGACTTCTTCAGAATTGAAAGGGTGTTGTCAAATTCTTTTTATAAGATACATTTTTGACAACAGCAGAGGCCCAATGCAAAGACAAAAGGATTGAATGGTGGAGAAAAAAAAATGACAAAAAAAAGATGTAAAATGTGTGTGTAAATTAAGTTGTGAGAAAGAACTCTACTAAAGACCAATGTAAACAAGACAAGGCTTTTTTCGGTGAGTGAGGGGGAAATACAAGTAAAATGGAGAACAGATATAATGCAGTCAGTTTCTGAATTTAGTGAATTCAATATTGAGACCTCAAGATTGTAAAATGCTTAAGTGGCTCGATGGCTTGTACCGTTTGATTCTATAAAAATTATATGTTGTTCCTCAAGCTTGTGTTGTGCCGTGTTGGAAAATTGCAGCAGGCCAAAGATAGAAATATCAGGAGAGCAAGATGGTTTATTAAAATGGTAAGCAACTGGGAGATCAGTGTTATTCCTGTCAACAAACTGTAGGTTTTTCACAAAGCAGTCACCCAGTTTACATTTGGTCTTGTCAACACAAAGGAGACTGCATTATGAACAATGAATGCAGTAGACTAGCTTCAAAGAAGTACAAGTGAAACTCTGCTTCATCTGGAAAGCATGCTTAGGGCCACAGACAGTGAGGGAGGGAGGTGAATGGGCAAATGTTATACCTTCTGCGATTGCATGGGAAAATGTCATGAGAGAGTGAGGAAGTGTTAGGAGTGATGGAGGCATGGATTGGTGTGTCAAGGAAGGAACAATCCCTGCAGAATGCTGACAGTGAAGGGGAGGTGGAAGATGTATGTTTGATGGTAGTAGGAAACTATCCTTTGTTAACTCAGATTCTCTCTCCATAGATGCCGCCAGATCTGCTGAGTTTCTCCAGCATTTTCTGTTTGTATCACAAAATAGATTATCCCATCATCCCTTATCTCACTGTTGTTTGTGAAACCTTGCTCAGACATAAGTTTATTCTTAAATTTATCATCTCTGGAACATTGCTGTTGGTTCAGTTATCAAAAAGAAACCATTGCAAAGACCATGACCAAGGTCTAACAATTGATTAAACGTAAAGCAGTACTTTGCAAAAATTCTTACCAGTAAACCAACTGCAATTCATTTTGACTCAACTTGTCCAGCCTATCCCAACATTAACTCAAATGACATACAATGGATGTTGCGAGTGCAGTCAGTCAGTAAATCAGATATCTGATATGTCTGGTATTTTTCAGACTTTAGGGGAACATCATTAAAATTGCTATTTTCTCTCTAGTTCCTCATCTCCCAGTCCATGCACCACAAAGTTCTGAAGGAGCAATGAGGCTACGTAAAACGAACCACGCTTGCTGACCTAGTTTTCAAGTCCAGGAGTATTCTAAAACTTTCAGTGGCACCTTCAACGTTTCAAAGCTTCTTCAACGCAAGATTAAGGAAATAATGAAAAGTGGCAACATGATCCATTAATATACAGCAAGTTTGCTTAGCTTATCACAAGAGGAGAAATAGAACTGTTCGACTGACATTGACCTCTCTTGCCAGGAGGGTAGTTGAGGCAGGAAACCTCAACTTCTAAGAGCGTGCAGATGAGCTCTTGAAGTGTCATAACATTCGAGGTCATGGATCAAATGCTGGAAAGTGGGATTAGTGTAGTAGGGCTTGATGGGTCAAAAGGTCTTTTGTGCTGTACAACTATGCTGCTTACCTTCCTCCTCCTCACCTCCAGCAGAATGGTCTCTTCAGCTGAAGTTGGTACACAATCTTAAAATCTTGAAAAAGTGTGCATGGATGGTGATGCATTATTAGCCTGAGCCCTTTCCCTCCAATGTAAACAGCTGGCAAACTTCATGCTGCTTATTACTTATCATTATTATAGTATGAAGCCAGCATTTGGGAGGTGATGGCCTGGTGGTACTATAACATTCTTGGGACCTGGGTTCGAATTCCATCACAGCAAATGGTAGAATTTGAATTCACTAAATATCTGGAACTAAGAATCCCGTGATGACCATGAATCCATTGCCAATTGTCAGAAAAACCCATCTGGTTCACTAATGTCCCTTAGGAAAGGAAACTGCCATCCTTACCTGGTCTGGCCTACATGCAACTCCAGGCCCACAGCAATGTGGTTGATTCATAACTGCCCTCTAGGCAATTAGGGATGGACAATAAATGCTGCCTAGCCAGCAACGCCCTCATCCCATGAATGAATAAAAATATAAATAAATAAATTGAACACAGTTGAGCATGTGGTCTTCAAGTTTCTTCAAAGCCAGCAGCACTCAAAGTCAACCGATCCTTTAGAAAATATAAAGGAGCCTCACACTGGTCACAGCAGCGGCTGAAAGCATTTGAGGAAAAGCACCATTAGTCACTTGTGTTCATACTTCATTTGTCTCCATCAGTTCCAAAACTGAGCAAACCCTACAAAAAGCTTGAAGCAGGTAAAGTATGGAATAATAGTGCAGGGGTTCAAAGAATGAACTCCAAGAATTTGACACAGCACTGGAACTGGTGGCAACAAGAGAAGTCCTCTACCCATAGAAGGCCAGAAGGTCCCTCAGACAGGCATTGCAAAGGCACACTGATAGCTATTCAACCATGAAGGATGCATCAGCCAAACCGATTGGATCACACTCACTGCTACACTCCCTTCTTCCTTGCAGGATATAGTAGCATATAACTGCAGGCAGCAGCACCTAACTGGCAAGGGACAGGCATTGCTGTATGTTTTCACACCAACTCATCATCAGAACGGCCACCAGGAAGGTAGTGTTAGTGAGAAGGCTGAAACCATTGAAGATTACAATATGATCACATTTCAACTGCGTTTCCAAAACAAGATGCATTCACAGATTGGGTTGTTGCTGATATCTATTTCTGTCCAACCCTTGTTTCACACAAGGTGGTGGTAACTAACTTTTTTTCCTGAAAACATACTTATAAAAAAATTTGTAAATAAAAATTGTAAAAGATTTCAACTTGAACATTAGAGAATTTGAAGTAAAATTCAACATTTCCATAACCCATGTTCCACTCAAAATAATTATAATAGTCTTAACACTTACAATATACTTTTCATGTCAGGTATGCAGCCCAAGGGAAAAGCATTTCAAATTGGGATTTACAGAAAGTGCAATTGATATCAATATTCTCTAACAACATGTTCCTCTCCAAGATGCCTCAAGACCATTTCAATACTATTAATTATCACAACACACAGGGACTGAGGGTTCTATAGTTTCCAACCCTGCAGTGTATACCATAGCTGAAAAGCCTTAGATTGGGGAACGTTCCCCAATGTGTCTCTGTGGCAGCTGCCCACAGTCTTGGTGCATTCCTCAGCATGTAGTCCTACACCTTAGAATGTGCCAGTCTGCAGTGGACTGTCAAGGGCAACTCTTGCACTGGACAAGCAACAGATTTTGAATGATAACCTCCCAAATTCAACATAGTGGCTTGCTAAACTATTTCAAAACATAGACCCACAACCCTCTTCCCTAAAGGCACATAAGCAGTCAGTCAGTCTGGATAAGTTATGGCAGATTTTCTTCCCCAAAAGATATTGATGAACTAGATGTAATCTTGTTATTTCAAGATCACAATTATTAATACCAGTTTTAATTTAATACCTGTTTAAATTAGTTGATTTTCAATTTCCACTGCTATGTTGGGATCTGAACTCATATCTCTGGATTATGAGCCAAGTAACACCATCGACTGTTTGTGGCACCCTATACCCTAACACTACAATGGAAGTTCAGATTTAAGTCATATGAGCTTTGATTGTAGTCAAAGTTGAAGGTATCTTTGTTCTAAGGAATGTTTAAAAAAGGAGGTTCCTTGTGTACATTTAAGGATTTGATTGATTAGATTTATTATCATCACACGTACCAAGATAGTGACAAGTACTGTTTTGCGTGCTAACCAGACAAATCATACCTTACACAAGTGTCTCAAGGTAATACAGCAGAACGCAGAATATAGTGTTACAGCAACAGAGAAGGTACAGAGAAAGATCAACTCAATATGTGAGAGGTCTATTCATAACTCTGAAGAACAGCTTCTACCCTGCTGGTATCAATTTGTTGGTGCATGTTTTCAAACTTTTGTATCTTCTGCCTGATGGAAGATGGTGGGAGAGAATATAACCAGGGTGGGAGGGGTCTTTGGTTATGTTGGTTGCTTTCACGAGGCAGCAGGTGTAGATGGAATCAGAGTCACATGGCATAGAAACAGACCTTTCAGTCCAACCAGTCCACTCCAATGTTCCCAAACCAAACTGGTCCCACCTGCCTTTGCTTGGCCCATATCCCTCGAAACCCTTCTTATTCATGAACTTATCCAAGTGTCTTTTAAACATTATAACTGTAGATGCATCTGCATCTACCACTTTCTCTAGCAGTTCATTCCACACGAACCACTCTAAAAATGTTGGCTCTCATGTCCTTTTTAAAATCTTGCTCATGTCACTTTAAAAATATGCCCCCTAATTTTGACCACCCCCACCCTAGAGAACAGACCCTTGTCAATAACCTTATCTGTGCCCCTCATGATTTTATAAGCCTCAACAAGGTCACACTTCAAGCTCCTACACGCCAGTGAAAGAAGTTCCAGCCTTTCCAGTCTATTTATATCTCAAACTCTCCATTTCCAGCAACATCCTGGTAAATCTTTTCTGAACCATCTCCAGTTTAATAACTACAACAGGGCAAGCAGAACTGCGCACAGTATTCCAGAAGGGGCCTCACCAACGTCCTGTACAACCTCAACATGATGTCCCAACTCCTATACTCAAAAGGTCTGAGCAATGAACGCAAGCATGCTAAACGCCTTCTCAACCATCCTGTTGACCTGTGACACAAATTTCAAAGAATTATATACCTGAACCCCAAGGTCTCTCTGTTCTACAATATTACCTAGAGCCCTACCATTAAATGTACAAGTCCTACCCTTGTTAGTTTTACCAAAATGCAATACCTTGCATTTATCCAAACTAAATTCCATCTGCCACTCCTCAGCCTATTAATCCAATTGATCAAGATCCCTTTGTCATCTTCAATCAATTTCTTCACTGTCCACTATATCACTAATTTGGCATCATCTGCAAACTTACCAACCAGGTCTCCCGTATTCTCATCGATGAAGGCTGGTTTTCATGATGGACTGGGCTGTGTTCACAACTGTCTGTAATATCTTGTGGTCTTGGGCAGAGCAGTTGCCATATCAAGTTGTGTTGCTCCTGGATAGATGCTTTGTATACCGCATCGATAGAAATTGCTAAGAGTCATTGTGGACATGCCGGATTTCCTTAGCCTTCTGAGGAAGGAGAAGCATTGGTGAGCTTTCTTGACCATAGCACCAATATGGATGAACCAGGACAGATTGTTGGTGATGTTTACTCCCAAAAACCTGAAGCTGTCAAACACCTCCACCTCAGCACCACTGATACAGGCAGGGGCATATTCTCCACTTTGTTTCCTGAACTCAGTGACCAGTTCCTTCACTTTGCTATATTTACACCATGCCACCAAGCTATCCACCTCTTTCCTCTACTCTGTCTCTTGCTGAGATAGACAGATTCTTGGTCAGTAGGGGAATCAAGGGCAGGAAAGTGGACGTGAGGAGTGTCAGATCAGCTACAATCCTATTGAATGGTGGCACAGACTGGAGGGGCTGAATGGTCTACTAGTGTTCTTATGTTTTTTTTTGAAAAAAGGTGGTCTCAGGTCACAGCAATCCAGCAATCCGTACTCCAAAAGGATTGCCCCTGGTCAAGTAGCAGTGTCACCACTATTCACCCACCGTCCTGTCAATGATAGCATCATTTCTCTTCTCATCACTGCCCACTCACCAGCGACTTTCCTGTTGCTCATCAGACAGACAGTCCAGACTGCTGCCTCCCCCTCCAATGTTATGCAGTTCAAAGCCAGGCATTTTAAGGCCTAGAGCTGCTCAGGATGATCCAGCAAGATAATCTGCAGTCTCCTCCATTGAAAGTTACTGGATTAAAGCCAGTCATGTTGCAGACACTAAGGCAGCATTGCACAGCAATACTACGATCAGTAAAGGCACACAGAATACAGGCACTAGATAGATCTAACTCAAGGGAGACTCATTCATATAAAATATTGGTGCTTTGATTCAGTCAGTCAGTTTGAGTTTGTGATTTCTAGAGACACTTTTATTTCAGCATTAAAGTCAGGAACACTAATTGGTACTGACAGAGTGAAGGCAAAATGAGGGACTACTGGGTAATGGAGAATTAAAGTTACCTTCACTGGTCCCATAGTCTGATGGATCATGCATGGCCATCCCTTCCAAAATAATTCCTCCTCCCCAGCTGGCAGTACGCAGTTGGGACATGGGATATACCCTTAGGATGGCATGATTGTTTTAAACATCTGCATTCTGCCCATTGAGGCTAGTTCGGATTCTGTCAAATACTGCAGAGTTCCTCTACAATGCTCAGAGCAGGGGACGGGTCATTTCGGCTCCGTCACATTCCACTTGGCAGCAAAGCTTTTGTGATGTGTATGCTGCTCACTTGAAAGAGTTGCCTCCAAGCCACCACACACACGGTCAGTCAGGCGAGGGGTGGTCAAAATCAACTGCCAGACTATTTTCAAGATTCTGAACCAAAAACTAATGGAATCAACTAAGCAAGGGTGTGGTTGTCTTGTCTTTCCGACACAATTCATCCCCGTTCCCCAATGAGAATGCCAAAGATAAGGCAACATATACAATTTGCAACTCTCTGCTTTGATTACTAGCTGATTAAGTTACACAGTCGGTATCACAAATGATTATTATTTTATGTACACAGACTGTACTCAATCCATGATTAGGATCTCCACAATTAAACAGGACCAATGATGGCAACATTTAAAGAGTAACTATGTTGTTTGTTGTCGCCTTCCATGCTCCCCAGACTACAGAACATAGAAAATTACAGCGCAGTACAGGCCCTTCGGCCCTCGATGTTGCGCCGACCTGTGAAACTAATCTGAAGCCCATCTAACCTAAACCATTCCATTATCATCCATATGTTTATCCAATGACCACTTAAATGCCCTTAAAGTTGGCGAGTCTACTACTTTTGCAGGCAGGGCATTCCACGCCCTTACTATTCTCTGAGTAAAGAACCTACCTCTGACATCTGTCCTATATCTATCACCCCTCAAATTTAAAGCTATGTCCCCTCGTGCCAGTCATCACCATCCGAGGAAAAAGGCTCCCACTGTCCACCCTATCTAATCCTCTGATCATCTCGTATGTCTCTATTAAGTCACCTCTTAACCTTCTTCTCTCTAACGAAAACAGCCTCAAGTCCCTCAGCCTTTCCTCATAAGACCTTCCCTCCATACCAGGCAACATCCTGGTAAATCTCCTCTGCACCTTTTCCAATGCTTCCACATCCTTCCTATAATGTGGTGACCAGAACTGTATGCAATACTCCAAGTGCGGCCGCACCAGAGTTTTGTACAGCTGCAACATGACCTCATGGCTCCGAAACTCAATGCCTCTACCAATAAAACCTAACATACCGTACGCCTTCTTAACAACGCTATCAACCTGGGTGGCAACTTTCAGTGATCTATGCACATGGACACCGAGATCTCTCTGCTCATCCACACTACCAAGAATCTTATCATTAGCCCAGTACTCTGTATTCCTGTTACTCCTTCCAAAGTGAATCACCTCACACTTTTCCGCATTAAACTGCATTTGCCACCTCTCAGCCCAGCTCTGCAGCTTATCTATGTCCCTCTGTAACCTGCAACATCCTTCCGCACTATCCACAACTCCACCGACTTTGGTGTCATCCGCAAATTTACTAACCCATCCTTCTACACCCTCATCCAGGTCATTTATAAAAATGACAAAACAGCAGTGGCCCCAAAACAGATCCTTGAGGTACACCACGAGTAACTGAACTCCAGGATGAACATTTCCCATCAACCACCACCCTCTGTCTTCTTACAGCTAGCCAATTTCTGATCCAAACCGCTAAATCACCCTCAATCCCATGCCTCCGTATTTTCTGCAATAGCCTACCATGGGGAACTTTATCAAACGCTTTACTGAAATCCATATACACCACATCAACCGCTTTACCCTCATCCACCTGTTTGGTCACCTTCTCAAAGAACTCAATAAAGGTTTGTGAGGCACGACCTACCCTTCACAAAACCGTGTTGACTATCCCTCATCAAATTATTCCTTTCTAGATGATTATAAATCCTATCTCTTATAATCCTTTCCAACACTTTACCCACAACCGAAGTAAGGCTCACTGGTCTATAATTACCAGGGTTGTCTCTACTCCCCTTCTTGAACAAGGGGACAACATTTGCTAGTCTCCAGTCTTCTGGCACTATTCCTGAAGACAATGGCGACATAAAGATCAAAGCCAAAGGCTCTGCAATCTCCTCTCTAGCTTCCCAGAGAATCCTAGGATAAATCCCATCCGGCCCAGGGGCCTTATCTATTTTCACACCTTCCAAAATTGCTAACACCTCCTCCTTATGAACCTCAATCCCGTCTAGTCTAATAGCCTGTGTCTCAGTATTCTCCTCGACAACATTGTCTTTTTCCTGTGTGAATACTGATGAAAAATATTCATTTAGTGCCTCTCCTATCTCTTCAGACTCCACGCACAACTTCCCACTACTGTCCTTGACCGGCCCTAATCTTACTCTGGTCATTCTTTTATTCCGGACATACCTATAGAAAGCTTTAGGGTTTTCCTTGATCCTACCTGCTAAAGACTTCTCATGTCCCCTCCTGGCTCTTCTTAGCTCTCTCTTTAAGTCCTTCCTGGCTAACTTGTAACTCTCAAGCCCCCGAACTGAGCCTTCACGCCTCATCTCTACATAAGCCTCCTTCTTCCTCTTGACAAGAGATTCAACTTCTTTAGTAAACCATGGTTCCCTCGCTCGACCACTTCCTCCCTGCCTGACAGGTACATACTTCTCAAGGATACGCAGTAGCTGTTCCTTGAACAAGTTCCACATTTCAATTGTGCCCAGCCCCTGCAGTTTCCTTCTCCATCCTAAATCTTGCCTAATCGCCTCATAATTGCCTTTCCCCCAGCTATAACTCTTGCCCTGCGGTATATACCGATCCCTTTCCATCGCTAAAGTAAGCGTAACCGAATTGTGGTCACTATCACCAAAGTGCTCACCTACCTCCAAATCTAACACCTGGCCTGGTTCATTACCCAGTACCAAATCCAATGTAGCCTCGCCTCTTGTTGGCCTATCTACAGACTGTGTCAGGAAACCCTCCTGCACACATTGGACAAAAACTGACCCATCTAAAGTACTTGAACTATAGCGTTTCCAGTCAATATTTGGACAGTTAAAGTCCCCCATAACAACTACCCTGTTACTGTCGTTCCTGTCCAGAATCATCTTTGCAATCTTTTCCTCTACATCTCTGGAACTTTTCGGAGGCCTATAGAAAACTCCCAACAGGGTGACCTTTCCTTTCCTGTTTCTAACCTCAGCCCATACTACCTCAGTAGACGAGTCCTCATCAAACGTCCTTTCTGCCACCATAATACTGTCCTTGACTAACAATGCCACACCTCCCCCTCTTTTACCACCTTCCCTGATCTTACCGAAACATCTAAACCCCAGAACCTGCAACAACCATCCTGTCCCTGCTCTATCCATGTCTCCGAAATGGCCACAACATCAAAGTCCCAGGTACCAACCCATGCTGCAAGTTCACCCACCTTATTCTGGATGCGCCTGGCATTGAAGTAGACACATCTCAAACCACCTTCCTGCCTGCCGGTACACTCCTGCGACCTTGAAACCTTATTTATGACCTCACTACTCTCAACCTCCTGTACACTGGAGCTACAATTCAGGTTCCCATCCCCCTGCTGAATTAGTTTAAACCCTCCCGAAGAGCATTAGCAAATTTCCCCCCCAGGATATTGGTATCCCTCTGGTTCAGGTGTAGACCATCCCGTTTGTAGAGGTCCCACCTACCCCAGAATGAGCTCCAATTATCCAGGTATCTGAATCCCTCCCTCCTGCACCATCCCTGTAGCCACGTGTTCAACTGCTCTCTCTCCCTATTCCTCGCCTCGCTAGCACGTGGCACGGGTAACAAACCAGAGATAACAACTCTGTTTGTTCTAGCTCTAAGCTTCCACCCTCGCTCCTTGAATTTCTGCCTTACATCCCCATCCCTTTTCCTACCTATGTCGTTGGTGCCTATGTGGACCACAACTTGGGGCTGCTCCCCCTCCCCCTTAAGGATCCCAAAAACACGATCCGAGACATCACGGACCCTGGCACCTGGGAGGCAACACACCAACCACGAGTCTCTCTCATTCCCACAGAATCTCCTATCTGTCCCCCTAACTATGGAGTGCCCAATGACTAATGCTCTCCTCCTCTCCCCCCGTCCCTTCTGAGCAACAGGGACAGACTCTGTGCCAGAGACCTGTACCCCATGGCTTACCCCTGGTAAGTCGTCCCCCCCAACAGTATCCAAAACGGTATACTTGTTTTTGAGGGGAACGGCCATAGGGGACCCCTGCACTGTCTGCCTGTTCCCTTTCTGTCCCCTGACTGTAACCCATCTACTTTTTTTCTGTACCTGAGGTGTGACTACCTCCCTGTAACTCCTCTCAATATAGCTCAAGATATTGTGCAATTCAGTGCCTGCAGAGTGATCGAGTAATATGAATCTCACGGCATATCCAAACACTTAAAGTGTGTCCATAGACTATGAAAGTATTCAGACAGAATCAATGCCCCTTTTCTAAGGTACTATAATAATGTGGGTCTGCAATTTTCCAAATTCCAAATGTGGTCTTTTCTAAATAATACTCTTGCAGAATAAAAGTGAGGTTTATTCCGGTGAGGAAATTTGCTCCAGCTGCTCACATGCAAAGATTAAACTATAAGGCTCAGATATAAATGCAACCCTGAACATGTATAATAAAAAAAAACAATGCCAAGTGGTAAAAGGACGGCAGCTTTGGTCCATCGCAACCAAGCTTCTAGCGTGATAACAGTTCATGATACAAAACTAGAAAATAAATGAAAAATAAAGGATATGGCAGATCAATTGAACAGGCAACTTGCATTTGTCTTCACTATAGGAAATAGAAGTAAAATCTCAGAAGCAGCAATAAAATCAGGAAAATCACATTCAGTAAAGTGGTGTTGAGTAAAGTATTGGATCTGTAGGCTGATAAGTACCCTGTCCTGATGGTAGTGGCAAGTAAGATATTGACGCATTGGAAAATTAAAACCAAAACTCCCTAGATTTGGGGATGATCTTATTAGTTTGGAAGATAGTGAATGTAACTCATTTATTCGGAAAAGATAAAGAAGAAGAAAGCAGAAAATTACAGGCCAGATCACTCAACATCAGCATTGGAAAATTATGAGAAGCTATTATAAAAAGAAGTGATAGCAAGGCACTGGGTAAGTTCAAGGTATTTAGGTTGAGTCTGCATGGTTTTGTGAAGGGTAATTATGTTTCACAAATCTTCTGGAGTTCTTTGGAGGTAGTAACACATGTTGTCGATGAAGGGATATTGATTGAATGTACTCTTATCTCCAGAAAGCAATTGATCAGGTGCCCCATCAAAAGGGAATGGTGGAAAATAAAAAGCATGTGATATAATGAGTACCTTACTGGCATAGGCAGAAGTTTGGCTGCCTAACAGGAAGCTAAGAGTAGACATAAAAGCATTTTCTTTTAAAAAAAAAGGGGGTTGGCACGATGTGTCACAGAAATCAATGCTAGGACCGTAACTGTTTAGAATTTATATAATTGGCTTATATAAAAAGTGACAAAAGGTACGGTTGCCAAATTTGCCAATGACACAAAGATCAGCAGGAAAGTAATTTGTGAAGAGGACTAGAGAGGCTACAAAAATATTTTGATAGGCCAAGTGAGTAGGCAAAAATCTGACAAATGGAGTGTAATGTGGGAAATGCAAAGAATTTTTCAAAAAGCATATTATCTGAATGGTGGGTGCACCAGTGCATAAATCACAGAGATTAGTATGCAGGTACAGCAAGTAATTAGGAAAGTTAAAATTGAATGTTATTGTTTACAACAGGGGAATTAAATATAAAAAGAGGAGGAGGTGGTTATTTATGCTCTATACAGTATAGGCACTGGTGAGAGTAACATGCAAAGCATTGGTCACCTTATTTAAAGGAAAGATGAAAATGTATTGGAAGTAGTTCAGAGAAGGTTTACCAGACCAAAACCTGGAATAAGATGGGTCTTGTGAGGAAATGTTGACCCAGCTAGGTTGTATCCACTGGACTTCAGAAAAATAAAATGACATGAATGAAACAGGTAGGATCCAGAGTAGATAGTTTTATTTTCTTATGGGAGATTACAAAGTGGGTGGGCGGTGGAGGGGTCACCGTTTTAAAATCTGGGGTCACTCATTTAAGAAGAAACAAGGTGAATTGTTTACTCTCAGAGGATCACAAGTCTATAGAATTCTCTTCCTAAAAAAGACTCTCGAAAGGACAGTCCTTGAATGTTTTTATGAAGGGAGTGGTGGATAGATTCTGGATAAACAAGGGATGGCACATCATCAGGGGGTAGGTGAGAATCTAACTGAAGTTATGGTCAGATCAACAATGATTGTACTGAATGGTGTAACAGTGTCAAGAGGGTGGATGGCCCATTCTTCTTGGCAGAAGGTTGTGGGTTTGATCATGATCTAGATTCTACTCATGTGCCCTACAGAAGGGTTGCTGTCCTGTCAATATAATCTGGCATACCATTACAGGTACAGTTTCAGTTAATGTCCTGTTTCCATCTGCTGGAGAATAATCAAGGAAACCCATTAGGACAATTCAAAGAAGTGGAGCAGAAGTCAAAGGTGGTATTTTGCCTAATATTCCTTCTGACAACAATATCGTGAATATGCAGCTGACCTCATTCGTTGCTGTACTTTGTTGTCGGCACAAATAGTAGTCACATTTTGTCTACATAACATCCAGTTAAAAAGCTGCAAGTGATGCATTGACTTGACTGTAATATCACCATTTATAAATAAAAATAAATAAATTCATAGTCCTTCAGTTAAGAAAGGTCTTCCTTCATTTGTTGGGAGAAAAATAAAAACAAATCAGAATGAGCATTCTTTTGCAAGTCACACTACTGTATCAGGGAAAGACTGACATTTACAGTGAGCATCCTATATGGGCATGGCTTCCCTTATATTGACTAATGCTTGAAGTATTGAACCTTCCTCAGAAGAAGAATGCTTTCCACTGTAGCACTGTGCCTGATGTTGCACAGACGTGCACTTCAAATGTCAGATGAAAATCGGCAATTAGATCTCTAACATTATATCACATTTGTTTCAGTTCGTCTGTTCCAAACTAGTGTTGATGCAAGAGCTCATTTCTCAAAGAATTCAAACACACGGCATGAAAAACCAGCTGTTGCTGGTCCATCTCACCTTGATGCCGTGCAATTATGGTGCTGCTGCAACCAGAGAGAGGTAGCAGACAAAGTCAGGTCCATTCAACATTCAGGGTCTTCACAACTGGTGCACAGAAAACTTGTAAAAAATAGAAGTTTGAGAAGAACAAAAGGCCACCTCAACATCCTTCAATGTTGGTGACTGAAAAGGCAACACTACAATCAGCTCTGTTCTAAGTTAAAGAATATACTAACCAATGGCACAGCTCTGAATAACCCTGGAAGGTTAAATCAGTTTTACATACAGGTAAACAGCCAGCACATTCCAATAAGTGAGTTCATTTGAACAAAGCAGAGTTAACCACCTTAAAGATTGATAGTGAATGATAGATAGCCCCCTGGGAAATTTAAATCTGTTAAATATAACTCCAAATGTGGACAGACAGGTTTTGGCAATGAGAACAACCAATTAAGGATTTTTAAAAGGTCTATCATCAGAGGCTAACTGGCATTTCCAGAGCCCCTGTGCTTTTCAGAGCTAAACATTGCTCCCAACATTCTCCTCCCTTTGACCGCACAATCAAACACTGACATAATGAATGCATTCTCTAAAATGGAGGATTGGGCAGAAATGCTGCAATTAAATAGGACTGCTCTACATAAATAAAAGTAGCACAGTTTCAACTAGACAGCATTCCAATCAAGTTAGAAGTCAATCAAAACTACTCTCTCTCCCCTTGTCCTGTTCATGTTTTCTATAGAAGTCTTTGCCAAGCCCACAGAGGAGGTGAGTATAAGTGGGGTGACTCAACCAGGTAGTGAAGGTGCTCAGATCAAAGCCTTGCCATGCACTGAGTGGGGCATGCTCAGATCTGCTGTTGGTGTACAGAATGATTAGCTTCTGCAGGTAATATGAAATGGTCTTGGGGGCCAGGGTAAAGCAAGGCAAGTGCAAGGCCACGGTCTACTGGGCCTGATCCATTGCTCCCTTCCCTCGGGTTGTATTATCTGGATGCCCTGGCTTTCTGCTTCGGATAGGGTTCTGAGGGACCAGAGCTGGTGTTCAAACCTGGAGGTGGTGCTGGCAATACAACAACTGGGCAGGTAACAGCATGAAAGAACCTGGACATCAGGTTGCAGACTGACACATTTAAAGTTCCAGTATGACATGCTGAGGGCCACAGAAAAGCCTGAGGCAACTACCACAGAGGCACAATAAAGGAAAGGTCCTTGCCCAAGACATTTCAGCTACAGTATGTTTCAGATAGTAGGAACTGCAGATGCTGGAGAATCTGAGATAACAAAGGTGTAGAGCTGGATGAACACAGCAGGCCAAGCAGCATCAGAGGAGCACAAAAGCTGAC
>NC_063344.1:31168353-31241802 GCF_021869965.1 Rhincodon typus
GCAAACAATTTTGAGATTCCATCTACTAAAGTTGGCTTTGCAATTTTTCTTTTTGACAAAATGCCGAGTTTAGTGTTGAGTGGGCAGCATTGAATCTGATCATTCAGATAACCAAATCTACTGAAACATTCAAACTTAGACAAACAGCAAAATAGAAAACAATCTGAAAAGTTTCTTTGCCTCACCACAAAGCAATGTTTTGTCTGAAAATGACTATAGCCCCTCAACTGCAAGAAGACACATGCTTACACTCTTCAAAACACGCACTTTTGTGCTTGGATTTCCACAAAGCTATCAGTATACCAAGGAGATACAAGTCAACCCATGCACATGTCCACCCTTAAAACCCACATCCTTCTTTCAACCCCACTTGCACCACCAACATCACCCTCTTCCCCTCACTCAGATTGGTCCACATGCAGTTCAACTCTAAGATTATTGTGGAATATCACATGCTAAATTTTGACAAAAACTGGCCACTTTCAATGTTGTGGATTTTGGGTGAGCTCTGGTGAATTCTCTCAGGCAATTCTCCATTGTTCACCTCGTTAGGTCTACACCAGGCTTCTATGCCACTGTACTCTCACTATCATGAGCTCATGAGCAATGGAAGTGCTCACAACTGTGGCACTTTTTGTGGGCTGTGCCACTGGTGCCATATTAAAGCCTAACATTGGGCGGTACAGTCAAATGTTAACCTCCTGAGAGATCCCGGCTGGTATACGTGAGAAGCTGCCTGGCTTTGCATGTGATCAAGGCAAAATAACACAGAACTACTGTGAGCTAGTAAGTTTGGAGTGAGGCATCAAAGCACAAAAGGGCAAGGTAGAGATGCAAACAGCATCCAAGTAAACACTAAGTGTACAAATGCTAAGAGGGCAAGCGAAGAGCCACGAGATGAGTGCCTGTTCCTCCATGCAAAGTAGCCTAGCTGCAGCATTACAATGAAAAGTGTTGGTGCACTCCAAAGTGCAGCTTTGAGGTGGAGAACTGTATACTGTAACAGCCAGAAATATGCCATGATAATATGTTGCAGGTGGTATGTGTCCCATGCCAACTTGGGTGCATTGGGAGATGGGGGAAGATGCAGCTGGTCACTGCCCATAAAAGCGTATCTGGTGAAGTTGGGGATTGCTCTCGAAGACGGAAGCAAGAGGGGAGCCAGCAATGAGCTGGAGCACCTAGGTCCCGTTCTGAGTTTCATGTTGGGAACCATTGCTGTTTAGCTGTTTTCCACCACATGGGACAATAGCAAACAACATGTAAAGGAGGTGAGAATAGGTAGATGTTCATGCATGCAAATAAGTATCTCACTGCTCACTAGTGAGATTTGCACCTCGCCACTAAAACTTGCATGAAAATCAGAGACAACACAGTGTTTTGCTGGAGGAACACAGCAGGCCACGCAGCATCACAGGAGCATGAAAGTTTGGGTTGGGACCCTTCTTCAGAAATGGGGAGGGGGAAGGGAGCTCTGAAATAAATAGAGAGAGGGGAGGTGGGGCTGGGGAAGGTAGGTGGGATGTTGATAGGTGAATGCAGGTAGGGGGTAGTGGGGATAGATCACTGGGATGGGTGGGAGAGAAGATGGACAGGTTGTGTCAGGTCAAGGAGGGGGGGATGGGAGGGAGGGTTGGACATGGGATGAGGCCGGGGGTCGGGGGGGAAGATAGAGAGAGAGACTTTAAAACTGGTGAATTCTATGTTGAGGCCATAAGGCTGTAGGCTCGCGAGGCAGAATACGAGGTGTTGCTCCTCCAGTTTGCATGTGGTATCATTGCGGTGCTGGAGGAGGCCGAAGATGGACATGTCACCCAGGGATTGGGAGGGGGAGTTAAAATGGTTGGCGGCCAGAAGGTGTTGTCGTTTGTCACGTACACAGCGCAGATGCTCTCCAGCTCCACACTGTGCTGTCTCTGACTCCAGCATCTGCAGTTCTTGCTATTTTCATGAAAATCAGATTTCTTCTTCGTTAAAATCGAGAATCTTATTTTCCTGATCTCACTGTATTTTCCCAACTAACTCGCAATGTAGTTCAGGACCTGTGAAGATTTCATCCTGTGCCAGTGAATTGTTTGTAGCCTTCTCGTCTGTTGTGAATGTTTGGGATCATCACTGCGCGAGTACAGAATATCACATTTTATTCTTGACTACTTGCAGTTGAATTGGATCAAACAAATTTGAGTAAATTCAGTTTTTTTTAAAATCCAGGATTGATGCTCAGGCAGCATTGTGATTAAGGAGGGTTGTGTGAAAGACAATGGAGCAGGAGTCGGACAGGAATAGGACTCGTACATGGATTAGAAATCACAGGGCTTTTTGAAAATTTGTGGAGGGCAAAGGAATGCACAGTAAATGGGAGGATATTGAGAAGGTCGGGGTGGAGGGAAAGGAAGAGAGAGATCTTGTCCACAAGTTCTTAAAGGTGGCAGGACAGGCAGATAAAGGGGAAAGGAAAGCATTCAGAATGCTTTTCTCCCTTGGATGAGGAATAGAATACAAAACCAGGGGTGTAATGATGAAACAGTATAAAACGTTGGTGAGGCTACAGTTGGAATTTTGTATACAATTCTGGTCACTGCACTACAAGAGGGATGTAATTTCTCTGGAAAGACTCCAGAACAGATTTACAGGAATGCTTCAAGACGTGAAAATTAAAAAAGGAAGAAATGGAGAGACACACAGAAGCACATAGAGACACACAGACTAGGGGTGTATTTTTAAAAACAGAGGAGGCTGAGGAGTGCCTCAATGGAAATTAATCACAAAATTATTAAGGGGCTACTGGACAGAAATGATCCACATTGCCTAGAGGAGACATCAATTACCAGGGGCATAGATTTAAGGTGATTGATAGAAGGATTAGAGGGGACTCAAGAAAGAAAAATCAAAAAATTTTGCACCAGAAGGTGGTGGGTGATTGGAATTCACTGCCTGGTTTGGTGCTGGAGGCTAAAACCCTCAACTCATTTAAAAAAGGAAACCCTGCTCCTAAAGTGCTGTAAGCTGCAAGTCTATGGACGAAGTACTAGAAAATGCAATAAGAAAATGGTCAGCACTAACAGACTGGTAAGGAGATTTTATAGGAAGGCTACAGATAAACTATGACTTTGGTGGGGCAATCCAAGACAAGGGGAATTATTTGAAAGATTAAAAATAAGCAATTAGAAGCTTACCAGGAAGCATTATCACAAAAGACCAGTAGAAATCTGGGACTTTCCCCCTCAAAAGTTATGGGTACAGCATCAAATTAAATTTAAGGCTAAAATGGATACATTTTTACAAAGAAAGGGCATTAACAAATAAAAAGAACACAAGCCAGTCAATTGGATTAGCAGCACAGACCTGGCAGGATCTAACTGAGCAGCAGAACAGGCTTACAGGGCTGGAATGGACTCTTACCATCGTTAAATTAGATCAGTCCCACCTCAGGTAAACAACAGAAGGGAGGAATTAGGGATTCTATGATTCTCTACATGATTCCTTTACGGTGTCGAAGCAGGCCATTTGGCTCATCAAGCCCACACCGACTCTCTGAAGAACATCTCACCCAGACCCACACCCTATCCTACAACCCTGCATTTACCATGACTAACCCACCTAGCCTGCACATTCCCGGACATTACAGGCAATATAGCATGGCCAATCTACCCTAACCTGCGCATCGTTGGACGTGGGAGGACACCACAGCACCCAGACGAAATTCACAGACACAGGGAGAATGTCTGTGTGGAGTTTGCACAGTTGCCCAAGGGTGGAATCAAACCCAGGTCTCAAGCACAGTGAGGCCACCGTGCTAACCACTGAGCCATTATGCCACCCGTAGAAGATTGAAGAAGAGAATACTGATGATTGTGATGCACTGAGGATTAATTATTGATTTTTGGCAGATATCATTCTTGTAAGTCACCCAGTATTGCCACAGAAAAAAAAAAGTACATGATCTCATTTCTAGATCATAATTCTCCAGCTCTTTCACTGATTGTCTGGTGGACATGTGAGGAACATTCAAAGGATTATAGCAAACAAGTAAATTAGGAATGGGACAGAAGATGAAATTGTGCATCTTTTTGACCGATGAGCAATTTTGTTAGACATATCTCAATTGCTAGTAGGCAAGAACATACCTGGTCTATATCTATATTTCTGCAAACAGACCCCTTCTCCAATACATAGTTGTTACTTCATGACAAACATCTGAAATGAACATGTTTAGGTCTCAAAAGTTTCACAGTGTAGACATGTAAAAGCAGTGACCATTTCATGGAAAATAAAACAGCAGGCAGGACTGTTTTGGGTCAAAAGTACAAAATTTATACCTAAAGTTGAAAGATGTTTTTCTTTTATTTTGGCTTTTGTTATTTTGTTATTTGCAATTTTGCTAACTTCTAGAATTTTTCAAATGCCTCATGAATTTAATAATTTAAACAGATATTGCATATACAATGCATGAGGGAAATTTCTTAAACAAATCTTACTTTGTAATCACATGGCTTTAGAAAACAAAGGGAACCTCTGTGTGGCTTCAACACCACCCATTAATCTGAAGCCATCTTTCAACATGAAGGGGCTCTGTTGGCTCTGCATTTCCACCAACATACAGCATTAATCTGCATTTAGTGCAACCTTCTGTGCCAAGATATTCACAGGAAGCCTTTTTAAACCAAAGCAAAAAAAGACTTCTCCTACAGTGATGCAGTAAAGTGAAATCCTCAAAAACAAAAACAACTGCAAAGAGAGTCAAGTATTGCAAAAAACTACATTAATGTGTATAAGCTTTGAAGGCAATTATCAAAATTGTGACCAATTACAAGGAGTTTCTTCCATAATTTCACAAGGTATTCAACATGTAACTGCCTACCTATTTACTCAGTATTAATTTCCCATTTGCAAAAATCTACAGTTAATCAGCATGGTCTTTATTTTGCTTTTTAATGATTAATTCCAGTAAATTTATTGAAATCTCATTATTAAAAGAATAATCCTAAAAAATAAAAAAAAAGTGGAGCTCGTACATTTGCATCAAATTCATTGTTAGTCAATCTGAAGAGGAAATATCAACGATGAAAAAAGGTGTTTAAAAAATCTAGAATAAGAATCTTCAAGGATTCAAATGGTTTGGACATTCTCAATTAAAATCTTCGATATTTGCCCCAGTGCAGTAAATTCATATCTTGAGAATAGATTTTGCAAATGTTTTTAGCTTTATGTTTAGCCATGCTCTTAGAAGCAAATTAGGGAGTTCATCTGAAGTTAACAAAGAAATGTTTCCAATGCTGGAATCCAAACAGCATCAACCTATCAACCCAAGACAAATAGATACTTATTCCAAGTTTCACAGATCTCACTTGAAGTATACCAGCTCAAGCAGTACACTTCTAACCAGAAGGTCAGGCCCTTGATTCCCAGGGCTATTTGGCACTAGATGTCGGAGTCGGGAGAGTTAGTCAATTCTTGGCTGAAACTTCAACCAACTTTGAGGGGGAAGGGCAGTGAAATAGGACTTGATAACTGATATTGTCAAGGTTGTTGAATAATGCAATCAGATTTGTTGGTCAACCATGAAACCACCGTGGTAAAACAAGTCCGCAACAGAAACAGATTACATCTGTTGATCCAAAGGAAAAGAAACCGCTGAGGCAGAAAGTACCAAGTTAGTTTATTAAAAGTTGTCTTTAAAGTGACCTCCAGTTACAATACTGTAAGGATCTGGTGTATGGCAGATGAGCTTCAGAAAGGAAAATGCTTACTGATAATCTGCCACGGACTACAGTGTTAAGGAGTTTTATTTTTAATTGAAAGTCAAACTGAAATGTTACTAAGAGAAATAAGCCATAATTAAACTTCTAAGATGTGAGCTTCAGCTTTGATTTTCAGAATCAGCAAGTTCCAATCATTGAACTTGTGAAACATGCAAGTCATTCAGCTCAAGATTTCTCCATTCATATGCAAAAACATTCTCCCATATCCCATTATGCCATCCCCTATTCCCAATTCCTTCGCCTCTGCCGCATCTGCTCCCGCGATGAGGCATTCCACTCCCAGGCATTCCAGATGTCCTCGTTTTTCAAGGACCACACCTTCCACTCCACAGTGGTCGAAAACGCCCGACCATGTCTCTCGCATTTCCCACAACTCATCCCTCACACCCCTTCCCCTCAATAACAACCAAAACAGAATCCACCTCGTCCTCACGTACTACCCCACCAACCTCCGGATCCAACGCATCATTCTCCGCCACTCCGCCACCTGCAATCTGACCCCACTACCAAAGACATTTTCCCCTCCCCACCTTTATCTGCCTTCCAGAGGGACCACTCTCTCCATGACTCCCTTGTCCGCTCCACACTCCCCACCAGCCCCACCACCCCAGGCATTTTTCCCTGCAACCGCAGTAAGTGCTACACCTGCCCTACACCTCCTCCCCTCACCCCCATCCCAGGCCCCAAGAAGACTTTCCACATCAAACAGATGTTCCCCTGCACATCTGCTAATCTGGAATATTGTATCGCTGTTCCCATTGTGGCCTTCTCTACATCGGGGAAACCAAGCGGAGGCTTGGAGACTGCTTTGTGGAACACCTACGCTCGGTTCGCGACAAACGACTGCACCTCCCAGTCGCGAACCACTTCAACTCCCCCTCCCACTCCTTGGGCGACATGTCCATCCTGGGCCTCCTGCAGTGCCACAACGATGCCACCCAAATGTTGCAGGGACAGCACCTCATATTTCACTTGGGAATCCTGCAGGCCAATGGTATCAATGTGGACTTCACAAGCTTCAAAATCTCCCCTCCCCTGACCACATCTCAAAACCAGCCCAGCTCGACCCCACCTCCCTAACCTGTCTGTCCTTTCTCCCACCTATCCACTCCTCCCACCTCAAGCCCCACCCCCACCTCCTACCTACCAGCCTCATCCCACCTCCTTGACCTGTCCACCTTCCCTGGACTGACCTACCCCCACCCTAACTCTCCACCTACACTCACCTTTACTGGCTCCATCCCCGCTTCTTTGACCTGTCCGTCTCCTCTCCACCTATCTGCTCCTTTATCTATCTTCCAGCTGCCTCCCCCTCTCCCACCCTATTTATTTCAGAATCCCCTTCCCCTCCCCCATTTCTGAAGAAGGATCCAGACCCACAACGTCAGCTTTCCCGCTCCTCTGATGCTGTTTGGCCTGCTGTGTTCATCCAGCTCTACACCTTGTTATCTCAGCTTCTCCAGCATCGGCAGTTCCCACCACCTCCCATAGCAATCAGCTTTCCCCGAATTCAGGATTGCACAAAAACAATTGTTGAAACAACCATTGCAATCACAGCAAACAGTAAAATGGCAAATCATCATCTCAAAGGGCTTGCATTGATCAATCAAAAAGATCATTCAGAAATTTTATTCCTTTCTGACAGAAATCTGATGCAACCGAAGGAGCAGATTAAATCAACATGTTGCAGTCATGGAGCTGTACAGAATGGAAACAGACCCTTCGGTCCAACTTGTCCATGCAGACCAGATAACCTAAATTAATCTAGTCCTATTTGCCAGCATTTGGCCCATATCCCTCTAAACCCTTCCAATTCATATACCCATTCAGATTCCTTTTAACTGTTGTAATTGTACCAGCCTCCACCACTTCCTCTGGCAGCTCATTCCATACATGCACCACCCTCCGCATGAAAAAGTTGCCCCTTAGTTCCCTTTTAAATCTTTCCCCTTTCACCTTAAAACATACGCCCTCTAGTTTTGGACTCCCCCACTCCAGGGAAAAGACCTTATCTGTTTATGCTATCCATGCCCTTCATGATTTTATAAACCTCAACAAGGTCACCCCTCAGCCTCCAACACTCCAAGGAAAATAGCCCCAGTCTATACATAGATAGTAAGAACTGCCGATGCTGGAGTCAGAGATAACACCATGTGGAGCTGGAGGAACACAGCAGGCCAGCCAGCAGAGGAGCAGGAAAGTTGACGTTTTGGGTCGGGATCCTTCTTCACACTGTTATCCCAGTCTATACAGTCTCTCCCTATACCTCAAACCCTCCAACTCTGATGACATCCTTGTAAATCTTTTCTGAACCCGTTCAAGTTTCACAATATCCTTCCTATAGCACCTGCACACAATATTCCAATAGAGGCCTAACCAATGTCCTGTGCAACCACAACATCACCGCCTAACTCCTATACTCATTGCACTGACCAATAAAGGCAAGCATATCTAACGTTTTCTTCACTATCCTGTCTACCTGCGACTCCACTTTAAGGAACTTTGAACCTGCACTTCAAGATCTCTTTATTCAGCAACACTCCCCAGGACCTTGCCATTAAGTGTCTAAGTCCTGCCCCGATTTGCCTTTCCAAAATGCAGCACCTCACATTTATCTACATTAAACTCCATCTACCACTCCTCGGCCCATCGGCCCACCTGATCAAGATCCTGTTGTACTCAGAGGTAACCTTCTTCACTGTCCACAACACCTCCAATTTTGGTGTCATCTGCAAACTTACTAACCATACCTCCTCCATTTACATCCAAATCATTTACATAAGTGACAAAAAGCAGTGGACCCAGCTCTGAACCTCGTGGCACACTGCTGGTCATAGGCCCCCAGTCTGAAAAGCAACCCTCCACCACCATCTTCTGCCTTCTACCTTTGAGCCAGTTCCGTATCCGAATGGCTAGTTCTCCCTGTATTCCATGTGATCTAACTTTGCTAACCAGTCTACCATGAGGGACCTTTTTGAACGCCTTACTGAAATCCACATAGATCACGTCCACTGCTCTGCCCTCAATCCTCTTTGTTACTTTTTCAGAAAAAGTCAATCAAGTTCGTGAGACACCATTTCCTATGCACAAAGCCATGTTGACTATCCCTAATCAGTCCTTGCCTTTCCAAATACATGTAAATCCTGTCCCACAGGATTCCCCTCAACAACTTGCCCACCACCGATGTCAGGCATACCAGTCTATTGTTCCCTTTCTAGTTGTCCTTTCAGCCATTCCTTATGGACAAATGTTCTAGACCCTATGAAGGTCATCAACAGGCTGCAGCAACCATCCAAATTCACATCTGCTTGCTTATTGCCAAGAGATCAGCACAATGCTTATAAATTAACTTAGTTTCAACATTATTTGCATTAGCCAACGCTAAATGATGTGAATCAGCTGGTATAAAAGTAAGCATCACCAGTGAGGCTGTTCCACACAGCCAAAAAGCTTCGCTGGAGGATTCATGGTTATAATGTTATGTGATCACAGCAATACCTCAAAGTTCTAAATAGCATCATTGAGTGTACCAAAAGCCAACAAACAAAATAGTATGTAAATTCTGTGATTAGTTGAGCTCAATCTATTATCGTGACATCGATAACTTGGGCTGTTTTAACACAAATTCATGCCTGACACTGTCAAGTTCTGAATCAAACACTTTGGAGCCAGAATTCAGCATTGCATGAATATTTATATTCATTCACCCAACTCCTCTTCTAGCAAGTTAAATGGCTTCAGTGTACATGATCTCAATCCTGAAGGAAGAAAACTCCTGATGTGCCTCGGAGGTCCAAATGTTGGATACTGCATGGAAGATTTACTCCAAATCTCAGATTGGGACATATACCAGTGTGTATGGTAATTTTTGATCTACACATCAGGAAGTTACACATTTTTAAAATGTTATACCAGTGATTATCCCTCTCCTCCAATGAAATGCCTACATTTCACTCAAAGTAAGTTTCAATAAACCTGCATGAATTCTACTTAATTATGGATGAACAGAACATATTGCCAAACCCATTTGGAAATAAGGTCGAGGATATTGCCGATACTTTAAACTGATACTGTGAAAAACTTCTTAAAAAAGTATAATAAAAATTCTTTTGCTGGTCTGAAGTTATTGCCAAGACTGCAAAACAATGCAATAAGCAAATGCAGCATTTCTCATGAATGGCAGAGATTCAGAGTTAGAATTGTCATGGAGTGGTGTCAATTTTGTAAGCAAAAAGGATCAAAGATTCATTATGTGTGATTAGTCCAAACCTTGCCACAGGCAAAGACAGTATTTCACCTTGTCCTAGTGCTCCAGCAAGGAAGGAACCATTGGATGGAGGCAGGAGAGGAGAATACTTGGATTCTGATCCCTAAAAATTGTCCAGTAATTTCTACTCGCCACACACTATCAAGATAAATGTTCAGCTATGATGCCTTCACAGAAGAAAAGCCAGCCTACACAGTCATTCTAAAACTAAAACATCAGTAATGGTCACTCAAATGTATTTGCATGAATTCAGTGTCCCTTTAAAAATCGAATACTAAATAACTTGGTGCACAAAATAGCATACCACTTCATTAGAAGTAGCTTTTGATCTCATGAAGCCACAGTCTGTGGAACAGTGCATTTTTTTTTCCCCCCTGTTCCAATAGATTAAAAGCAAACCAAACTAAACCATCAAACATCTCTAAGATCTCATCAGTATGTTTATAGCTACTTACTCAGGAATTTACCCTCTGGCTTTATCTGGAACATATCCAGTAAGCTCTTAAACCAATGTTTAGATGTAGTCAGCTCATAAAAGATAGGGCATAAACTTTAACTTGTGATAACAATCAACTTTTCATGTCTTTCCTTAAATAGATGTGATCAAATTCCATCCAGTCATAAAAATAGATTTAAAAACCTCACACAAAATGGGGATGAAGTTAGGCACAAGTGGAGAAGCAAAACATTCCAAAGTGGATTTGAGACCTGTTACAGGCCATACCCAACATGGAGTTTGATGGAAATCAATGGAACTGAAAGTGGTACAGAGAACATAACAGCTAATAAGATAGGGGTACGGCTCATTACCTAACCTAGGCCAAGTCTAATTGCTCACGCTAGATCCTTTCTTCACACAAGGGAAAGGCTTAACAGAAGGAAATATTATTTCTGATAAGGGTTCAATGAATTATATTTCAGCTCATCTTGCAAATTTCTGTACTTTGTGTAATCAAATCTCAAAGTAGGTTCATTTTGCAATACTGGCCTGAGTGCACATTGTTTGAATATGAAATAAAACGTCTTGTCTGATAAGTAATAAGCTTTGCCAAATCATTAATGTCAGAAAGGATTTCTAGAGGATTCATCAGAATTTTGTAAATTCTATAGCACAGAAACAGGCTATTTGGGCCAGCAAACCTACGCCAAACTGTATTGTCCATACAAGCTGCCGTCTGCCTTTCATTATCCATCAAAAATGAAACAATGTTGAAACAGCCATTTTACAAAATGCAATATTCTCTTTGTCTTTGTCTTTGTTTGTTACAACCCCTACTGGGGCACCACCATCCTGAAAGAGCTTCCAGTTATTTTACTGTAGAAATTGCCCCAGGCCCGCCAAAGTAATGAACGGTATTGAAGTAAGTCCGTTGAAAGACATCAAGAGGTCTTGATAAACACAATAATCAACATGCCTTTCCAATCCAGAGCCACAACCAATGAAGCCCAATAGGATGTTAAACTGCAGCAACTTGTAAAACCGTTTTTAAAACAAAGTGAGTAGTTCCTTGGTTAGATGGCACCTCCAGCACTGTGTCAGTTCTGATCAGTGAGACGTGAAACAAACATTCAACCTGTAATGTAGTTTACAGAAGAGCCAATAGGCACATCCCCCAACCCCCACCCCAGGTGATGCCAAAATTAGTGGTACAGTGGACAGTGAAGAAGGCTAAGATTACAAAGAGTTCTTCATCAACTGGGTTAATGGGCTGAGGAGTGGCAGATGGAATTTCATTTGGATAGACGTGAGGTATTGCATTTTGGTAAAACAAACAAGGACAGGACTTATACATCAAATGGTGGGGCCCTGGGTAGTGTCGAGAACAGAGAGACCTAGGGGTTCAGGTAAATAATTCTTTGAAATTTATATCACAGGTAGACAAGGTGGTTAAGAAGGCTTTTAGCACACTTGCCTTCATTGTTCAGCCCTTTTGGAATATAGGAGTTGGGATGTCATATTGAGATGGTACAGGACGTTGATGAGGCCTCTTCTGAGGTATTGTGTGCAGTTCTGGTTGTCCTGCTATAGGAAGGATATATTTAAATTGGAGAGTATTCAGAAAAGATTTATCAGGATGTTGCCAGCAATGGAGGGTTTGACTTCTAGAAATAGGCTGGGCTGTTTTCCACTGGAGGTTGGAGGTCGAAGGGTGACCTTACAGAGGTTTATAAAAATTATAATGGGCATGGATAGGGTGAATAGCAAGGGTCTTTTCCCTAGGATTGGGGAGTTCAAAACTAGGGGGCATATTTTTAAAGATGAGAGGAGAAATTTTATTTTTAAAAAAAAGGACATGGGGGCAAGATCTTTATTTTTTGTACAGTTCATGTATGGGATGAACTACCAGAGGAAGTAGTGAATGCAGTTAAAATTATAACATTTAAGAGACATTTAGGATAAGGAAAGGTTTGGAGGGATATGGGCCAAATGCAGGCAAGTTGGACTAGTCTAGTTTGGGAACATGATTGGCATGGACTAGTTGGACTGAAGGGTCTGTTTCCATGTTGTACGACTATGTCACATGTACGATGCTGGCATTCTAAAAGGATTATCATAGCAGGGTATTTAAATATCTCTTGCAAATTAAAATGTTGCATTAAGCATGAACTGAAAGCTTAGCTGATCATCCACAACAAAACATGATATCAACATCAAGGGTGCATGCATTACATCCTGCCTGGCAACAAAGATTTAGAGTGGACAGCCACCTGTCAGAAAAGGCAAAGATAAGCTTTCAAAATTTTCTTCCCTTTAAACTATTCGTGGGTTAGGAGGACCAGTAATATTCAAAAGGAGTCTTTGAGCTTTTCTATCTGCAGCCAACCCCAATATTATAAAAGGGAAACCACCACCATATCCCAATTCAAATAGAATCATCCAGGAACCCCTCTATCAATCAAGAGCAGGTACCATGCCCGAGGACCCAGGAAAAGTTCCACTAACCAAATTCCTTCTCTTGCCCATTGGCAAGGAGTCATGCAAAAGTCCAGGAGATCTTATATAAGAGGTGTTCCTGCTGTTAAGGTCAATAGGGTACTACAACCCCATCCTATCCACATACTGACAAACTATTGTGTTCATACTGAGTGCTTTTTGCTTACGTTTAATATTTAGCAAGCTTGTTACTGCCAGGTCTGGAAAACCATAATATTCCTTTTGGTTATAGCATTATATAAATCACGTGTAAAATGAGAACGAGGCCACTTATATATAGAGTGAAGATTAGTTCTCGAGAACAAAAATAAAAAAAAAGTTTTTATATTGTGCTTTAAAAAGCAATTTTAAAAAGCCCCAAAGGTGCTTTACCAAAGTATTATAGAATATTAATAAAAGACAAATTGCTAGAGCTGGCATGATGGCATCTGCACAGAGACAGAAACAGTTACCTTTTCAAGTCCAGTATGACTCCTTCAGAAAAGGTTCAGAACTGATCAATTCTGAAGAAGAGACTGCTCAGACTCAAAACCTTGAACTTTCTCTCTTTCTCCGCAGGTGCTGCCAGACCTACTGAGTTTCTTCAGCACTTTGTTTTTAAATTCAGATCTCCAGCATGTGTGGCATTTTGCTTCAATATAGAACAAAATCTGTCACCAAGCCATAAGGATATTTTAGGAGAAATGACGCTAAGCATTGTAAGAGAGGTATGTTTTAAGGAGTGTCCTAAAAACAGAAAACAAGATCAAGAGGTTAGGGTTAGGGAAATCCAGAACTTTGGGCCTAGGCAGGTGAGAATGCAGCCACCAATAGAGGAAGATTGAAACTGGGGACATTCAAGAGTCCAGATGTTTTGGAGAGTTATGGGGCTACAGAAGATTAGAGGCAGAGAGGGAGAGACAGAGCCTGAGGGGACAGGAAATGGGTAGAATTTAAAAACAAGACGAGAATCTTCAAAATCAAAATATTGCCCGATTGGTAGGCAATGTAGATTAGCATACACAGGGCGACGGGTGATGGAGTTTGGTGGAAGGTAAGGGCCAGGCAGGAGAGTTGGGACAATCTTAAGTTTTCAGATGATAGAATGTCAACCATGAGTGTGTGTTGGAATATTAGAGCTGACTCAAAAGCATTAAGAACAGCTTAAGAAGCAGACAGGTGAAGACAGGTGAGGCCACGAAGGTGAAAATAGGCAGTCTTAGTGATGGCACAGTTGCGTGGTCAGAGCTCATCTGAATACCAAATATGACACCAACGTCACCAACAGACTGGGTGAAGCTCAGACTGTAGAAAGATAGAAGGTATAGTCAGTGGGTGAGGAACTGTGGAATGAGGATGGAAAACAATGGTTTCAGCCTACTCAATATTTAATTGAAGGAAATAATTCACCATGTCATTGCCACACTTACCTGTGGCACTGTTCTTCCTGTGAGTGAACAGTACTGTGAGACTTGCTACTGCAGTCACAGGTAGATTGATAGTGATGTTTTAGCCAGTACCCTTGCAAAGTATTGAGGACATTACTATAATAGAGTGTGAATTTGTGTTAACAGCTTGATGTTACATAATGATATCACTGTGATATTGTGCTGCTGACACTGGAATAGTACATTCACTAGCCTTAGGAGGCAGGTAGAGAAAAAACATAAAAGTCTTAAACTATCCCACAAGCTTATTATCATTGCTAGAGCTTCGTTAACTTGCTGCTACCCAATTAAAAGCTATTGATACATAAAAGACAATTTTAAAATAATAATTGGCAGAACTACTGAAAGCTTCAGTATTTATTGGTTATCATGGGAACACTAGCTTAATGTCAGCTAAATTATTCTGAGATAAAGTCCAAAATAAAAGTGTTTTAAAAGCTGCAATACATTAAAAGCTTTAAATTTGATAGGAGTTAATGTTTAATACAGTTAAAGTTCAGAAATATAAAGATGTAAGATATATGTAAGGTGTATTTTGTGCAGGGACATGCCACTTGTTAAGCAAAATCAGCATTAATGAAGGGTTCCACCATTTTGTTGTGAGCAATGAGACTTTATAGAACTACAGCTGCATTTACCTCCTGATGTGATCAGTCGAAACTATGATAAAAACAGAATGAGATGTAAAAAATAGTCAAAACAAGGTACTTGATAGTTAAAATGATACATTGAGTACCTAGTAAATACTAAATGAAAGATGAAAATAAAAGGAGATGCATTTCTCAGTTTTGTTGCCACTCAGCCACAATGAATAAGACTCAGCATCTCTGAACATGGTGCTCTCCTAGTTTCACACTGAGCAATAAAATCTACTCTAATCAGTATATTTAACACAAACAAATTTATTAAGTATTAACTTTTATTTGTATTGATGATGTGAGTTGAAGAATCTCTCAAGCAAATGTCAAGGCCAGAACACAATTAAACTCCATGTACAGTATTAAATTAATCTGAAAAGAATGAAGTGCTGAAGTCCAGAGGATTAGTTTCCACAAATAAATATAGGTTTAGATCAGAGACCTCTGTTATTGGTCCCTTTAGAACAATAAAAGTGTATGTTGCTCAATCAATAATTAAAACAATTGGAGACTGAAAGCTGAAATCTGAAAAGATGTGCAATTTAAAGAAATAAAATGAGCAGTGTAAAAGGAATAGACAATGCATTAAAAAGAGCTCATGAAAATTTTATTGCTGCAATGAAAATAGCACAAGTACTTTAAAATCAAGAGTTATTGCCTTGTTAAGGTTTAAAGTGTAATATAAAAGAAAGGACAATTCCATTATCAGTGTATTCATTTCCACTAGTGTTTGATTTCTAATCATTGATAAGTAGTAAAAAGTTGTCTGGTAGTATTAGCAAAACCTATTTAGACAACAGTTGTCAGCAGTTTAGAAGTATTAAGCCATGTTACGAGCTCTTTTTACTTCTCTCCCCTGTCATTTGCTTTTAACTAACATTTTGCTTCTATGTTCTACTTAACGTCAACTGCACCCCCAAACTTATTTCTCATTTTTGTAAAATTTCCCTTAAATTTTAATTATTCACAACAAACTAAGTTAAATTTATCTTATAGAGAGTCATACATCATGGAAACAGACGCTTTCATCCAATCAGTCCATGCCGACTATGTTCCCAAACGAAACTAAATCCACCTGCCTATGCTTGGCCTATATCCCTCCAAACCTTTCCTATTCATGAACTTATCCAAAAGTCTTTCAAATATTGTAACTGTACCTGCATCCACCACTTTCTCTGTCAGTTCATTCCACACAGGAACAACTCCGTGACCCCAACTTCCTTTTTAAAACTTCCTCCTGCCATCTTAAAACATATGTCCCCTAGTTTTGAACTCCCCCACCCAAGGGAAAAGGCCCTTGTCATTCACCATATCTGTGCCCCTCATGATTTATACACTTCAATAACGTCTCTTATGTCAAAACTCTTTTAGCATTATCATTTCATCTGAAGTTAGTTTTTAATATCTAGGTTATCTTCAATTGTAGCATGCAATGACTTAGAAAAACATTTCTGTAAATTATTCACAGAATACATTTTTCTATAGGACTGTGTTCACAGAATTTTACTTCAGTGCAAAATACACCATTCAAACAATACAACAGAATGACCAAAAACTTAAAAGCACATGCATGGAATTGGAAGTATATTCCAAGATAACATGTTAAAAAAAAAATCTGTGGTACTTCATTAAATGCCAAACAAAAGCAATAAACAGTAGCCAAATGTCGATTACTATTTCTTCAGGTTTCACTCCATTGCTAGACTAAGGTAATACATTGCTCTGATTAAAAAAAAAAGTCAAAATCTGTTAATGACAAAAACATTTAATGCTCCTTCCTACTTCATAGGTTAAGGTCAAGCTTAGACTGACCTTTATAAAAATAAACCTGTCATTTAAACCCTGATACTGACTAAATGCAATTGTATTGCTTTTCCATGTACCTTGCACCGGAGATTAAAATGGTCATAAAAAAAGTTGTCAAGCACTCCAGCTCATCTTCAACAATGTTTTCTAAATATCTTTCCACAAGAAAGTTTAAACAGAACAATATATTACTAACTTTGAAATGGGACTCAAATTAACCCCATTCTTCAGAACAGTTCCTTTGTCATTTTAAATGAGGACTTGTCTCTTGATAATCATTGATTTGAGAGAAGACACTCTGCCATTTTCATTACCTATAATCAGATCCTCAAAAGAGGTCATCTTTGTTTAACAAGTACATTTGGTTTAAGGCAGCATGGTGGTTCAGTGGTTAGCACTACTACCTCACAGTGCTAGGAGCCTGGGTTCAATTCCAGCCTTGGGTGACTGTGGGGAGTTTGCACATTCTCCCCACGTCTGCATGCATTTCCTCTGGGTGCCCCAGTTTCATCCCACAGCCTAAAAGATGTGCAGATTAGGTGGACTGGCCATGATATAGTGTCCAGGGATCTGCAGCCTTGGTGGGTTAGCCATGAAAAAGAGGTTGTGGGGAAAGAGTAGGGGGCTGAGCCTAGGTGCAATGCTCTTCAGTGTGGATTCAAATGGTCTCTTTTCGCATTGTGAGGATTCTGTAATATGGCTTGTTGGGTGGAACTTCAGTGGGACAAATAGACAATAATTAATTGATTCTTGTTATGCCCCACACCCAATTTCCTTTTATATTGACTTCAGCAGGCAATTAAAAGACAAAATTAGACAGGGTGCGTAATACATGGCCAATCTGGTATTGCCTGTTCTATGATCCAGCAAAACTGAAAATTTGGATGGTTATAATTGCTGCATGTAACTGTGAAATAATTCTAAAACACTTTGTTCTGGAACACGCCAAAGTGGGTGACTCAGACAGCCAGGGATTGTTGTTTGTACTCTACTTACCCAACTGTAGGTCTAATGGAGACAGGATTGTTATTAGCTGGAGTTTCAGAAAAGAAAGCACCCTTTGACACAAATACAAATCTGACAATATATGTGGAAAACAGGTGCAGCGAATTTAGATCACTACCAGTTTGACTGCCAGTTTTTGTATAGGACATGCTCCATGGATTTGAACGATTGTCAGTTTCAGTGAAAATATTCTAAAACAGATTCCAATTTCTTTTCAGGATGGTTAAAGTATTACGTGCATCACATTCATTTGCATCAGTGTAACCATTCTGTTTGAAATTGAACGTACACAGAGGCAGACTGTGGAGTTTCTGCCTTCGTAAATGGGCAAGTCCATATTTACAATCCAGATGGATTGTCTGCAGAAAGAATAAGATTAAGATCAAAGAAGCAGCAGCTCCTTTTATGGAAGAAGACCTTTTTTCTGCAATTTTAAGTTTACAAAATACGTTGGGAGTGAATCCAAATTGTAATAGGTGGGCTCAAAACAAGACCAGATAAATAGGTGTAAATCAGATTAGGCTGAGCCATCAGAAGTCAATTGTAATTGTTGTCCCAATTCTCCAAATACAGTTGTGATCTTGTTACAGACACGAAAAGACTTGGAAACATCAGCTAAGAATTTATCAAAGAATTGAAGTGCTCAAATTGGTCTTTAAATTATGTCTATCACTTGCTAAATTAATTTGAAATTGAACAATAGTGGTCTTCAAGTTGCAAAATGATAGCATGAAAATAAGATGATAAAGATAAATGTGTAGAAGCTTAAACAGTGTTGGAAATAGATGACCATTTGGCAAAGAATAAGATAACTCCATAACAGAGACATATTACTGGCATTCTGAAAAAAATCATAAGCTTGGAATTAAACTTCAGCAATTTATTTTCAGAACCCTAAGCCCACTTCATTTGAGCATTGGAAATATGATTACATCTTTTGGGTCTGCTTCACTATTCAATTACATCATGGTTCAGTTCCCTTTACTAACTTTCACTCCATTTCCCGTGATGCATATTGCTATATGGAGTATCACAGTTTGGAAAGCTAATTTTCCCAACATCCACATCATTTAGAAAGAAAATTCCAGGTTTCAATTACAATTTGTGCTGAAGAGCTTCCTGATTTTGTTCCCGAATAACTTCATTCTAATTTCAAGAATGAGATTACATTCCTTGTTCTTGATACATACACCAAAAAGCACATTCTCTTTGTACCTTGGAGAGTGTAGAGCACAGGAATGGTCCTGTTGGACCAGTTAAGTATAGTTCACACAAGCCTTCTCAAAATCAACTTCGTCTAGCCACATCAGTATATTCCTTTCTCAAGCGTGTGCTCATCCAGTTTTCCCTCGACTGTATCTGAGCTGCTTGCCTCACTATTTCATCATAATCTTGATCAGGTGACCACTCAATCTTCTCTTTTCTGAAAAGGACATCTCCAGCATATTCAGCCCTTTTGCAAAATATCACTCCTCCAGCATTAGCTGTTTCTCCAGCACTTACTGCATTGCTACTTTTTCCCTTTTATTGTATGAAGAGAATGGTCCATAGTTTTTCAAAGCAATTGAACAAAGATACAGTACAATTTTAACAAACTCTATTTTTCAATCCTTTTCCTCTGGAAATTAAACGCAATGCTTGATTTTGATTTTTTCAAAAATTAACTTATTAAACTAAAATGAGTGCTGTTAGCAATTTAAAACCACAAGAAATAGAATGAGTAGGTTGTTTGGACTTTCAAGCTTACTCTGCCATTTGATAGGCTTTTGGCTGATCAGACGTTGCTCACATCCACTTTCCTGCGTTTTCTACTGGATTCCCCTGCTGATCAAGAATCTATCAATCGATTGATTTCAGCCTTAAGCATATATAAAGATACTGCTACCACAGCTCCCTATGTCAAGGAGTTCCAAAGACTCAATCCTCAGAGAACAAATTCCTCATGTCAGTCTTAAATTGGCACCCCTTTCTTCTGAGACTATGTCCTAGATTCTCTCATTAAGAGAGACTCTCTCTGTATTTACCCTGTCAAGCCCCTGAAGAATCCTCTTTTCCAATTAGATTAGCTCTCATTCATCTAAAATTGTACCCTCAAATCATTGAGTTCCTCTACCTCATTTATTTAAATCAGCTGCATTCTAATTGTTCGACCAAAGGGCACCATTTTACTGGAAGCAGAAAAAAAAGCCATCAAGCCTCACTCTTTGGCCTCAGAGGCCTGTAATATTACCATTCAGTCCACAGCCCAGCCTGTGGAGCATAATGTGATGAGCTCATTTCTTTTTCCAGAAAGTACACAGAAAGAGCTCTGTGATCCAGAGCCTGAAGGAAGAAGGTGGCTCAGTACAGCCACTGCAGTCTGATATTTTGAGGACCAGCAAATACTTTTATACCCGACTGTAAAACATGAAGTCAACAAACAACATAGCCTTCTATTGTTCCTCTTTTCTATGTCTGACGACACAAAAGCGGGCAGCATTGTAGACAGGGTTGACAACAAAACAAAATTATAACAGGATACTGATAGGTTAGGTTAATGGGCAAAACTGTGGCAGATGGATTTAAATAGAAGCAAGTGTGAGGCTATCCATTTCAGAATGAGAAAGGATAGATTGGAGTATTTTTCAGAAGGCACAAAGTTAAATTACAGCGGATGTCTAATGAGATTTGGGGTTCCAGTGCATAGCTCTTTAAAATGCCAGAAAATAATCAAGACTAATAGAATGCCAACCTTCATATCTAAAGGGCTGGAGTACAAGGATGCAAACATTGTGCTGCAGTCATACAAAACCCTAGTTAGACCTCACTTAGAGCACTGTGAGCAAATCTGGATGTTTTGGCCCGGGATGAAGTTCAGCACAGCTTTACAAGGATGATACTTGGATTTCAGGGGGTTAAGTTACGAGGGGAGGTTAGACAAGTTAGGCCTTTATTCTCTAGAATTTAGAAGGCCAAGGGGTGATCTAATTGAGGTCTTCAGGATACTAACAAGGAAAGACAGGGTAGGTAAAATAAATAATTCCCACTGGTTGAAGATTCTAGAACCAGGAGGCATAGTCTAAGAATTAGGGCCAGACCACCTGGAAGAGATAGTAGAAAGCACTTCTATATGCAAAAATAAGTAGAGTTTTGGAACGCTTCCTCAAAACAGCATTCAATGCTATTTCAATTGTTAGATTTAAATCTGAGATGGATAAATATATTAAGCAAGGGTATCAAGGTATATTGGTCCATGGCAGCCATGGAGTTAGTCCATAGATCAGCCTTGATCTTATTGAATGGCAGTGTAGACTTGAGGGGCTAAATGTCCTACTCTTACTCTTATGTTCTAGGTCTTAGATAACAGTGTGTAGGAGAGTCTGGACTAACCGCTAACTCTGAAGGAGCTGATAATCGGTGTCAAGTCCTTCGAGATGAGCAAAACTCTCAGAAGCAAAGGCTTACTGGCCAATTTGCATTAATCTCCGAGGGGCTTGATTGGCCAAGAACTGCTGGAGGTGTACAAAAATATGCTTCTGGTTGGCAGCATATCCAAATCTATGAGGAAAGACACCATCAACCTCATCTGCAAGTAGAAGGGGAGGAGGGGAAAATTAGAAATTGGAGATCCACCCGAGTGCTGAATGTGGACTACAAAATTCTGTCTGAAGTCATTATCAATCAGGTGGACTCTACTCTGCTGGTGGCAATTCATCCTGACCAGCCCTGAACTGTACCCAGCAGGAAGATCTGAGAGGCTCACCCTACTCACTGGTACAATAGTCAATGGGCAAGAAAGGTGGGTGGATACCTGTCTCATCAGCCTGGACCAGGAGATGGCCTTTGACGGAATACTGCTCACCTTCATGATGGTTGTATTCTCATAAATTGAGTTTTTGGAGAGAATCTGCAAATGGTTAAAACTGCTCTACACAAACTCTTCTCAATGGGTGAGAATCAGGAAGCTTTCTAATCAAATCTGGAGTCAAGCAGAGCGATCGTCTCGCCCCTGTTGTTTTCATGGGTTGTATAGAATACTTGACCGAGACCACTGGGAAGGATATAGGCATTTCAGCTTGAAGCAGCAAATAGCTGACAATTTTTATAAATAACAAGTAATTTGTTTGAAAAAAAATCAATACATTGTAATGTATTTGCCAATTACACATCTCTTATAAGCCTATTAAAATGTCCTGGTTATGACACATTCTTTTGTATTAATGGTACAATTCAATTTCGTACCATCCACTAATTTTTAAGTTATACTTTTGATTAAAGCCCACATCATTGATGTATATAGTACAGCAGCCCCAATCCTGATCCCTGTGAAGTGTCACTCCTTTTATGGTGTAAGCCAACAATTTAACACAGTATTTGTTTTGCAACCAGTTTGCTTTTGCTATCCTTTCTGCCGCAGGTCCCCTGACGCCACGTGCTGGCCTTAGTCATGGGTCTATGATGCAATACCATATCAAAGACTTTTTAAAAAATATATTTAGATTACTACATTAACCTTGAGCACTCTTATTTCTTCAATAAGGCTTGCCAAGCCTGGCCTCTCTTTTTGAAATCAATGCTGACTATTGATATTTTTAATCTCTAGATTGTTCTTCCATTGCATCTTTGAGAAAAGATTCTATTATCTTTTCTACTGGTACACATTGAGCTAACTAGTTTATAGTCCCTGGGATATGCGCTATCTGCCTTTTTAAGTACAAGGATATCAGCTAGCCTATAGAGTGCTTTTAAAACACCTCAAGATCGCCTCCTTCAGTTTTCATACTCATATTAAACCCTCTTTGCTCTAATATATTTCGAACGAATCTGCGCTGTACCATATTCATGGTGCAATACATTCCTTCCAAAGTGCAGTACAAACTGAATGCAGTACCAGACTGAGCTTGACCATGGCTGCTCACACCTGAAGCACATTTTTCCCCTTGTATTCCAGCTCTCAAGATAAAGGCTGATTATCTTTTGTAACAATCAAGACAATGGACTATCTGTTAGGTCTTAGTGATTTATGTACTTGGATGCATGGGAGCACCACAACCTGTAAGGTTCCCTCAAAGCCACACACAGTCTTGACTTGAAACTATATGGTCATCCCTTCACTGTTACTGGTTAAAATCTTGCAACTCCTTTGCCAACAGTTTCATGGGGTACCTACACCACATGACCAGTAGTGATTCAAAAAGGCAGCTTTCAAGGGCAATTAGAAATGAGAAACAAATGCTGGCCTAGCCAACATTGCTCATACACCACAACAGAATTAATAAAGAAACTTGTTCTTCCATCACTTCTAGTTTCTCACCAGTTAAGGAATGCTGTGATTTATCTTCGAGTCCAATGTAGATGACTTCATACTTGCTGTCATTGAACTCTATTCAGCTTTGTTTTATGCAACCTTCTGGTCCCATCTACATTATTTTATATGATATACACACTTGGATATTTGAATCCTCATTAACACAGTGCCTTTCTAGCAGCACCACACAAACCTACCTCACCTCACTGGAGGAGACAGCACTAGAAGTGGTGTTACAAAAATGAATTACTGACTCCGTTCCTTCAGATGACTTGTTAAAAATATGCAGCAAATGTGAAATCTCAGAAAAAGCTTCTGGAAAACATCACTTTACACTTTTAGCCAATAAGATAAATGTACCCATTACTTCCATTTTCTTTCAGTTTAGTTTGGACAATCTCTAATTCAGCGTATTTCTCATCCTCAACATGAGTCCAAAAAAGCTGCACTTTGTATAAACATTGGACACCCTGTGCCATTACCAACCTGCTAAAGGCCAGCAAACTGTTTACTCACAGAATTTTGCTTTCTCTATAAAACAGTCACAAGATTAAGTGCAAAATCAAATCCAACTTTTGCATTTCTTTGAAGAGACACATCCACATGATGACGAGGTCATGAATAAGAAGTCACCAGAAAGTAAGCTGCAGATGCAAACTGATACCCTTACCTTCATAACACAGCATGCTTAAGTTACAATGCCCTAAACCTGTCTCAATTACAACACTTTCCTGTTTGCTAGTCATTTCTGGCCTCTTATTCTTCTCTTCTCCATTTGCAGCCATTAGTTATCATTACCAACCATTTTCAAAGACAGAAGACAGAAAAGAGATAAAGTAGAGATTAAAGGGAGAAAGAAGGTATAAGAGGAGAAGAGGAGCAAAAACATAAAGTGAGGACAGAGGAACGAAAAGGTACAGAGAAAACATTAACAGTTGGTGAGAAACCATGCAAGTACTTTTCTTTCATAGTACCATTATTTGGAGATCAAAGTACACAACTGAAACTTTCAAAGGCACTCAGAATTGTTCGATGCCTGCATCAAAAGTCTCACCCAGTATCAATAACGATGAGTATTCCTAGGAACAACCAGTAAGGCATCTTCCGAGTAATTAATTTGTCTACATAACCCGAGGCCTGAACTGGGTTTGGAACTTTCACAAGTACTTTCTATTCATTAGCTGTACACCCATAGCTGTTTATGAAAACCAACTATTAAAAGGTTGACAGACATGTGATTTAGTGAAACAAGACATTATCCAGAAAGTAACCCCAAGCATTTTTGTAAAAAAAAACTGACAATTTGAAAATAATTTTTTTAAATTTAAAGAAAGAGCCTTCATGCCTAATTACTTCTTACTTTGGTTACACCCTCAGCTTGTGCCTCTTGTACTTACTATGTTATTCCAGTCATTTGGTTTGTCTCCAGCACCACCTAATTTTTAATTTTTTTGTAATTCTCTCTCTGGCTCATTTAAATCGAATTATAGGTCACCCTTCACTTGTTATTCAGCTATTGATGCTTTACTCATACTGTCTGACACCCTTGATCACCTGCGGAGACCTATTGTCGACACTCCACTCTCACTATCCATATGATCTTTTGACCTCGCTGCTTAGAAATTCTGTGCCTGTGTGCTTCCCCCTCACTTCACCTGACAAAGGGGCAACACTTCGAAAGCTCAGGATTTCAAATAAACCTGTTGGATTTATAACCTGGTGTTGTCTAACTTCTGGCCTTGTCTACCCCAATCCAACACCGGCAACTCCACATCATGACTAAGTGGGTAAAGGTATTATACTGGTGTGGCAAATAGCCATACAGGAAAAGGATATTATACTTCCATCTTCTAATTGTATCCATTCAGCTGAAACTTGCTAGGCTGGTAACATCTACTACAATAGCTTGGGGAAGAATACTGGAAATACACAAATTGGGGTTGTCCCTGCTCCTGAACAGTGGGACTTGTTAGAAACTGTCTAATGTTGGTCAAGTCAATGAAGAATTGGTATTGGCAGAAATTTTGCTGCATTTTTCCCTATTATTTTGACTCACTACAAAATCAATACTAAGTAACTACCATTCCAAAAGGGAGCAATAATTGGTACATAAAAATAACATTCCATAGGTGTAGGAAAGTTCCTTACTACACTGCAAAAGGAGAAATTGAAGTGAATGAACTATGGTCAGACATTCCGTGCCATCAGTGATTGACGCTCAGTTCATAGGAGAACCACCACTGGAGGCAAAGAAAGAGGCAAATTCACATTTACACATTAAACTCCCAACACCATGATTGTAAACAAAACTATGCAACTGGTCCCTGGATCTAATTCAGAGCCAATACTGCCAGGATGTACGCAGCACAAGTTGGGTTTTCAGTTGTTGCTGGGTCAGGAAGAGATATAGATGTGATTTGGAAATTATATTGCCAGGCAAAGGTACTGGATCCCACTAACTTAGAACATGACAATTTTAAAAATGTGGCAGGGGTGGGGAGAAGAAGGAGAAAAAGTAAATAGGAAACCGACCACACCCAAGAAATGGCCCATGAAACTTCCTGAGGAATTTGTTAATGCCCAGAGTGGGCAAGAGTGTAATTTTCAAATGGTGAAATTAAAAAAAAAACTGAAATGTCTGTTGTTGATATCAATGCAGGTGGAAGATAAAAATTATTTTTGATATTGAGAAGTTTCAGGAGCCAAGGAATCATGCACAAGAACATGTGCTTCCATGAGATTGTTGGCCTTGGTAAAGCTGTCTTTCTCTTAAACAAAAATCCAAAGATGTGCAGGCTAGGTGGATTGGCCATGCTAAATTGCCCATAGTGTTCAAGGATGCCTAGATTAGAGGTGGCGGGGGGATGGTCTGAGGGTCAGTGTGGACTTGTTAGGCCAAAGGGCCTGTTTCCACACTGTCGGGATTCTATGATATCTATGAAAACTACACCACAGCTGCTGTCTGACTTTCTACTCTTACTCTGCAGGCAGATCCTACTGGCTGGTTATGCTCAATGTAATGGGACACTGAGCTCACCTCAGGCCCAATTAGGGCACATTACATTTGAAGATGGCATTAAGAAGAGTGTCACGGGTTCAGGACCTGGAAATAATTAGGTTCCCATTCTGGTTTGCAAATAAAGCATATAGCATCAGAAAAATTACAATAAAAATGCACAGCATTTGGCTGAGCAGGATTCAGTTGGCCAAAAAAAAGTTAGCCACTTTAATTCCATTTTCCAGCTTTTGGTCTGTGGCCTTGTGGCAACAGAGCGTGCGTTTTGAAGATTATTTTTTAAAAAGTTAAAATATATGCCTGTGCCATTATCAGGCTACAAGAAGAAGACCCCTAACATTCTCAGCAGAAAATATTAAACCTCAACACCCCTCCAACAAATGTAATTTCCAAATCACATCTACATCTCTTCCTGACCCAACAACAACTGAAAACCCAACTTGCGCTGTGTACATCCTGGCAGTATTGGGTCTGAATTAGATCCAGGGACCAGTTGCATAGTTTTGTTCACAATTAAATATTCAATATCTGGGATATACTTTACTTAACCAAAATTGAAGAAAAATTATCTAACACCCTAGTTAATACACTAGGCATTGACAGGGACAGCAATCCAGCAGCATGCACTAGTTCTACTACCTGGACCCCATGGGCATACACAGCTCTTGTGCTCAACTTCAATACACTATGCAACATGTTTATTGTTGAATATAATTTATGACATACTGATAGAGTCAAAATACAAATACAATTCAACTAATGTCCTTCCTATCGTGGCATCGTTTACATGAAGAATCTTTCTGGGACAGTCCAAAGCTTATATTTTGTAAAACACTGGCCTGGACTTCTTGATCTACACTATCGGGGTAGAGACTTCCGTGCAGTGTCTGCTAATATAATAGTACTTTCCCCAGGTTATGTGTCATTTTACCAGATCACAATACTCGACAGCATTTGAAATGGTCGCTTCTCACGAATGACCATGGGTGCACAGCGAGTAAATCGAAAGTCTGGTGGGGGAGTTCCAATCCAGTTCAGTTCTGGGATTGCGCCATTAAATTAATAGCTCAGAAGATGTCCCATCAATTCAGCCTCGTGATACCAGTGGTTGATAGTATTCGGCAAGGCCTTTGAGGCAAACAAACATCAATTTTGTGAAAGAATGTTGTTTGGAAGTTTCAATTTTTTTTATCTCAAAACAATTGTTATGAATGAGAAACAGAGCTGAAAGAAAGCTGTTGTGAATGGCACGATTATTCATCTATACTTCACTAAAGGAGCTGACTCCAGAATAACACAATTTTGTTTTACTGTGTGGGTTTGATATATTTTAACTCCTTACAAATGATCAAGGCCGGACTTTAATGGAGAAAGAGTGCGCGCTCGGCCGGCGTTTACATCTGGCAATACAGCTGTTCTTTCATTGATAATGTCCCGTCTACAGCGTGAAGACGGTGGCAGTGAGACTCTCAGCCAGTGGGTAGGATTGGACTGGCTGGCCGGGAAAGCTAAAGGAAAACCACATCGACAGCGAAACACTAAAACCACAGTCTGAAGGGGATCGCCGCTAACCGTGACGGCATGATGCTGAAAACACACTGGCTTACGGAACCAAAACGGTTAAAATACAAGTGCTTACCAAAGTTTGCTCGTATTGGAGCGCCCCCCTGTTTGCCTCGACTCCAGCCATGTCTGAATCTGCCAGGGAAACTCACACTCCGTCAATTTCAGCAGCCCTGTGGAGCGCACCACTTGCCGGGGAGGGAGAGGGGAAACGCTGCCTTGTCAGTCCCCCCAACACAGCCCGGTATGAGAGGGCAGTCAGCCCCGGGCCATAGCTCCTCCTTCACAGTCAGCTCCCTTCACAACAGGCCGCCGCAAGGGGCTGCTGCCGCCACCACCAGTGTGACTGTGAGCGATCCGGAATGAGCCTACCTCACCCCTAGCCTCTTATCATGAAATGAAACACGACAGCACCGAGTTCCGGATATTTATAAGCAGCATTGCAGGAGGGACGTGCTGAGCACTTTGTGGTGGATTGAAGCAGCGCATATTCCCGGGCAATACAGTATAAATGTGTTTGTCATCACATTGTCATGATACCAGTGCATGGATCATTAAACCTGTTTTTTTTTAAAAAAATGTGATCTACTGCCTCTATTGAGAGTGGGGACGGCACGGCGACTTGTACCGCTCGCACTTGTGCTTAAGTCCTGAATTGCAGTGTCTCAGTGTGTTGCTGAGGCGCCTCCAATAATGATCCGACAGGCTGCTGTGTAAAGCAGCATACATCCGTATTTCGTCAAATTGAGCTGATTGACCACAAGCGCTGGATTTAAGGTCGATCCTTGTGACAGTTTCAAACTTGTGTTTTTATTTCAAAAATATACTTTATTCATTAAAATCATCTATAAGTTTATACAATGGTTCTAAATCAGTTCTTTAAAACAAACAGACGATTTGGAATTTTGACATTTCTTCTCTACAGTCACAAAAACAAAGACATTTTCTTGTTCTGCAACTATTTACACTTTGCTCCCTGTCTATTAACCAACTCTCTGTTCATTATCCCAATTTCATTTGCCAATTGGTCCTTTGTGTTACATCTTATCGAATAACTTTGGGAAATCCAGGTATGCTACATTTACTGGTTTTCCTTTATCTACTCTAGTAGTTACATCTTCAAATAGAATCATAGGGTTGAACAGCACAAAACAAACCCTTTCATCCAACTCCATTTTTAAAAAAATCCCTACAGTGTAAAAGAAAGCCATTGAATCCATTGCACTCCTCCAAACAGCATTCCACACAGACGCCCACCACCCCCCCCCCAACCCCCACACCATGCTATCCCTGTAACCCTGCATTTCCCATGGCTAATCCACTTACCCTGCACACATCCCTGGACACTATGGGCAATTGTCATGGCCAATCCACCTTACCTGCACATCTTTGGAGTGTGGGAGAAAACTGGAGCACTAAGAGGGAACCCACACAGACTCAGGAAGAATGTACAAATCCCAGTCACCGAAGGGTGGAATCGAACCTGCCTAGTGGCTGTGAGGCAGCAATGCTAACCACTGAACCATCATCAAACTTTTCAATTATAGTTTTCCTTTCACAAAACCATATTGACACTGTCTGATCACACAATCATTTTCTAAGTGCATTAAGACATTCTGAAGTATTCCTGGAAAAAAATTGTCAAAGCTTTTCATCTTGCACTCATCTGGACAATTCACAAGAAATACCAAGGTAAAGGGGAAACAATCTCCTTTATGCTGTATGAGAAGAAAGTTCTGCTTGGTTGGCAAGTGAATCCTGACTGATACCAGTTAGGTAATGACCAATAGTTAACTACCAAGCTTTGTTTAAAAATAAACTAGGCAGGTGGATTCTGATTGTTTAAGGGCATTGCCTTGAGAAGTGAACCAGAGAATGTTGTCATCAGCTTTGTTGAATTAGAACAGGTGCAGTATGTACATGTGCTTCTTGCTCCACAGTTGTCGAGTATCATCTCTGTACAAGTTGATTAAAAATATCTTTGCAAAGAATAGGGCCCTGTGTACAAGTGTATACATATTGCACAGCGAGCCCAAATGACAATCCTCAATTGGTTGTCAGCACAATCAGAATCATTTTACAAATGTTCAGTCATGAAAAACTTAAGCCAACTGATGTGTAGCTCCTCATTTTCATCATCTTCTTTCTTCAATTCACAATGGAAGACAATTTATCAACAGTTTTCGTTTAAGTTGTACCAAAAATAAATGACTATGAATGCTGAAGTCTTGAACACTGATCTCTAACCTTGAATGTTTGTTTGTCTTTCATTTGCTGTGCTGTGGATAAGTCATAACTCTGTTGGGGTGTCCAGAGGTTATATTAATGCTATCTTAAGAACTTTGTGAAACAATAAAGAGAATAACTCATGCTATTTTTTATTCATTTGTCAGGTGTGGGTTTTGCTGGATGGGCCAGCATTTATTGCCTATCCCTGGGGCTGTTTCTGCTATTGCCTGTTCTGTAGCGTAGGCCGATGCCAAGTGGTCCATCCAGTTTCATTTCTTTGTTGTAACAAATTGTTGTAACAATTGAAGAGTCATCTAGATTTGAGGTGTTGGCTTGCTTTCTCTCCATGGATGCTGCCTGTGATCTCCAGCATTTTTTGTTTTCATTACAGTTGAGTGGCTTGCTAGGCTATTTCAGAAGGCAGTTGAAAGTCAACCACATAGTGGCTCTGGAGCCACATATAGGCCAGCCCAGGTGAGGATGGCAGATTTCCCTCCTTGAAGGACATTGGTGATCCAGATTGGTTTTTCTGACAATTGATAATGGGTTCATGGTCATCAGCAGATCCTCAAATGCAGATTTTTTTTATTGACATCCAGTTTCACTATCTACTGTATCTCTCTAGAACATTAGCTGAGTTTCTGGGTTAATGGACTGGCATTAACATCACCAGGCCATCATCTCCACAGTTAGTGTTATAACTGCTGAGCCACCACCCCATCCCAAGTTTTCTGTAGTTTAAATGAAGAAAATCCAGCATGTCTAGTTCTTTGTGAAATGAGTGTAGATTATAGCAAACTAGTAATGTATTCAGAGTCACACAAAAGTCATATTTAATCAAAAGAATAAATCTTTGATGAAATGTTATTATAGAAATTAGAATTATTCAGAAAATTGGTGGGGCAGTTGTGCTCTGTTAGCTCCAAACAAAGGGCAATGAAACAAGCCTAATATTTATAGCTATTCAGTCGTGTTAGTTTTAAAGGTAAATTCTGATCATGATTACAAAGTTATTTGCATGAGATATGAACTTTAAGACCATGAAGAAGTCCATCACTGATATTCAGGGCATTATCATCACTGAGTAAAAATCAGATAAATGTGAAATTGTCCCGAAAGAGTCATATACTTTGAAGCACACATGCATATTTAAACTCCAAAAGTTTAGAAACAATCAAATCTAATGTGGAAATGGTAAGTGGGTTCAAAGAACCTCTTTTTATTCACATGGGATGTGGGTGTCACTGGCCAGTATCTATTGCCTGTCCCTAACTGCCCTTGAGAAGGTGGTGGGGAGCTGCAATCTTCAACAATTGCAGTCCATGTGTTGTAGATAGACCCAGAATGGCACTAAGTGGGTATTCCAGAGTTTTGAATCAGTCTAATTGATGAGGAATGGCCTCCAGCACCACCCCTACATCCAATGGCAAGTCTCTTGATTGGGCACTAAGTCCCTGACAGTAAGGGGACCCCTCCACGAGATCTCTGGCAATTCTGACAGGTTTTGCTGGGCATCCTTCCACGGAAAACTGTGCTGCCCCCATTTAATCCATGAATCACTTGCAATTTGTAGTGGGCTGACAGCTTATGGTTCATTTAGTTCATTAATTATTCTAGTTGACATCCCACCACTGGCTTAGGATTCCCACTTGTGTTCCTTGAGTCCTGTGATTTAATGGTGAGTGGCTTTCTCACCCTTGTTAGACTGATACAGGGTCTCACCCATGATTAAGTGGGCTCAGAGACCATGGTTCCCGCTCAGCAGGCTATATTAAATCCAGCTCTGTGTCCATCCTTAGACAAGGTGAAGTCAGAAATCAATTGCATTTTCAGCCAGGAGAGAGGAATTATTCGTTCATGTCATGCTGGTAAGTTAACAAAAGAAACTCTTATCTCAGCTCAACAAATAACAGGGCTGTAAAGTATTAAAGCTAGATATAATCTATGATAAGTTTGTTATGTCAATCTGAATGGGCACCATTCATTTTTATTTAAGGTCAAGACATCGAATTTGGACATAGGAATCAAAAAAAATCCAAATCAAAGGATTATAAATTTAGTACTTGATTTCTGAAAGTACTTTGTATTAAATTATTAATAAGGGTTATAAATTCTATATTTTTGTTGTCACCCATTTGAAGAGTGGGAGTGAGGGAGGTTGGTGAAACACTCTAGTCAGTTTCAGTGTAGTTTCAATCTAGGAAAGAGAGGGGTGGGAAATTGATGTGAAGTGGGTCTGAATTTATTTTATGAAAGCATTTTGTTCATTTCTCTGGTATTTTTAAGTATTTCAAAATTTGAAACGATTTAGAAGTGTTTCAAGTACAAGTAGTTACTATAAACATTCTAAAGCACTCGGTTGTTCTGAAAGCTAACTAATGGATATACCTTTGGCCCCACCATCATTAGAGGACGTGGTATCACTGGGAATGATCCTCACTGATGTAGGTAGTCTGGTGAATGGACTAGCAAACCAAGTATATCTGCGTTTTTCAACACGGTCTGGGGCTATTTCCGCTGCTCTACAGTTGAATGTAAAATTCGGCCCAATATTATTGCATCCTGTGACCACCAGGATACAGTACTGCCAGATGAACGATAAGGATTCAGGCCTAGTATTCCCCCTGTCTATAGTTTCTACTTTTTTTTACATTTCCTCACAGTTCATCAAAGGACATGTCATTTCATCGGCCCGGATTTTGTGCTATGCGGGCGGATAAATGTAAATCTCCTGCTCCATGAGTTCAGGCTTTTCCTCGTCATTTTGATTGCTCCTAACACATGAATATCAAATCTTTGAAAGTGGTATGTACTTTAAAGTATAGCAACCCTTTATTTAGCACTCCTAAAGTGTTTCTGAAATAAAAAATAAAGTGCCAAACAAAATATAAAGTGCTGAATGACAGTCACTTTCTCACAGGGGGCTGTGAATGAGAAGGATATTTCCTGCTCCCTTGGACTGAGCCTCCTGCCCCAGGATCGGTATTTTCCTAATCTACCTGTTCAGAGCTGTTACTATAAACCCCTTGATTTGAACCCGGGCATCCCGGCTCAGAACTAGGGACACTACCACGAGAACCCCAAATCGGATTTGATACTGAACTCTAATAATTCTATAAGTGTCACACTTATCTTCGACTACAAAGGCCAAATTGGCAAAGCTGTTAATATGACTGAAAAAAATCCCTGAATACCGGGGTGGTGCTCCCACGTCAGGACACTGTTTTCCGGGCTACAGCCTCTCTTCGAGGTCAAACAAGCTTTCACAGTTAGAAGTCGCTGTTTGAAAATTCAGGATTCACAGCAATTTACTTTTGGTTTGAATCAAAATCGTTTAAAAGTTGCCTCGAATGTGAAACGCAAGTGTAGTACATTCATGACTATAATTTTGTTGACGTTAACAGATGGAAGCTCTGTGGCTGAGGATAAGCAGCTCGGGGTAAATCAACATTCCATTCAGTGACTGTGGGGAACCAGCCCCACTTCAAGAACTGAGTCCCTAACGTCTCACAAAAGGGACCATCATCAGAGAGTGCTCCACGCTTTGACCCATGTGTGATTTTTATTGGACGTTGCTGTGCAGCTCTGACTCTCAATAGCAGCGTCTGCCGCAAAATCTGGGCCGAATGTCTTTCCGTTCGATGGACCACACAGGGGAGTCAATGTCCAGCAAATGTCCAATCCTATGAAATGAATAATGTTTTTTTTTTGCGCGGTATTTTATATCAGCATTCTCATCCTGACAAAATTCTGCCAGCACGTTGTAACTATTGCACTTGTAATTTCACTTGTTGATACAATGATACTCCATGCGGCAAACCCAGTACAACAGAAAGCATACATCAAATAACTTCTCTTCACCGAGCGAAAAATGCGTGCTCGAAAATGAACAATAAACTCAACGGAGAGAGACTCCTTTGAAAATGGAAAAAAAAAAATCCCTCAAGACTTTTTAAAATATAATTCGGGGAATGTGGGCTTCACCGACTGGTCAGCGGGTATTGCCAATCCCTACTTGTCCTGGAGAAGGTAGTGGTGAGCTGCCTTCTTGAACCACTACAGTCATTTGATGTAGGTACACTCGCAATGCTGTCAGGGAGGGGGTTCCAGGATTTTGAGCAATTTAGATTTTCAGACACTGAAAAATATACGTCAAAGTTAGGATGGTGTGACTTGGAGGGGAACTAATAGGTAATGGTGTTCCCATGTATCTGCTGTCCTTGCCCTTTAAAATGGTAATAATCATGTGTTTGGAATGTACTATCTAAAGAGACTTGGTGAATTGCTGCAAATTGAAAATAGTACACAGTATTATTGCTAAGCAGCGCCGGTGGAGGGAGTGGATGTTTGTGGATGAAATGCCAATCAAATGGATTGTTTTGTCCTGGGTAGTATCAAGGTTCTTGAGTGTTGTTGGAGCTGCAATAATCCAGGCAAGTAAGGACTATTCCATTACATCCCTGATTTGTGTCATGTAGATGATGGACAGGTTGTCGGGAGTCAGGAGCTGAGCCATTTGCTGCATGAGCCCTCACCTCTGATTTGCTCTTGTAGCCATTGTATTCATATGGTGAGTCCAGTTCAGCTTCTGGTCACTGCTGACCTCCAGGATATTTTTGAAAGAGAACTCAGAAATTAAAGTGCCATTGGATGTCATGGGGCACTGGTTAGATTCTCTCTTGTTGGAAATGGCAGTTGCCTGACAAATGTGTCCTGTGGGTGTTACTTATCACTTGTAGGCTTAAATCTGGATATTATCACTCACTTTAACTACTTTGATTGTTTATATAAATCTCTTCAGGATTCTAATAGCAATAACTTGTATTTATGTCACACTCTCATGTAATAAAAAGTTTCAAAATGTTTCACAAGAAAGTTATAAAGTAAAATTTGACACTGAGCCGGATACATTGGTATTAGGGCAGTGGCCAAAACCTTGTCAAAGCAGTGGGCTTTAAGGAGCATCTTAAAGGTGGAAAAAGAAGGGAAAAGGCTTTGTGATTTGAGGAGAGAATATCAGAACTTAGGCCTTGGCACCTCGAGCATGGCCACCAATTGTGGAATGATTAAAATCAGGGCGTTCAAGAATCCTGCAATGGAGGAGCACAAATAAATCTCTTGTGAAAGAGACAGGGAACAACAGAACCATGAGGATTTGAAAAAGATGAATGACTGTAGGGAAGATTGGCAATTAGTACCAATAGTTCAAGTAAGGTAATAGGCTGTTGTAGATAACCTTAAGTGTGTTTTAGTAAATTGTGAGAAGCTTGTCAATAGTGCATTGAATCATAATTTCTAGAAGTTTCAAAGACATGGATGAGGATTTAGTAGCAGGTTTGCTGAGGAAGATTTGGAGTCAGATGATGTCATGAAGATGGAAATTGGAAGCTCACCTTGTGGATAGAGATGACACCAAAGTTACAAATAATCCTTCCTTTTTCTTTGGTATTGAGCTTGACTTACTTTTACTCTGGTTAATACATTTCTGTGTATTAAAATGCATAGCTTCCGGCTATTAAAATGGTGAACCTGCAAGCCCAACTGACAATCCTAAATTGGTTGTCAGCATAATTTTTTACGTGCTCAGGATTATCCAGCAAATGTTGTCCAATTGCAGAATCATATCTAATAGTGGATATTGTGTTATGAGTTTTACAAGCCTGGGCTGGTTGGATACTGCCAGTCCACAGCTCATTGTGAACATTCAAAAGGATATGCTGTCTTTGGAATGTACACTGTACTTACTGGATATCATATTGAAACCGAAATACATATACCACATTACTCGTGCTCATTGTGCATTCCTGTTATATTACTGAAGAAGTAACATGTGAAGGCTCTGCGGTCAAGCAAAACTTCAAGTATCAATTTTGCCTTTAGCCATATATCACTGACACTGTTCAATTTCAGAATAAATGTTAAAGTTTATTACAAGGAGCAAAGATTGTGAGCTTGAATTGGCCCAACTAAGACTGGGGCAGCAATGGAGAAAAGAAAACATGTGTATCAATTAAAAATGCTTAAATATAGTTCACATAGAAAAAGGGCAAGAACTTTACCTGTTTAAAACCACAAAAAAGAAAAGAACTGGTAACAGAAACTGAACCCATGATGAGCCATTATAAGTTAAATTGAAACAAATTGAGATTATGTGAGTAAGATACAATCAATTGAGCCCATAATTTGTTATGCAATAAACATGGTAAATTTAATCAAATCCCATAAAGCAATGATCTCAATCATTTTAATTTTTGTGTACATTTGAATTGCTAACAGATTGGCAACATTGGACCAGGAAACTGTAGCTGACCATGACATGTGAGATTACTAAGTAATAATGACATTTCTTTTTCATTATTATTTCATAAACACTGAATTGTGGTCATAAAAACCATCACTAAGGCAAATAATTCAGAGACTAAAGGACGTGCATCAACATAACGCTTTTAAAGTCCTCAACATTTCCAAAACACCTCATAGGCAACTAAGTTCTTTTGACTTGTAGCTGCAATTCGAATATCAGAAAATATAGCCGACAATTTGAAAAAAAAACAAAATCCCATGTTTGGCAATTAGGTAGGTGACAAACTTTACAAACTCCCTTTTTCTTTGTCTAGTACAATAGGATTGTTTATGCTGTACACTCTGACAGAGTGAGGCCATACGTAAATTGGAGGAACAACACTTGATATTTCACCTTGTGAGCTTACAGCCCAATGGCCTCAATTTTGACTTCACCAGCTTCAAAATCCCTCTGCCCCCAGCCTTATCACATGTTCAGCCTCCCCATCCTCCTCACCTCCCTTACCTGACCTAACCTGTCCATCTTCCTACTCACCTATCCACTCCACCTTTCCCACAGACCAATCACAATAACCCCTACCTGCATTCACCTACCACCATCCCACATATCCTTACCCGAGCCCCACCCCACTCCCTCTGTATACTACTGGGATCCCTTCCCCCTTCCCAGTCCTGACAAAGGTTTCGGCCCGAAACTTTGACTTTCCTGCTCCTTGGATGTTGTCTGACCTGCAATGCTTTTCCAACTTCACATTTATTGACTCTGGCGTCCAGCATCTGCAGTCCTTACGGTCTTCAAATGCACTAACATGTCAGCCTAGATGTTGTGCTCAATCCTCTTGAAGGGATGGTTGAGCACATATACTTCTGACTGAGAGTTGAGAACTCTACTGTGAAATCTGGCATAACTTTCTGACACTGTTGATTAAAATCATCCATTTGTAACACTTCTTACTATTAAAATTCTTTTTCATCAGAGGAGCTCTATTTAATGCAGTGTTAAGTCTCTTGCTCCAGTGTGTTAGATTGCTTAGTCAATTCTTTGCTTTCATAGGTATGCTAAAGAGAAATGTAGACAAAGCTACCTATTGGTGTCACATATGCACATGTCGACCTGCTTTGAATATTCCATTAAGCATAGCTGATAGTTTCACCGATTATGACATTGATACTTCAGATGTGAAAGTTACAATTAACCATTAGCAAGCAATCACTTTATTGAATAGTTAGGAGCATCTGAAAACCCTCGTGCCCACAGGAGGAGCACTGGTGTCCATTGAAGTGTTCCTCCTGAAGAGACATCCCCGTTTGGAAAATCCTATCAGCTAAATAGAGGGTGAAAAACGCATTTGTTAGCAGATCCTTGAAACTATTGCAATAAGAGTTCACGCCTTCATTTATCACACCCAATTGATTGTGTGCTTTGTAAATGATTTCTGTGTTCAAACCACTTTCTCGACAATTATTATGTTGCAAACACAATAAACATGCAATTTTTGAATTTTAAGTGTTATACAAAACTTTGTTAAATGTTTAAAATTTGAAATTCTACTAAATTAGCATTTTTCTTCAGTCAATAGTTGAAATCTGATCTTATTGATAAGGTTATTTTAAGTTTTTGTTTAAGGGGTGGTATTGGTGTTGGTGTTAGATTGCATAGCCACAATTCCCGAAAAAGAACTGAAATCTTCTGTTGTCAGGTGTGCCACCTTTCAACCAATTTGACAATGCTGTTATATCACCCCAAATGCATCACCCCATTTATGTTGGCAACATTCATGTTGGTTCAATGGAGAGGAGGGCATGCCCAGAACAACACCAGGTATATCTAAAAATGAGGCAGCAACTAAATGAAGCTACAACACATGTCCACATGCATGCCAAAAAGTGTGAGCAACAAGTGGCAGGTTAAACTTAATGATTCCATAACCAAAAGATCATATCTGGGCTCTGCAGTCTTGCCACATCCAGTCATGAATGGTGGTGGACAATCAAACATCTCACTACAGGAAGTGTTTCCATAAACATCACCATTCTCAATAATGGTGACCCCAACACACCAGTACAAAAGCTAAGGCTAAGGCCTTTGCAACAATCTGCAACCAGAAGTGCCATGTGGATCAATTTTATCTCGCTCCAAAGATCCCAGCATCACCGATGACACTCTTGAGCCAATTCAATTCATTCCACATGATATCAAACAACGGTTAGAGGCATTTAATACTGCAAAGGCTGTAGGCTCCGACAATATTCTGCTATAACACTGAAGACTTGTGCTTCATAATGTGCTGAAACCTTAATCAAACTGTTCCAGTATAACTACAACACTGGCATCTACCTGACAATCATCCTGGTACGACCTGCTCACAAAAAGCAGGACAAATTCAATCCAGCCAAATACCGCCCCATCAATCTACTCTTCATCATTAGTAACATAATGGAAAGTGTCATCAACATTGGTGTCAAGCAGAACCTGCTAAGTGAAAACTTGCTCAGTGACACTGAGGTTGGGTTCCACCAGGGCCATTTAGATCCTGACCTCATTGCAGCCCTGGTTCAAACATGGACAAAAGAGCTGAATTCCATAGGTGAGGTGAGAGTGACAAACCTTCCCATCAAGGCTGCATTTGATTGAATGTGGCATCATGGAGCCCTAGCAAAACTGGGAAGAATGGAAGTTGGAGGAAAGCTCTCCACTGGTTGGTATCATACCTGGAACAAAGGAAAATGGTTATGGTTGTTGGAGGTCAGTCATCTCAGCTCTAGGTCATCTTCACCTGCTTCAACAATGATCTTCCCTCCATCATAATGTCACTTACTGATAATTGCACTATTCAGGATACCATCCTGGCTTCGGCTCAATGTGGCCTGTAGTATTCACACCACACACGTGCCAGGCAATGACCATCTTCAACAAGGGATGATCTAACCATTGCCCCATGACTTTCAATGGCATTGCCATCATGATTCCCTCACTATGAATATCCTGGAGGTTACCAGTGGCCAGAAATTCAAGTGGAATCACCATACAAATAGTGTGGCTCCAAAAGTAGGTCAGAAACTAGGAATCCTGCAATAAATAACTCACCTTCTGATTCCCCAAAGCCTGTCCAGATTATACAAGGCACAAGTCAGGAGTTTAATGAAATAATCCCCATTTACCTGAATGGGTGCAGTTTCAACAACACTCAAGAAACCTGACACCGTTCAGGACAAAGCAGCTCACTTGATTGCCACTACATCCACAAAAATTCAATCCCTCCACTACTGACTCTCAGTAGCAGCAATGTGCACCACTACAAAATACACAGCAGAAATTCACCAAACATCCTTAGTAACACATTCCAAACTTATGATCATTGTCATCTAGAAGGACAAGGACAGCAGATATATAGGAACGCCACTACTTGCAAGTTTCTCTTCAAGCTACTCACTGTCTTGACTTTGACACTTATTGCCATTATTTCACTGTCACTGGGTCAAAATCCTGGAACTCCCTCCTTAATGGGATTGTTGGTGAGTCTACGCCAAATGTGGTTCAAGACAGCAGCTTTCTGCCACTTCCTCAAAGATAACCAGGAACGGAAAATAAATGCTGGCTCAGCCAGCGATACTCACGTCCCATAAGTAAATCAATAGAAAGTTTTGTGGAGTTTTATGTGAACTACTGTGGGTGAAAGGCCTCCAGAATTACATTGTGTTACATTCCAGATAGTTCAAATTTGTAACTCGAATCACATCTAAAATGCTATTTATTTGTCAAGTCCCGAGACACCTGCATTCCCCATACAGATGGCCTAAAGGCCCTCCACTTATTCCTGTCCCGCAGGCCTGACCAGTCCCCCTCCACTGACACCCTCATCTGCTTAGCCGAACTTGTCCTTACCCTCAACAACTTCTCTTTCAATTCCTCCCACTTCCTACAGACAAAGGGGGTGGCCAGGGGTACCCACATGGGCCCAAGCTATGCCTGCATCTTTGTAGGTTACGTGGAACAATCCCTCTTCCATAGCTACACTGGCCCTAAACCCCACTTCTTCCTTCATTACATTGATGACTGTATCGGCGCCGCCTCCTTGCTCCCACGAGGAGCTCGAACAGTTAATCCACTTCACCAACACCTTCCACCCCAACCTTAAGTTCACCTGGACCATCTCTAATACCTCTCTCTCCTTCCTGGACCTCTCTGTCTCCATCTCTGGCAACCACCTGGAAATCGATATCCATTTCAAGCCCACTGACTCCCACAGTTACCTAGAATACACCTCCTCCCACCCACCTTCCTGCAAAAATGTCATCCCCTATTCCCAATTCCTTTGCCTCCACCGCATCTGCTCCCAGGATGAGGCATTCCACTCCCGTACATCTCAGATGTCCTCGTTTTTCAAGGACCGCAACCTCCCCCGCTCAGTGGTTGAGAACGCCTTCGACCGTGTCTCCCGCATTTCCTGCAACTCATCCCTCACATCCTCTCCCCGCAATAACAACCAAAACAGAATCCCCCTCGTCCTCACGTGCCACCCCACCAACCTCCGGATCCAACGCATCATCCTCCGACACTTCCACCATCTGCAATCCGACCCCACCACCAAAGACATTTTTCCCTCCCCACCCTTATCTGCTTTCCGGAGGGACCACTCTCTCCGTGACTCCCTTGTCCGCTCCACACTCCCCTCCAGCCCCACCACACCTGGCACTTTTCCCTGCAACCGCAGGAAGTGCTACACCTGCCCCTACACCTCCCCCTCACCCCCATCCCAGGCCCCAAGAAGACTTTCCACATCAAGCAGATTTTCACCTGCACATCTGCTAAGTGGTATACTGCATCCGCTGTTCCCGTTGTGGCCTCCTTGACATCGGGGAAACCAAGCAGTGGCTTGGGGACCGCTTTGCAGAACACCTACGCTCGGTTCGCACTAAACAACTGCACCTCCCAGTCGCGAACCATTTCAACTCCCCCTCCCATTCCTCAGACGACATGTCCATCCTGGGCCTCCTGCAGTGCCACAACGATGACACCCGAAGGTTGCAGGAACAGCAATTCATATTCCACTTGGGAACCGTGCAGCCCAATGGTATCAATGTGGACTTCACAAGCTTCAAAATCTCCCCTCCCCCTACCGCATCCCAAAACCAGCCCAGCTCGTCCCCACCTCCCTAACCTGTCCTTCCTCCCACCTATCCCCTCCTCCCACCTCAAGCCCCACCCCCATCTCCTACCTACTAACCTCATCCTGCCCCCCTTGACCTGTCCGTCCTCCCTGGACTGACATATCTCCTCCCTAACTCCCCACCTACACTCACCTTTACTGGTTCCATCCCTGCCTCTTTGACCTGTCTGTCTCCTGTCCACCTATCTTCTCCTCTATCCATCTTCTATCTGCCTCCCCCTCTCTCCCTATTTATTTCAGAACCCCCTTCCCCTCCCCCATTTCTGAAGAAGGGTCTAGGCCCGAAACGTCAGCCTTCCTGCTCCTCTGATGCTGCTTGGCCTGCTGTGTTCATTCAACTCTACAACTTGTTATCTCAGATTCTCCAGCATCTGCAGTTCCTACTATCTCTGCTATTTATTTATTATTGCTTTTTATTAATTTTGCTATTTTGTATTCATTGCATCTGAGATTAAAGTTACTACAAAGTATTTGCAGAATTAGTTCATGGGACAAAACACAGGTAATACTGGAAATGCCCAACGAATCAGTTTGTATCTGGGGAAAAATAGCCCTTTGTGCACATCATATCTATTCAGTTAAAATGAGCATGTGCAAGGAATCCTCTAATTTATTTTTGGAAGGCAAAAATGACTTACTTAAATACAAAGCCCCTTCAATTTATTTTCTTGAAATAACTTAAATCAACTGACTTGTGTGAAGTCAATATGAGAACATTTGAGTTGTGATAGCTTACAGAGAATATTGATTATAACTATCAATTCTCTTCATGAATGCTGTCTTACTGATTGCATTTCCAACTTATTTTTTTAATTTCCTTTTACCCTACCTATAGTTTCACTTCCATATTTTGTTTTGTTCTGTTTTCAGAGTGCTTTACTTCAATATAAGAATTTCAGACAGTGGAGAAAATGTATTAACAAACTAACTTCTTGAGTTAGATAGATTACCAGTCATTTTGCAGTTTTCAAACACAGACAATGCTTGTGCACCACCTAGATCCCTCTCACACCAGGAGCTTCCAAATGAAAGTCATGTCCATTGACAGTATTAACCTATTGATCATCCAAAAGAGCTCAACGCTCATGTGTACATTAATAAGTTATAGTCTGCATGGGGGAAAAGTGTATTCCTACATCTTTTAGAAACAGCTAACAGAATCTAAAATTAACATTGTATGTGTTGTATTCCACTGTGTGTAACTAGATATATTACCACAAAGTGCAATTTTGTTCCAATAATTTTCCTGCTGAATATATTCTCTTTCAATGGTTTCTAGAAAGCATTGCTTTCCTAAATTTTGTTTCATTCTGTCTGGATAAAGGTGCACAATCTGGAAATACTCAGTTCTTGATGCCAGGATTCATTCTGGACAACTGGGAGAAACAGAGAAATTTGAAAATAAAGCAAGCAAAGGCTTGGGTGGAAAGCACAAACTAAAATGGTCTTTACCAAATTTGATACCTGCTTTCACATAACAAAATCTAGTACTATTCAGTCACATTAACAGTGTAATTGGATTTATCATTGCAAGAATATGCTGTGCAATACCTTATGTTTGTGGTTATTGGGTGCCTAATTATCTCTGATTATATTGCTAATAATAGCTACACATAGCTAAACTCAAAGTGACATTCTATTTCCTGGGCTTTCCTTAGCTAAAAGGGGAAAAAAAAGTGACAACTTATTTTTGATAGACATAGTATAAATGGTTTCTGAATGTGATTACAGGGAAAAAGGTTCCAAATTATTCAAAATACTCAAAGCACACTTTCATGTGTAGCACCACACAGCTAACCTCCTACCTATTTATATACAAACAATTATTGGGCTTGATTTTTATCAAGTTAAAAATAAACATTCCTTGGTTAGGTGTCCAGAAATGATTGGCATAGCACTCATTACAACTAAATGCATCCAGTTAGAACTTATGAAAGGTGATTTGTAAATTGCTTTCCTGCTAACTTTTAGAGTAATGATAATTTGATCAATATGGGATCCTTACCAAATTGTCTGAAAGTGGAAGATTCTTCCGTGCATAAGTACACACTAATGGTGCATTTGTGTAATTTAACTTGCTGTTGCCAACATACAGTATGGTGAATGGGGAAATTGTCTCAAGTTGTAATGCTGTTACATTGCACATACATTATATTCCTATTGGTCATGTCAATCAGGTATTACAGATGAACCAGCATATTGTTTGGGATGAATTGACGACGATACTAATGTGCAGTTTTAGAAGACAAAATGTTCCTGACTTGACCAAGTAGGACCAATGGGAAAGGTTGACAGAATGTGATGACAAAGACATACAAACTAAATTCTCTGCTCATTCCCAGGATGGTCAAGTAATTCACAGAAGAATAGTGCCTTAGGATGCAATGTTTAAGTCGATGCCAGTGGTACAAGTATGATGTCTTTTACAGTAAGAACTCAAGACAAGAGGTGAGCTTCTGAGTGTTGTTGCTATCAGTAAGAAGAGGCATTCATAAGGAGCATGTATCAGAAAAGTCCAGAGAATCATCCATGATTATTTGAATTCACTGAAATTAATAAATAGGAAATGAGAAACTGTGCGGCATTGATTCTGAACTCATTGTTTCCTACTCATTAGTTTTAACTAGAACTGTCTGATTAAAGCATCACTCCCTGATATCTACAATTTGATCTGCACTTTCAATCAGCATGTCAGAGTCACCATGCCCTTCATTTATCTTATTTGGTTTTCTGATAAGTATGAGAAATAATTGTGGCATTCACAAACTTACTGCCCGTGAATGCAACAAGACCTGATAGGCGTATTAGTCATCACATTTATCATACAGCAAAAGAGGGTATCTACTTCTCCCAAAGTTTCTGGGCTTCCATTTCTACTAGATCATAATGCCAATGCCTACATTTCTAGGACTACCCCAGCTTTCATTTTAGACCAATTATCTGTGACAGTATTATTTGAAATGAAATGAAGAGTGGATGCTCCTGGGAGATCAAAGTGACTTAAACAGCTGTGCTTAATGGTTGTATTATGGTAGGTACAGACACATACAGACTATAAACACAACACTGCTTATGCCACCGCTGAGATTATTACAAAACATACAGTAAGTCCCAACTCAAATTATTATACTGTACCTCAGAAAATTAGTTTCTGAAAGAGACCAGTTCAATTTGAATGAATCAACACATTCCACTTTTATCCTCTGCTAGTCGATGGTGTCCTCTAGACTTACCATGCATTCGGTGAAATTATTTTACCGTTGGTTAGGTTTGAATCACTGATTGCAGGCAGTGTCCTCTGATTCTACAGTTCTGTACAAAATGTAACAGCTTGCGATGATCTATGTTATCTTGTCCCTTTATGATCCCTGGAGAAGCAATTATATCACCTCTTAACTTTCCGGTGCTCTAACTTTTCAGTGACAGCATGTCAATTGAAGTAATCACTCTCATAACTTAATCATTTTATCCCCTCAATCATTCTGGTTGTTATCTTCTTTATCCTCTCAATGACTGCATAATCTTCTTTGTACAGTGGTGACCAGAACTGGTATCCTTGTTAATCCTATCATCTCATGTAGTCTTGCTATCCCCATCATGACTATTATTGTTATGGCAGTCATTGATCATCGTCTTGTATCACTCCTTATCCACATTCCCCTCCACCTTCTATGACTGATCAGGGGAAATATTTCTCGCCAAGTAAATTTCCTCTGTGTTCTCGAATTCCAACTGTGCAACCTTTCATATTTTATTCATGGCATATTGGTAGCTATAGATTTTCTAAATCACACTATCTCCAACACTTTTGATTCTTTTTTCCAATGGAAATGTTACTCTTGCCCACTCTGATCATTCACAGAGTAAATGCTTCATCCCTGCTCCTTAAAACCATGGAATACTAATTTGAACATCCTTTACGAACAATCTCGTCACTATTTTTAGCTGGTCAATTTGAGATATTAGTAGAGAAGGCTTTCCATCATTAAAGTTGTTTGCTATTTAATGATCATCCAGAGGAAAAAGATAACTCTGGGCTTCTCTTAACAACCATTAATTAGCTTCTTAAGCCATCACATCCCCTCCATTCTTACCTTAGTGCAATATCTCCACGATTGTTTTATTGTCATCTGATCAGCTGGTTCTGACACTTCCCTCCCTGTCTCTAGCAGCCCCCAAGCCTGTTTTCCTTCTAAGAATTCCTTGCAATGAATCTGCTCCTTTCTTTAGTTTCTCTCTTGTTTCCCTCCTGCTTTCTGAGTCTATTATGTTGATGGGATGGATCTCTTTCTCCCTAGAAGCTCTATTTGCTTAACATTCAGCTTTGCTTCTTGCCTTTGATATTAGTTGACATTAACGGTTCTCTATATTCAGAGTACTGGCCCCCTCAGCTTCAAATTTTCTGTCACCATCCCTTTCCTTAAAACACTTGACCATCTTCCCTTGAAAACTCTTGTTCTGTCTTGTACTGCCTTTTTATCTCCAAACTTCCTGAATGTGTGTTGGCTTCTGAATTAGTGACGTCTTTTTTGGAACTTCACACCTAAATGCCTCCATTTAGACTTCTACGTATTCATAATACCAAAAGAGTTCTTATTAAAGTCATAAATTACATTCTAGGCACTTTGGCAAAGACAAACTATCCATCCCCACCCTGTTCAACATATCTGCAACCTTTGACCCCACTGATCATGCAGTGACTGTGTTTGCCTGGTTTCAGGACCTGCCTGTCCTGTTGTAGCCACTGTATCACTTACATTGGCTTTTCTTCATGCTTTTACATTGTTACTTCTGGTATCCGCCCAATGTTCTTCCCTTTTCAATTTCTCTTCTATTGTCTGTCCTTGGCAACATCATCTGAAATCATGGCATCAGTTTGTACCATGTATGCTGATGACATGTGGCTTCACCCTCTCCCTAACTCTCTTGATCCATCTCCTTTCTTCAAAATTCTCTGGCTGCATGTCCAGCATCTAGCACTGGATGAGCAAAGATGTTCTCCAGTTTAATATTGAGAACACTAAGCTGATTGCCATTACCCATGACACCAAATCCATTCTTTTGCCAAGGACTTCATACTGTTCCCTGAAATGCTTGAGGCTAAATCAAGCTGCTCACATTCCCACAGTTGTATTTAACCCTCACAAGCATCCGAGGAGCAGGAAAGCCAATGATTCAGACCAAAACCCTTCATCAGGTCTGGATGCTTTCTGACCTGCTGTGCTTTTCCAGCTTCACACCTATTGACCCCAAAGCTTCCACTTGCTTCTTAAGGCCATTTGGAGATTGGTGACTGCATCAGGACTGATGACAGGTTTCAGCCCAAAATGTTGACGTTCCTGCTCCTCAAATGCTGTCTGACCTGCTGTGCTTTTCCAGCTTCACGTCTATTCGCTCTGGCTTCCAGCATCTGCAGTCCTTACTGTTTCCAGATGGAAGCTCGCTGCTTATGAAACCAAGCAGTTGTCTGGTAGAATGGCTGAGGGATCTAAGCCCTCTTCTGTTTAAACACGGTACCTTTTTACTAAATAAAGTAAGTTAAAAATTATTTTTCAAAACATTCTAGAGTAAAGTTGAAAAATTGAATCCAAAATTGACTCTGTAACAGGAAACAGGGCCCAGGACAGAGGGGTACCCAGGGGCCAGTCCTCCAGGGTGTACACTGTTCTGAGGCCAGGAACAAGGTGTGTAGGCCTGAGCTGCACTGGGGCCTGTGTTTTCTGACCTTACTCCTGGCAGGAAGCAGAGGCTTATGGTCGACAGAAATTTGTGACTGTGGAAGGCTGATTCCAGTTGTGTGCTACAGGGCTCAGTTCTTGGTCCCTTCTATTTGTAGTGTAACTCCATGATTTAGATTTAAATGTAGAGGGCATGATAAGGAAGAGTGTGTGATGGTATAAAAATGGGTCATATTATTGATTTTTGAGAAAGAAAGTTATAGACTATGGGATTAAATCAATGGAATGGTCAGAAGAGAGAAAAGTGCCAAATAGAATTGAATTAAATCTGGATAAGTGCGAGGTAATGCATTTGAGGAGGACAAGCAAATCAAGTGATTTCACAATTTTGCAAAGTGTGGAGGAGCAAAGGGATGGTGGAGTGCATGTCCACAGCTCACTTGTACAGATGGATAACATGATAAAGAAGCATATGGAATACTATCACTTCTTTGCTGAAGCTTAGAATGTAAGAGAGAGGGCTTATGCTCAGACTGTTGCATACACTAGTTAGGCTGAAACTTGTGTGCTTCATGCATTGTACTGTGTAACTGAGAAAAGCTACAGATGAGCATATTTCCAGGAGAGGTGAATTCCAAGTATAAGAAAAATTGGATAAACTGGGTTTATTTTCTTTGGAACAGTGGAGGCTGGAAAACACTTAATTGAGGTGTATAAAATTATGAAGGGTCAAAATAAAATGGGTGGGAAGGATGCAAGTCCTATAGCAGAGAGGTCAATTACCAGGGGTCATTGACTTAAAATATTTGGTGGATGGAAGTTGAGGATGAATCTTTTCACCAACAGGAACTGGGCATCTGGAACTTATTGCCTGATAGGATTATAAAAGAAATCTTTGTTGCATTTGAGAAACATTTGGATACACCCTTGACATGCTGTCTCCTACAGACTGAAGTTGGAAGGTGAAATTTGCTTAAATAGCATGGAAGTCAAACAACTTGCTTCTGTGCCAGAAGTATTCCTATCTTTCTGTGTAAGCCTTTTATTCTATAATGACGAAGCAGGAATGTTCTAGCTGGTTATCATTCAATAATATTTTTCCTTCATTATTGACCAAAATATTATATGTATTTTCATCTACTGAAAATGAGGGAAGTATTTCGAAGGAATGGAATATACAGTGAGAAGAGATCACTGATCATATAAGGCACTATGCTGTAATTTAATGTGAAGCACAATTTCTCTTTTCATAGTTTTAGTGCTAAATTTGGTGCTTACAATTTAATTTTGCTTCAGTGATCAATTTTGCCTTGTGATGCCAACTAATTTAGTCATTTGTGATTGGTTGGGAATGCAGAGCTGGCTGCCATTTTCATCATAAGAAATTATTAGTGCTAAGTGCAAAACAAAGAATTAAGTATATTTAGCAATATCTGCTGAATTCTTTTTGTTAAATATCCATTGTATGTGAGCAAGCACGGAGCGAAAATTTGTCTGGATCCTGTAGTAGCAGTGATATTAGTTTTACTCTAGACAGCGTAGCATTAAAATAACTGTTGGAATGTAATGGATTTAAAACCATACACAAAATAAATTTTAAGTTCCTGGTTACATTCCTGCAAGGAAACGTTCTTTTTTTCGTGAATTGTAGCTAGACTCATCTTATTCTGTGCCTGTGAATAGCAAGCAGTGCAGGTAATTTTTCAGTTCGTGGTGAAGGTCAAGCATGAAAATTTCTTCTGGTGAAGGCCTGATAATTAACATTCCTTTCATCATTCCTTTATAAATGGAAGCACACTAATAGCTCAGATTTGTCTTTGTCTTTGAAAAATTTGTCTTTGAAAAAGTCAGGATTTATCTTCCTTTTGCTATGTATTTTTTACATTGACAACTTTAGTTGACATTCACCAGATGACAGCTTAAGAAAAGGTGATGGCAAAGTTGTATGTTTTTGGCAATTGTGCTACCATTCTGTAAGGAACAGAGTTGGTATTGGGTTTCATACCTGATATGTATGAATATAAATGGTCAATGTGTGCTTTAGAATGAAGCCCCACATTGATAAATGATGTAACAAAACACTGGGGTTTGTTTCTAGAGTCATAAAATATTATTCAAGGAAGTAATATGACATTAATATTGCACCTGTACTACTGTATATAATTATGCACTCCATTGCACATAATGTACACTGAACTTTGTAAAGATATAATCAAGGCTAACAAAAATGTTAATGGAATTGGCAGCAATGAAACCATTAGTTAAAAAGTGAAAAGTGAGTGGTATTTCTTTCCCTAAAAAAGAAATTAAGAAAGGACAAGATAGAGGATTTGAAAAGTATGAAGTTATTTAATATAGTGGACGCTTCTACTCACAGGGAGTCCAGAGGGATGAGGAATGAACACACAATAACCATTAACTGTCCAAATAAATAGTTTAAGAGGAATTAATCCACAGAGTGGTGAGAATTTGCAGTATACTATCATATAGACCTGTTGATACAGACACATTGATGCATTTGATGAAAATGGCAGTGATGTGATTCTGCAACAGCAGTTCATGCATTCATAAGGAGATATGCTATGTTTAGGATGTACATTATTATAGACTGTGCTGAAGATACTGTGGTGTTGCCGTGGATGCCATGGTAGACTGCAACACAAATAATGAAATTCTTGATCTTATTCTACTACAGAATATTTACACTAACTACTGAAGTAAGGGAAGTATGTCCCGTCAAAGTCAGACTTAACCCCTTTTACCATACAAACAGGGGTAGAATTAACATGGCTTTTCCAGTGTCACCTACAGTCTCACAACAAACTATTTAAATGATAGCAATCTCACTTTAAATGCAGGATTTGGGAGGCCAAGATTTGCAGGCAATGCTGCTGAGAAAGGAACTGGGCTAGCTTGCAGACAGCAAGGCCTACTCTCTCACTTGTTCCTATTTACCTGTGTGCTGCTGTTTTCTTTAGCTGGTGTGACTTATTTGAGCTTAATATCTACATCATCTATGTATTAGTAATAGCGCTAATGAAAGTTGCTACGAGTGACACTCAGTGCCATAAGATATTGGTTTGCTGAAAACCATTGGCAGTACCAGCAGTGCAATTCCTTTGAACTACAATTTTTTTTATTTTCCCTATTTTTCTTATAGCAGCAGCTACATGGGATCACCACAACCTGCAAGTTCCCCTACATGTCACACACAATGCTGACTTGGAAATGTATGTCTGTACCTTCAAAATCACTGGGGTAAAATCCTGGAATTCCCTCCCTAATGGTATTATGGATCTACCTATAGCACACAGACTGCCAAGGCAGCTCACAACCATCTTCTCAAGAGCAACTAGAAATGGACAATAAAATGCTGGTCCAGCCAGTGACGCTGACATTCCATGTGTGAATTTTAAAAAATCGAGGTTGATTTCTGTTGTATAAGAGTGTTAAGGTCTGAAAGGGTTAGTACTGAGGAGCACCTTATGTACCATCCATTAAGATGGTGTCATAGGGGCTTCTGAGGAACAACAGCTTAGGATCTCAAAGGAGTAAGACATACCATTTGGGTCTTTCTCATAGTCTCTGCAACAATGTCAGTCATACTAATGTAACTAGTACATAGATGTTATCATGCAATAAACTGCATCTTCTCATTAGACTACCTTACCAAGTGTTTTTCTCTACCACACTAGACCACTGCCCTGTAGATTGTTACCAGGAAGGAGGATGGTGGCAGCAAATCTATCAAATAGCTGATGCAACATGATGAGCAGTGGTAAGAATTCATTTTACGACATGATAACGATTGGTACAGTCTCCATCTAACTGCCTCTTACACGCTGGGTATCTGAGTGCTTCTTCAGACACAGCTTTAGGATAATGGTGTCATGCAAACAATCAGCAGCTGAAAGAATTGAACATTTGAGAACCCTACAGGAGAATCTCATGGCAAAATTGAAGGAGGCAGCATTTACAGTCGATGGTAAAAAGCATTTCGGACCTGGTAAGAGATGCGCAGCAACAAGACTGAGCTAAGAACCCTATGCTGTTGGAGCATTAGTTATACTGATGTAGTTATAGATTGAGCCGGGTGCTGCTGAACTATAGCAGCAGTCCTGAGTCAAGGTTCAGCAGGAGAGACTGAACAGACATCAGACGCTCCTCAAATTAGTTGAAATTCCTGGTGGCTGAGGCGAAAACTTGAAAACACAAAACGGTTTTAAGGCTGGGAAAGGTAGAAGTGCTTTAGGTAATTACTGATCTAATCAAGCAGAGAAAGAGTCCTGAGAGATTGCAGGTTTAAGGAGTACATCCTGTTTGTCTGTGAATGAATATGCATTTTGCAGCTTGAAGAAACTTAAATTACAACTTGTACTATCCTTCAATAAGGTCATGCATGATGAACATTCAGTGGGTTCTGATTGCATGAAGGCTTTGTATCAAGTGACAGGAAGTAAATAGCATGTTGCCAAGAAACCAGTATGCAGTTTGCAAACTTCAGCGAGATATTTGGCAAATCGTTCTGCAGCTTTACCTTGGCACATTTCTTCAAAACTGTCATTTCTCTCATGTGCTTCAGATAGCGTTGACCTCATTAACAATCTCATACCGTGCTAGTTTTAGAAGCATTGACTCATTAAAGACACTGTCTCTCCTTCCTCACTTATATAGAGTCAGTCTCCATGTCTTTGCCACTTCAACATATTTCCAGATATAAATACAGTTTAAATGTCTGCACAAGACATTTTTTATTTATTCATGGGGCATGGGCATCACTGGCTGGGTCAGCAATTATTGCTGTATCCAGTTGCCTTTCACAAGGTGGTATTGAGCTGTTTCCTTGAACTGCTGTAGTCCATGTGTTGTAGATACATCCACAATGCCACGAGGAAGAGAGTTCTGGGATTTTGACTGAATGACAGTGAACAAATGGGTACATTATATTGTTTAAAAGACATTTAGGTAAGTACATGAATAAAAATGTTTGAAGCGATATGAACCAAGTGCAGGAAAGTGGGACTAGTTTTAGTTTGGGTTCATGGTTGGCATGGACTGGTTGGACATAAGGGAATATTTTTGTGTCAGGATGATGAATGGTTTAGCGGAAAACTTGCAAGTGGTGGTTCCCATGTAACTGCTGCCCTTGACCGATGAGATGGTCGTGAGTTTGGAAGCTGCAGTCTAAAGAGCCTTGGTGAATTTCTGCAGTGCATCTTGTAGATAGTACACACTGCTGCAATTGACCAGCAGTAGTGGAAGTAGTGGACCTTTGTAGATGTTTTTAAATGTGGTGCCAATGTTGTAAAGCTTCTTGAGTAATGTTGGATCTGCACTCATCCAGGCAAGTTGGGGGTATTCTATCTCATTCCTGGCTTGTGCCTTGTAGATGGTGGACAGGCTGTGGGGTGTCAGGAGATGACATGCTTGCTGCATGAGTCCTAGCCTTTGATTTTCTCTTGTAGCCATTTTATCTGTATGCCAAGTCCAGTTGAGTTTCTGGTCAATGGTATGTTGATAGTGGGGGATTCAGTGATGGTAATACCATTAAATATCAAGGGATTGTGGTTAAATTCTTTGCTGTTGGAGATGGTCATTGCCTGGCATTTGTGTCGTGCAAATGTTAAGTACCATTGTCAGTCCAAGCGTGGATATAGTGAGGTCCTGCAGCATCTGACCATGGAGAGCTTCAGTATCTGAGAAGTTGTGAATAGTATTGAACATTGTGCAATCATTAGCGAACATCCCCACTTCTGACCTTGTGATTGAGGGAAAATCATGATGAAGTAGCAACAGATGGTTCAGGACAAAATACTACCCTGAGGAACTCCTGCAGAGATGGCCTGGAACTGATATGACTGACCTCCAACAACCACAACCATCTTTCTCTGTGCCATGATTCCAACCTGCAGAAACATTCCCCTCCCCCGCCCCATTCCATTTGCATCCAGTTTTGCAAGGGCTTCTAGATGATAGAGCTCCTTGACATTCAGTCAAATGTGGCCTTGATTTCCAGGATAGTCACTTTCACCTCACCTCTGGAATTAAGCTTTTTATCTGTAATTGTAATGAGATCAGGAGCTGAGTAGCCTGGCAGATTCCAAACTGGGTATCACTGAGCAGGTTATTGCTGAGCAAGTGCTGTTTGATAGCACTGTTGATGACAACTTTACTGATGATTGAAAGCAGACTGATGGAGTGATAAGTGGCCAGGTTGGATTTATCCCACTTTTGAAATACCTACCAGGGAAATTGTCTGAGAGGTGCCAGAGTTGTAATTGTACTGAAAGAGTTTGGCTAGAGGAGCGGCAAGTTCTGAAGCATGAGTCTTCAGCATTATTGCTGGAATGTTATCAGGGCCCACAGCCTTTGCAACATCCAGCGTCTCTTGTAGTTTTTTAATATCACGTGGAGTAAATTGAATTGGCTGAAGACTGCCATCTGTGACGCTTAGGACCATTGGAGGAGATTGGGATGGATCATCCACTTGGCACTTTTGGTTGAAGATTGCTGCGAATGCTTCAGCCTAACATTATGCACTAAAGTGCTGATCTACTCCATTATTGAGGATTGAGGTATTTGTGGATCCTCCTCCTTCACTAATTTGTTTAATTGTCCCTGATCATTTACAACTGGGTGTAGCAGGACTGCAGAGCTTAAATCTGATCCATTGGTTGTGAAATCACTTGCTGCTTATGCTGCTTGGCATACCCTGTTTGGTACCTTCACCAGGTTGACACCTCAATTTTAGCTATACCTGGCATGCCCTCCAGCACTCTCCATTGAACCCTTGGTGCGGGGGGGAACTGGTTTGTTGCTGTTGATGGCCCACAGTGTCTCATGGATACCCAGTCTTCAGTTGATAGATCTGTTCAAAATCTGTCTTGTTTAACATGATGATAGTGCAACATGGTGGAGGGTTATTGTCAATGTGAAGGTGGGATTTCATGTCCAAACGGATTGTGAGGTGGTCACTTTTACCGATAGTGTCATGGATAGGTGCACCTGCAGCTGGCAGGTTAGTAAGGGTGAGGCCAAGTATATTTTTCCCTCTTGTTGTTATATTGAAATCCCCCACCCAGAGTACATTTCACGTCCTTGCCATGCTCAGTGCTTTTTCCAAGTGCTGTTCAACATGGAGGAGCATGGATACATCAGCTGAAGGGCTGTGATTGATGATAATCAGCAGGAGGTTTCCTTGCCCACATTTGACCTGATGCCTTGAGACTTCATGATATCCAGAGTCAATGTTGAGGACTCCCAGTGCAACTCCCTCCCTACTGTAAACCATTACACTATCACCCCTGCTTGTTCTGTCCTGTTGATGGGACAGGACACATCCCGGGACTGTGATGGTGGTGTCTGATATGTTATCTATGAGGTATGATTCTGTGAGTATAACAAGGTCAAGCTGTTGTTTGTCTAGTCTGTGAGATAGCTCTCCCAACTGTGGCACTAGCACCCAGATGATAGTGAGGAGGACTCTGCAGGATTGACAGAGCTGTGTTTGCCATTGTCGTTCCTGGTACATAGGTCTATGCCAGGTGGTCCATCGATTTCATTCCTTTTTTTCAGACTTGCGACCAATTATTACAACTGAAAGGCTTGGTCAGCCATTTCAGAAGGTTGTTAAGAGCCAACCACATTGCTGAGGATCCGGAGTCAGACCAGGTAAAGATGATAATTTCCTTCCCTAAAGGACATTAGTGAACCAAGTGGGATTCAAACTCAAGGCCCAAACTTGCTAGTGGGTGTATTCAAGCTTCTGTGTCTTCCGCCTGATGGAAGAGGTTGTAGGAGGTCATTACCAGGGTGCGATGGGTCTTTGATGATGTTGGCAACCTTTCCACCACAGCGAGCCATGTAAATGAAATCCATGGATAGAAGGTTGGCTTCCGTGATGATCTGGGCTGCACACACCACCTTCTGCAGTTTCTTACGGTCCTGGGTGGAGCAGTAGCCATACTCGGCTATTATGCACCCAGGCAGTATACTTTCAATGCTTTCAAATGCTTTTTGTGAGGAACAAAAATATTTTGTGAGGAACAAATATATTTATGAGTTTACTGCTGTCTTTGTCAGCATCTTGCGGCTGTGATGTCACTCATTTTAGAGCATTCAGATCCTGACAGAAAATCTGCCTTCGTTTTTCTGGTGAAGGGTTGCCTGGCTCTAAGCCATTTCCAAAGAGGAAATTCTAGCTTTTTGTATCAAAATAAATATTCTCAAGTTACATACAGCAAAGTTAAATGCAGAATGAACTTATGCTCTGCCCTTAGCTCAACAGAGTAAATTTTTGTATTTCCCACAGCAAGTCATCCTGTATCTGTTCTCAGTGAGAATTTCAATCTATGCTAAATTTGAGAGAGTTCTGCCTTGGGGGGTCTGCACAGAGACCGTTTATGATTGAATGGAAGAATATGTTAGTGATTACAATGAAACAGATAGAAGAACACTGTAGGCAGGCTCAGAAATGCTGAATAGAAACTGGAAAGTAAAGCAGATAGCTGAGGAATTTCAATATTATAGTCAAAGGAAATGAAAAATATTGAATGGGGAAGGAAATGTGATATCTCTCTGTCTATTGTCAATCATTGAGAAAAATTGGCACTTGGGATTCTGGAAAGAATCAGTCACAGCAGGACAGAGCAAAATTTTGGAAAAAATAGGATTTGCATATAAAAAGCTTTCTGTCTGATGGTTCAAACAGTTCAGAGTTATTCTTTCAAAGATTTTGCAACTTCAAGGCTCCCTATAACTATACAGAACTGCATTGAATATACAGCACAGAAACTGACCATTTGGTTCAACCTTCCCATGATTTCCCACTTCAACTTTCTGGATTGAACTCTTTCAGCTTACCTTCTATTCCCTTCTCCCTCATACGTTTATGGTCTCAACTTAAACACATACAGTTCACATCAGCTACTCCATATTGTCACCACTAACAGGGTAATGAAGTATCATCTGAATTCCCTATTGGAATTTATAGTATTGATTGTAGTCTTTCTTGTATTTCTTGCATTGATAAACCTGCTTGGTCTTCAAGTAAAAGCAATCTGGGCTGAATCTTCCAATATGAAACAACTCTGCAGGCTGGTAGCCTATCACCCAGGCACCCTTTATTTACACGTGGAAAGCCTTTGACACTGGTCCAGTTTCCTCAGAGCCAGCTTTCAGCGTGACCAGAACCTAACATTCTTGTTTATAATGGTCAACCAGGGTTTACTGATTGGACCAGATTAACAGCCCCATTCAGGGAGCTCATATCCTACGAGATCCACTTGTCTGACCTTGTTGAAATCACTACATCCCACCCCCAGGTCTGAGGACATAGGTAGGTTATTTTCTCATGGATTCCCTTGGGGCCTTTTCACACCGGGTCAGGTTTCTCAAACTCTGCCTCAGATACAGCAGCATGTAACACATGTGTAACACAAGTCCTGCGCCTGGAGCACCTCAGAAAAAATTAATTCTCTTTCTTCAGGCAGCAAAGGCATCGAGGTGGCAACATCCGTTGCGTCCATCTCAGATTCTGAAGTATCTTCAAAGCTTGATGGAGAGGGAGAACTCATGGGTTCCGGAATAGTCAGAAAGGCTGTCCAGCAGCTGAGCACATTTTGCAGAACACATTTGCAAGTTTGCAGCTTTCATATGATCCATGTGCTTGTTCAGGGCTGTTGCACCTACCTGAACTTTATATGTCACTGGACCTGACCTCGCGTCGCCCATGCCTCTTACCCATGCAGGGCCATTCCTGTGGTTCCTATACCAAACTTCGTCCCCTGAAGTAAACTGTCTTTCTTGCTTAGCGAACTCTTGTGTCTGACATTGGCATTCCTGATGCCGTTTTGCCAGGCCATTGTATGATGGATGGTATGGAGCTGACCTTGTATGTCAAATATCATTCGACTTTAGGAAATATGCAAATTTCCTGCTGGTAAACAATGGCCCGTTATCTCTGATCAACACTTCTGGGAGTCTGTACATTGTAAAAGATGCTCACATTTATTCTATTGTCATTCTTGTGTTTGACCAATGAATTCTGTGCGCGTACAACCACTTTGAATTTTTGTCCACGATGACCAAGAACACTGACGCCTTGAAAGGACCTGCATAGTCGACATGTAAATGAGTCCAGGGATCACGCAGCCATTTCCATTTATGTTGGGGACCTGCTGGTGATAATTTTTGTCCTTTATGGCACTCTGGGCACTGCCCTACCACAGTGGCAATGTCTGCATCTAATCCTGACCACCAGACATAACCTGTTCATTTTGGAAACTCCTGGGTAGCCCTGGTGAAGTTCAGTCAGTATCTGGCAGCAACTTTGCTCAGGACAATCAATCTCGCTCGTATGTTGCCCTTTGTGATGATCTGGGTTCAAAATGGTTTCAATTCTGGTTGTGATGGCCCTTTGGTTTCCCCCTCACTGCCAGCTGTTTGAGTTTTGCCAGGACCGGATCTTTCTGTGCCCAAAGTCTGACATTGTCAGCTGTGACTGGGAGTGTCTCCAGAAAATTTAAAACCATTACAGACTGTTCCCGCAGCAGTACTACTGGTGATATATCTGCCAGCGGGAGGCAGCTTAATGCATCTGCATTTGCTACTTGGCCTCCTGGACGATGTTCCAAATTGTAATTATACACTTAGTATTAGAGCTCACCACCGAATTTGGCCTGAAGCTCTGGGAGGCACTGCCTTAGCCTCTTTAAGTAGGTGTAGCAGGGATTTGTGGTCCGTTACTATTACAAATTTATATCTGTAAAGGTATTAGTGGAAACTCCTGAACCCAAATATGACTGCCAAAGCTTCCTTCTCTATCTGGACATATTTACGCTCTGCATTAGCCAAAGTATTGGATGCATATGCTGTTGCGCATTACTCTCCATTGGGCCACCTATGAGGCAATACTACCCCAATGCCATACCGAAGGCAGTGCATGTCAATATCAGATCTCGCTTGGGGTTATAATGTGCCAACACCTTAGAGGTGAAAGCAATGGCTTGGTACACGACTATTTCCAACGTTGACATTTTCTGAAGAATTGGTGCAAAAGTGCCAGGATGGAGGTCAGGTTATGTACAAAATTTCCGTAATAATTCACCAGCCCAAGAAAAGACCTAAGCTACAGTACAGATGTGGGAGCTGGGGCACATTTAATCGCCCCTCACTTTATTTTCCAAAGGGTGTAATCTGATCTTGTCGATTCTCTAGCCAAAGTTGGTCACTTGGAGTGCCCAAAACAAACATTTTTCCCTTCTATGGCATACACCCACCTGGGAGAAACATTTAAGGACTATGTCCAAGTTCTCTGAATGCTCCTTATTGGTCTTCCCTATTATTGGCATGTCATCCAGATAAATGGCGACCTGGAGTAGACCTTGTAAAATGTTCCCATTGTTCGCCGAAAAATTGCATAGGCTGACGATACCCCAAATGGTAGACTCGTATATTGGTACAAATCCTTATGGGTATTAATTGTAGCGTACTTCTGGGAATTCTCATCTAGCTGCAATTGCAAGTATGCATGGCTCATGTCCAGCTTCATGAAAGACAGAACCCCCTGCCAGCCTTGCAAATAAATTCATAGCAGACCGGCCATGTTTAATTGTATGCCTGGAGTGTAAAATGGACAGATGACAACTTAGACAGACAGATTGGGTAGGGTCTTGGGGAAGCGCAAAAACAATGGGATTGAGAGGCAGGGCTATGAGAAGGCAAGAAGCATGTTTATGTTTGGGTATTCATCAGGATGGAGAGGCTAAGCCTGCTGTTTGTGAATACTTTCATCAGGAAAGCTATTTTGCCTTGTATGAGTGAACATGAATAAAACGAATGGTGCGGAAACAAACACACAAGAGCTTTAATCAATAGGTAAAGTGTGATCACCTTTGATGGCACTAGATTACTAAGAGGCAACTTTGTCATCAGAGGCAAGTCCAAAAAATTTCACTTGGTGGTTTAAAAAACTTTCCAGTGGCTGTTAAACCAATACAATGGTTTTGCATACAGAAAACTGCTTTGAGGAACTAGAATAAATGTCTGAACTGGTCTAAACTAAACAGTAAAGTACTTTGTTTGTGAAAATATTGATTCATTTACGTCTAAGAAAGATTATCATCTAAATTGGATGTCTCATCTGCTAAATGAGCAGGCTGCAACCAAAAATACTGCTTCAATCTATTAGCATGTGATGATTGTGATAATCCATGTACAGGTCACAGTGCACGTTGAATTTGCTGTGAAAATTAGGTCACAGGATGACCACTTTGGATGAAATTTTTTTTTAAAGTGATTGAGCTGTTGGTTCATTTGATTGGAAAGCAAATGGGAAATTACTGTAAAATGCTTAAGTAATGACTTGATAAACCCTGATAATAAGTTGCACAGATGGTCTAAGGAAAATATCTTGCTCAACTCACAAGAGAGTCATGCCATGTTTAATAATTGGGTGACATAATCAATCTTCCTGGCCAATATTTCTTTTAACATCAAAAGTAAACAAACTGGTCAATCAACTTGAATTTTTAATCTTGGAGTCAAATATGAATACAGCAGTTGGCTACACAACAGTTCATCACATATAAGTATTTGGAGTCACATTTAAGAGTTATGATATGGTCTTCATCACCAGACAAGGGAGACATGTGTTATTATCCTACTACTCAGGAAAATGTAGTGACAAAGAGTTCAAAGGAAGGAAGTAAGAACATTGCAGATTTCCCAACTGTAGGATATCCAGAGTTCTCTCAAACCAGAAAACATTCCTTTCTTTTGCGTTATTGTGCATTTCATGCCGCTGTTTTAGGAAGACCTGTTGGTCAAACATCTGCAATCTAAAATTAAGGCTAGAATGACTGAGCACAATGACAAGTTTCAACTGCTTGAAGAGAATCAAAGTGGATTTCTAAAAGACGAATTATGTTTGACAAACCTGACCGAATTAATTAAAGATCTGAAAGTTAAACTAGAATCTCTTGGATTTGAAGAGAACTATTGAACCTGTTTATTTACTTGTTTGCAAATTTGTCAAGCAGCAGGAAACATGGAGTAGGAATAATGGAAACATAAACAAATTGGTAGAATTTGACTATTGTTGTCCAGGAAGAATCTGCTTTGGAGTTTCAACCATGCACATCACTAATAGTAACTTAGTTGATAGGATAGAAAGACACATGTCCAAATTTACCAATGTGACAAAGATAGGTAACATTGTAAACAGAGTATATGAAATTATAAAATTAGAAAGAGGCATTAATAGAGTCGGTGATATGACAAAATTGTGCCAAGTGGATGAAAGAATGAAACACCAATTGTGAATCACCATTGTAATAATTGGTCTTTCTGCTTCTCTCCATCCCAAAATGACAAACACTCCTCCAATTAGTTCTTTTTCAACAATAGCTTTGTACTTGAGAAATTAACAATTCCTGGTAAAAGCAATTCCTCAAATGTTTAAAGCATTATTGAGCCTATTGCTTGCATTATACACTAACACATGACACTGACAAGTGCCTGAAATTACTGAAAGGATCAGATTTTTTATGGGTGCTAAACAATGTGTGATAAGGTAGGGCCATAACTTTCTTCTGTGTTATAGACAGATTAATTTAAGACCTTGGATCTTTGAAACAACTATTGCATATATAAGATTATTATATTTTAGGACTGTATCTTTCAATTTATGGTAAATAAAGGTAATCATGCAACTTGTTCTTCAGTCTACCCCCGCCAGCGAGCCTGAGTGACTTGATAGTTAGGGAGTGGGGTGGCATGGTGGCTCAGTGGTTAGCATTGCTGCCTCACAACACCAGGGACCCAGGTTCAATTCCACTCTCAGGTGACTGTCTGTGTGGAGTTTGCATATTCTCCCTGTGTCTGCGTGGGTTTCCTCTGGGTGAGCTGGTTTCCTCCCATCAGTCCAAAGATATGCAGGCTAGGTGGATTGGCCATGCTAAGTTGTCCGTAGTGTTCAGGTATGTGTAGATTAGGTGGGTTATTGGGGAATGGGTCTGGGTGGGATACTCTGAGGGTTGGTGTGGACTTGTTGGGCCAAAGGGCCTGTTTCCACTCTGTAGGGATTCTATGATCTATGAATGATCAAAGAAATGTTTGCAGCTCTGGTGAAGAGTCATGTAGACTCAAAACATTGGCTTGCTCTCTCTCCATGGATGCTGCCTGACCTGCTGTAATTTCCAGCATTTTTTGTTTTCAGTACAGATTCCAGCATCGGCAGTAATTTGCTACTATTTATTTACTGAGGAAAAGGGGCAAGATATTTATGCTTGAAGACAATGGCTCTGTTTCTGAGTTTGCCACGTGTAGGCTTGTCCAAGGTACCAGAAAATTGTTGTTGATAACAGATTGTAAACAGTTGCACTGTAAACTGCCTACTTATTTATTAACTGCATATCTCACCTCATTAATTATTGAATCATGGAATTCTACACTATAGAAGGAGGCCATTCGACTCATCATGTCTATAGCAGTTCCTGAAAGAGCTACCCAGCTAGTCTCATTCTCCATCTCTATCTTTGTACCCTGTAAGTTAATTACTTTCAAATATATATCCAGCACAGTTTTGAAGCCCCTTGTGGAATCCACCTCCACCATTCTCCCAGGTAGTGCATTCCAAATCCTACTCTGAGTAAATAAGTTTCACCTCAACTCACTCCTGACTCATTTGCTGACTATCTTGAAATTGTGACTCATAGTTAATGACATTCCAACTAATGGAAACAAAATATCATTATTTACTCTGTAAAAATTGTTCACAATTTTGAACACCTCAGTAAGGTCGCCTCTTAATTTCTCTGCTCTGAGCCCAATTTCTCTAATCTTTCCTCATATCTAAGATTCCTCATTCCTGGTATCAATTTAGTAAACATCCTTTGCACTCTCTCCAGGGCTTTAGCATCCTTCCTTAAATAAGGTGCTCAGAACTGAACACACTACTCCAAATGTGGTCTGACCAATGTTTTGTAGAGGAGTAGCATCACTTCCAAGCTTTTATACTTTATGCCTCTACTGAGAAGCCCAAGGATTCTACAAGCCTACTTAATAACTGTTTCAATTTGCCCGGCCACCTTCAGAGTTATGCATGTGAATGCCAATGTCCCTCTGCTCCTATACTTCACACAAAGTTGTAACATTGAGCCTGCATTGTGTCTCCATGTTTCTTCTACCAAAATGTATTACTCTGCATTGAAACTCATCTGCCAGCTGTCTGCCCATTTGGCCAACTTGTCAAAGTCTCTCTGAAGTCAGTCAGCATCATCCTCAAAATTTATGATTCTCCCCAGCTTAGTATCATTTGCAAATTTAGACATTTTCCATATCATTTATATAAATCAGAAAAATTAAGTGTCCCAACACCAATCCCCAGGGAACACCACTTTCAACACTATCTATACCTATCCTCTGTTTCCTGCCTTTCAGCCAACTACTAATCCATGCTGCCAAGGACCCATCAATCTCAAACATTTTGAACTTGCTCACCAACCTACCATGTGGCACCGTATTAAGTGCTTTCTGAAAGTCCATGTATACAACATCCACAGCACTACCCTTATCTACTGCCTATGCCACCTCATCAAAGAACTCAATTATATTTGTCAGACATGGCCTGCCCTTGACAAAGCCATGTTGACTCTCTAGCATTAACTTATTTTTCTCTAAGTGTGTATTTATCTTATCCTGTATGATGGCCTCTGTCTATTGATGTCAAGCTGACAAGTCGGTAGCTTTCTGGGTTATCCTGTACCCCTTTTTAAACAACAGCATCACATTTGCAAATGCTGCAGCCTCCTGGGACAAATCCTATGTTCAGAAAGGCCTGGAAAATTTCTGTCAATAGCTCCACAATTTGCTCCCTTCTCTCTTTCAGCAATCTGGTTTACATCCCATCCAGGCCTGGCAACCTCTATACCTGGAGTGCGGCCTGCTTTTTTAGCACCTCTTCTTTACCTATCACTATACGACTTAATTGCTCAACACAAACATTTTCAACTGCGTCATTGTCACCATTTTAATATTTGGTAAAGACAGAAGCAAAGGAGAACAGCTTACCCTGCTTGTTCCTTATGGGCCCCACCCTATCCTTCACTTAGTTTTTACTATTAATATTACTATTAATGAAGAACATTCTACTACTTATTTTAACGCAGCTGCCATCCTTTCCTCTTGCTTCCTCTTAACCTTTTTTATTCCACCCGTAGCCTCTGCTGCTCTTTTAGAAAATTCACTTGCAGAATGTGGGCATTGCTGGTTGCTCAGCATTTTCATAGAAACCCCACACTGTGGAAAACAGGCCATTCAGTCCTACAAGTCCACACTGACCCTCCGAAGAGCATGCCCCCCCAGAACCAACCTCCTACTCTATCCATGTAACCCTGCATTTCCCATGGCTAATGCACCTAACCTACACATCCCTGAACACAATGAGCAATTTAGCATGACCAATCCAGCTAACTTGCACATCTTTGGACTGTGAGAGGAAACCGTAGTACCTGATGGAAACACACACAGACACAGGGAGAACGTGCAAACTCCAAACAGACAGTCACCTGAAGGTGGAATCGAATGCAGGTCCCTGGCACTGTGAGGCAACAATGCTAACCACTGAGCCACCGTGCCACCCATCCCTAGATAACCTTGAGAAGGTGGTGGTGAGCTGCCTTACTGAATGGCTACAGTCCATCTGCTGATCCACAATGCTATTAGGGAGGGAATTTCAGGATTTGGACCTCAGCGACATTGAAGGAACGGTGATGTATTTCCAAGTTAAGATGGTGAGTGGCTTGGAGGGGAACTTGAAGGTAGTGGTGTTCCCATATATCTGCTGCCCTTGTGCTTCTAGATAGAAGTGGTCATGGCTTTGGCAGATGCTGTCTAAGGATCTTTGGTGAATTTCTGCAGTGCATCTTGTGGATAGTACACATTGCTTCTACTGACCATTGGTAGTGTATGTGGATGTGGTGCCAGGATGCTTGTTCTGGGTGGTATCATCCTTTTTAAGCATTTTTGGAGCTTCCTCCATCCAAAGAAATGAGGAATATTCCAACACACTCCTGATTCGTGCCTTGCAGATGATGAACAAGATTTGGGGAGTCAGGACGTGTGTTCCTAGTCTCTGACCTGCTCTTGTAGCTACTATGTTTATTTGACAAGTCCAGTTAGCTTCCAGTCAATGGTAACCCCAAGGTTGTTGATAGTGGAAGTTCAGTGATGGTAGCACCATCAAATGGCAAGGAGCAATGGTTAGATTGTGATTTATTGGAGATGGTCATTCTCTAGCATTTGTGTGGTGTGAATGTCACTTGCCACTTGTCAGCCCAAGGCTGGATATCGTCAAAATCTTTTTGCATTTGAACATGGATGGCTTCAGTACCTGAGCAGTCACGAATGGTACTGAGTATTGCATAATCATTGGAAACATCCTCACTTCTGACCTTATGATGGAGGGAAGGTCATTGATGAAGCAGTTGAATGAAGGTTGGATCTAGAACACTCAATGAGACATCTGAGGTACTCTTCCTGATTTTTATTGTTATTATTCTGGTATGCATATATACCTCCTTTTTAACCCTGTTTTTTCTCATCAGTATCCTTGGCCTAAAGATAGGACACAGAGGGTAGGTACAGATGTGCATTTCTCAGACTGGAGATGAATTGGAAGTGGTGTTACCGAGGGATCAGTGTTCATGATCATCATCTCGGCTACTCTAGCATTTTACCCTGTATTTATTTCTCATGGGTATATACTTAGCTTGCACTTGATACATATCGCCTTTGAAAGTCTCCCATTTTTATCCACCAAAACATATTTCTAATCACCCTGCTCCAGTTCAACTTTTAGATGCCTAAATTCTGCTCTTTGCCAGTCCAGAATTATAACTCTTGACTGATTTTCATCCTTTCCCAACTTAATATTGAACCTTTTGTATATTATGATCACTATTCCCCAAATGTTCTCACACTCTGATGTTCTCCACTTAACCTGCATTATTTCCTAAGACCAGATCCAGCTCCCTCCCTGGTAGGACTGGAAATGTACTGTTTCAGAAAGTTCGCCAGTGCACAATACCGAAATTTCTCCCCTTCCATACCCTACACTCTACCTTTTTCCCAGTCTACCCAAGGGAATTGAAATCACCAACTATCACAAAACAACTGGTGATATTTCCATAACTTGCCTACAAATGCTCTCTTCTATTCACCCCACCCTCACTATTTGGAGGTCTATAATAAAAATGCAACAAGGCCACTACTCCCTTCCTGTCTTTGACCCCAAATGTGCAGATTTCTATCCCACCATTCACCATGAGCAAAGGAAATTCTTGATATGGATGTCAGAGCAGGTACCTGGTGACTTCAGCTCACCATTGGATATGAACAGACTCAGGTGGGCTTCAACCGTACACCCCCCACATCCACAATCATTGTCATCTGATAAGTGCTAACTCCTCAGGATTCTCACCTCTCTGATCCATGTCCAGAGTGCTTAGGAAGTTGAGACCTGCATTGCAGGGCACACCAGCAACTAGCATTGAAAGGTTGCAGTGAGGTGACTTTACACACAGGGACAGACACCCAGCTCACAGATTGGACCAGGCTGCATATCAGAGGCCAGTCACTTGGTCTTTAGGACTCACACCTACCTGCAGGCTTATAGCATCTCAGCCTTGCCTTGCTTTGCCATGCTGTGCCTAATACTGTAAAACTAACCAGGCAGGTTGCCTTGTTGGTCAGCAGTCCTCAGTCAAGAAAGAGTACAATGTGCTGTATGAGACAATGCTGTATCAATCTCACACCTGCACCATGTGCCAGCCTTAAACTGCATATGCAGCCAGCTAGCAGCCATGTTTCAAAGTCTTAGGAGACTAGTCCTCACCAAAGTCCATGGAGGTACCCATCATTTAGAAAGTCCCAGCAAAATTAGCCAAGGGCAGCTTCCAATACCAGCTCAGGGGATCTGCCACAGTCAGATGTCCAATTGGGGTGCTCTCTGTCATGGGGTCCATGCCTCTACAACCACAGAATGAGTCATGTTTAATGCTATGGTCCTTAACAGCTAGTCCATGGGTAAAACTAAGCAGTCAAGGAGATTTGGAACTGTCAGTCAGGAATCTGGCCATTTTTCATTCAGGCTGTCTGGTGAGGTTGCTCAGGAGTGAGCCAAGGACAGTCCATCAGGTCTGTCCAGAGAAGCGAGGATAAAGGTGGGGTGGGGAGAAAACAAAAAGGGGGAAGAAGACTCAGGAGCCTTTTTGTAGAGATCGGCAACTACAGGCTGGGGTGAAGGAAGATGACAATTGTGAAGCAGGGGTAACTGTATTAGTAAGGTAAAGCATAGAAGGGCCTGGGATAATTCAGGAGGGGTGCTCGTCCATGGTCAGGAGCGCCATGGCTGAAGTAAGGGGAGGGGCCAGTGTACGATCACACCCGGCATGGTTACCTCATATGCCAGGGTTTGAGGTAGGGGAAATGGGGGACACTTGAAGACTCATGTAGGTGTGTTGGGTGAGGCCTATGGGGCTCATGGGAAGGGCTTTCAGGTACAGAGTCTGGATGCTTGTGGCTGCACTGACACATGGAGGCAGAGGCTGGAAGCCACTGGCCAACGAGCGTTTGCTGTCACCTTCCATCGTGCTGGAATTTAGAAACAGACAACGTGAAAGAAAACGGCTGTGACTATATCCAGAGTGGGCGGGTAAGTGACCCAACCTGTGATGGAGCGAGCTGCAGGACCCACCATGTGAGGCCCTTTAATGGGCAAAAACACTTGCATCGCACAGGGCACAGATCTGTGAGACCCCTTATCCTGGGAGATCCCAATGTTTGGCTCTCTGTGTGTTGTACACCTCCCTGCCTGGTAATCACTTTATTGACACCATCACTTTTGGACACAGAGGCCAGGAATGTATGACCATAAAGGCCAACGGTGCCAGCAGGGCCCGTTTCCCTGTATACACCTTGTTTATCTTGCTTCCGTATGGAGGGCCTGGTCATGCCTGGAGTGTCCTGAGAGGAGAATTCTGAGACACCTGTGAATGGTCCCTTCTCTAGTTGGGTGTCCCCTGGCACCGCCCTGTCACCTTGTGAGGAAGGGGCACCTGGAGTGTGATCTGTGTGCCCCGCTCCTCTGTCACCATATCTTTGGTCCTGAGGGCCAATGGCTGGGGATGATGAAGTGCTGGTGTAGTGTGCCCCTCTCCAGCAGACCCTGAGACTGCTGGACCTGCCTCTCCATGGAGGTAGCCAAAGAATTGTCAAGGCAGTTGGGTCCCCCATGAAGTAGGTGCACTCCTGCAGCCTCTGGACAATGAGGACCATTGCCTTCCACATACTTATCTGCCAGATCCCTCTCCTCTCCTCTGTATGTGGACAAAGCCCAATTGTTGACACCACAAGTTCTTCTCTTGCCTGAAGCTGAGCAGGGGTCACATGTTGGACAGTCCCCTGAGTGCCAGTGACCTGGGCTATTTATTCCTCTGCTGGCTCTGGAGCCGTTGCAGTGAGGTGCTCGCCAGTCTGTGCTCATAAACTTTCTAAATGTGACATCCCCCCTGAGGTATTCGAGTAGAATCATAGAATCATACGGTGCAGAAGGGGCCCTTTGGCCCATCAAGTCTACACCAACGTGTGACGAACATCTGACCTTTAACCTAATCCCATATACTAGTACTTGGCTAATAGATTTGAATATTATGACATGCCACATGCTCATCCAGGTTGTCAAAGGATGTGAGGAAACTCACCTGTACCACCCTCCCAGGCAGTCCATTCCAGGCCGTTACTACCCTCTGGGTAAAAAAACGTTTTTCCTCACATTTTCCCTAAACCTCCTGCCCCTCATATTGAACCTATGTCTCCTCACAACTGACCCTTCAACTAAAGGGAACAGCTGCTCCTTATCCATTCTGTCCATGCCCCAAATCAATCAGATTGCCCCTCAGTCTTCTCTGTTCCAACAGGAACAACCCAATCTGATCCAACCTTTCTCATAACTTAAATTTTCCATCATGGCAGCATCCTGGTGAATCTCCTCTGCACTCCCTCCAGTGCAATCATATCCTTCCTGTAATGTGACAACAGTGCCCTGGCTGTGGGCTCACCAAAGTTCTATACAACTCCAACATGTTTATCTAATCTATGGCTTGACTGATAAAGGCAAGTGTCCCATATGCCTTTTTCACCACCCTACTAACATGCCTTTCCATCTTCAGAGATCTATGGACAAGCACTCCAAGGTCTCCTTGTTCCACAGAACTTCCTAGTGTCACGCCATTTATTAAATATTTCCTTGTCAAATTACACCTTCCAAAGTGTATCACCTCACACTTTTCAGGGTTAATTTCCATCTGCCACTTATCTGCCCATTTATAAATTCTTGTAGCTCAAGACACGCAACCTCACTGTTAACCATCTGACCAATCTTTCTGTCATCTGCAAACTTATTCATCCAAGCCCCCACACAGTCATCTATGCCATTGATATAAATAACGAATAATAGGGGACCTGGCACAAATCCCTGTGGTATGCCACTGGGCACTGGCTTCCAGTCATTAAAGCAGCCTTCTGTTATCACCTTACCTGTTAATATCTGAGCTGGTGGGGGTGCAGAAAGAGTTTTGGTGAAGCTTCTTCTGAGGCCTAACAAATCTCTTCCTGGAGGTTGAGGAGATGCCTTCTCATGGAGTTTCCTGGTCATTTCTCTGCGGGGGCCTGGAGGTCTCACTGGTACCTGCAAGACACAAGAGAGAGAGGTGGTTTTATGGCCGGTTAGAAGTGGTGTGAAATAATGAGACTGATAGCAAGGTTAATGTGAGAATTGCAGTTCAACAAAGAGTGGTTATTACTTGGCTGGAAGGACATAGATGCCACAGCATCCCTTCAGGAGCGGTCATGGGCTTATGCTCTGAATGACACGATTCTCTCCGTGTAGTGGATGATGAGCCTAATGTTGGGCACCCCTCCTCCTGTGTTGGCTGTTTGCATTCTGTTTTGGGCTGCTTTCTCCTGGAATGAGAGAAAGGGAGGGATTGAATGAGATAAAATTGGGTGCCACAACTGTTAGAGTTGGTCTAGGTGGTCAAAAGGTGGGGAGGTGTCCCAGGCAAGTAAGTAGGAAGCTCAGAGTGTTGCTTATGTGGGGTGGGGGAAACAAAAACAGGTGAGGGAGAATGTTTTTCTGAAGAAGGGTCTAGGCCCGAAACGTCAGCCTTCCTGCTCCTCTGATGCTGCTTGGCCTGCTGTGTTCATCCAGCTCTACACCTTGTTATCTGAGGGAGAATGTTGCATTGAATAGTGTAAGCAGCAGAGTACAAGCCTTCGTGGGAGCTGGGTGCAGTTAAAGAGGAATTTACCTTTTTATTTGAAGTATTGTTTGCCTGTTAGTTCATTACTAACATACGTTGATCTTGATTCATGTTAAGTAAAAGTTACAAACTAATATCATTTCTGAAGAAGTCAGACCAGATTCAAAACGTCAACTCTGTTTCTCTCACCAGATGCTGCCAAACCTGCTGAGTTTCTGCAGCATTCTTTGTGTTTGTTTTTAATCTACTATCTGACCCTCATCCTGCTTAGCTAACTGAAATAAAGTCAGATACTAGTTTCAACAATTTGATATACTTTAAAAATGCACAATATGAATAATTAGTAGCTATCACTCTATTTATAAAATTCCAAACAAATTTACTTTCATCAGTATACATAATTATCTGTAATTTGCAGTTTTCCAGGAATCATCAAACTTATTACTGTGGAATATTGAAAATAATTATTTTCTAATGCGCTTAATGTGTATTTTTTTCTGTTCAAGACTAACATTTGGCGTGCTTATTTTAAAAACAAATGCATTAAATCTGCATCGTAAAAAGCTACAATAAAAACTACTGTTTGGAAGGATATCACAGAAACATTCTGGAGTAAAACACTTATACTAATACAAAATAAATACTGATAGAGGTAATATATGAAAGTTGGAAGCATTGGAATCTGTGGAACATGGACCAACTCCTTAATTTCGGTGCCTGTTTCCAGATATGAGCATGTGACTCCAAAACAACGGTGCCACAGTGTATAACAAATTATCCATTGTTCATATTTCACACCAGCAAGCAAAGATTGTGTGATGTATTTATTTTAGGCAAAGTTAGACCACTGCTAAGCTTCTTGACAGTCTTTTCAGTTCAAGGAGACAGGATCTGCGGGTAAGATTGTGGCTGCTGCATATGTCTTTCTTCAGTTTGTATCATTCTGTTTCAGCATTGACATGCAGTGTGCAAACAAACCCCATCATCAATTTTATCTCAACATTCTATTGTCACTGGGCTCATCTCAAAAATGCCTCATTTCTCCTTGAGTTTGTGTGCATATTTGTATTGTAATGATTCCTATTGTTGGAAGCTCTTCCTGTTCTACTGAATCCTTGTCAATGTTCCAATTCCATGGGCTTTCTGGTGCACTTGCAAACAATTTAGCTAATTTTGGCTCTACATAAACACAATATTGTTAGGAGAAAATATTCTCAAGTATTCAAATAGAAATACTCAGAAGAATTAAAAAGAACATACTGAAAAATTAGCAAGTACAAAATTAGCTGAAACTCTTCTCATTCTTTCAGAGTTCCATGGTCCATTGATCTTCCCTTAAGTCTATTTCCAGATGGACATAGTGAGTTGAGACTCATTCTTCTCCTAAGCAAATAAGTTATCACACTGCATTTAAATTTCTTATTTCAATGAAGCAATTTTTTTGCAAGGTCACTACAAGTCAATCTAAAACATTATGGAAGATTGTCTTAAAAGGATTTGAGCCACATTTTTAACTTCACCAATACCTGTTTTACACTTGTGCTACCATTCATGAACATGTAAAACATACCCTTATGCTTAGAGTTTATCAGTTACCCATTCTTGCAAGATATTGTGAAACAGTGTCAATGGATTCCATGTATTAAAGGTCAGTAATATTTCCAATGAGGACTCACATGATTTATAGTTACTAATACTCTTGATCAGATCAGAATTCAGATGACACCAAGTTACAGTTCAACAAGTTTATTTGAAGTCACAAGCTTTCAAAGTGTTGTCCCCTTGTCACTTCACCTGACCAAAGAGGCAACGCTCCAAAAGCTTGTGATTTCAAATAGACCTGCTGGGCTATAGTTTGCTGTCGTCTGACTACTGACCTTGTATACCACCAGTCTGATACCGGCACCTCCACATCATGGCTACTCTTGATCAGGTTTATTGAACTGCAAACTGCTGTATTTAAAAAGCCAATCAGCAACATCTGGTTTCAAAAAATCACACTGTGGCTTTTAATTATTCTTGCTTATTTTCTCTTGGATCCTATCAGAGATATTTTATCCTAACAAATTGAAACGTCTTTGTATTCCAGTACCTCTAAATATCTGTGTTGGTATTATTGTGAGGCATTGCATCACATGAATGAGATGGGATATGAGCATTTCAATTTACCACAAGACAAATAGTTTTTAGATTTGGTTTGATGTGCTCTGCAATAAGTCAGCATTTTAATATTATTGCTACAAATGCTGCAGATTTCTCAGCAGGCCATAGGAAAAGATTGATGAACAACCTGCTTCAGGATACAACAAGCAATTTTTATTCAAATTCTCTCCTCTCCTCTTGGCTTGATCTCACCTGGTGACTTAGATATAATTTGATAGACACTGTATGTTGTCCAACATTTACCCAGTTGACTAATCTTCATGCGTGAGCTTAATCAGTTAGTGCTAGTAGACTGTCTGATCAATAGGTCCATCTGACATTTTTTCATGGGGTTCACTGATGTGACTGAAAAATAAATGGACATGGTTACTGCCATTTTTCCTGTGATGTAAACACATTTTCAAATCTTGGCAAGGCACATTTGCCATGTGGCATATCATATAGCAGGCATTGTAATTCCTTTCAGGTCACATCCCTATATCAAGGAAGTGATGGTGTCATTGGACTTGTAATTCAGAAGCCCAGTCTTATGCTCTGGTGAAATATTAGCTGCTGGAATTTGAACTCAATTAATAAACCAAGGATAGAAAACTAATCTCAGTGATGGTGACCGTGATAGCCATCAGTAAACGGTCATTAGTACCATTTTAGGAAAGAAAATCTGCCATTCTTTACCTGGTCTAAACTACATGTGACTTCACTCTCACAGCAATATGGTTGACTCTTAACATCCCTCTGAAATGTCCAGAAAGCCATTCATTTCAAGGGTAATTAGGCAACAAATGCTAGTCTTGCCAATGATACACACATCTCACTATACAACAAAGATCTTGAACGTGAATTCAAATGATTTTACCCATTTTGAGTTAAAATTGTCTTTACAAGTGAGACTCATGGCACCTGATTCGTCATGGCTTGGAGCGAAATTTTCAGTACAATCTTTTGCTCTTCAGCTCTTTCATCATGCATCGACATCTACTGTGCCTTTCCATGGAATTACACAGCAGGAGTTGGGTGGAATTGTTCACTGATGCTGGGGCTAGCCAGCATTCAGACAGGTGGAACCATATTTAAAGCCCAGCTGCCTAACATGTCAGACACTGCAAACTGCCCTCCACACTGCAGTGCTGCATTGTTATCACAGAGGACATCATCCAGAAAGTGGAGCTAGAATCCTGTCTGGCCAACAGGGACCTGGAGGTGTTGGTGTGGATCATAATGGAAAGAAGGCATTGCTTTAGCCCGTAGCAAAGCAAGCCAAACCACCAGTCCAAACCAGCCTGCACCAAGGTAGAAGCCAAAGTAATTGCTATGTTCAGGGTAAAATGGAATGGACAACCCTGCAGAATACCACACTCCACATGAATAAGTGCCACTATCTTCTCTGTTCTTGCTCACATTCACAGGGCCACTACTTACTTTAACTCCTCCAGTACACATGCCTCTCACCCAGGTTCATGGACTACACCTCTCACTATTGCATAAATCATGACTACTCAACAGCCCCGATCTATTTTGTCCTCCCATACTTCAGACCCTTTCTGCCCTTTGCACATCCCACTCACTCCCTGGGGATACTTCAAAACCGCTGCTGCTCCAGTATCACATTTAACAGATCACCCAACTACTTTCATTATACTCAATTCCTCCTTTTCCTATATTGCAAAAAGAATGGTCTTACTGGTGGAGGTAGTAGGAACTGCAGATGCTGGAGAATCTGAGATAACAAGGTGTAGAGCTGGATGAACACAGCAGGCCAAGCAGCATCAGAGGAGCAGAAAGCTGACGTTTCGGGCCTAGACCCTTCTTCAGAAAAGGATCTAGGCCAGGAACGTCAGCTTTCCTGCCCCTCTGATGCTGCTTGGCCTGCTGTGTTC